>NW_027529428.1:5771269-5847118 GCF_008692635.1 Crocuta crocuta
GGCATTTCATTATGAATTATGCTTTCAAGCCCCCCCCCCCCCATGTGGTCTTCTCTTCATAGTGGGCTTGTTCATAAAGTTTAAGCTGTTAATGTTTGCAGAGGAGAGAAGATGATTAAGATCTAACAGTTGTATGGGAAAATTCTTACTCTCAGCAAAAACTAGCCTATTTCTGGAACATTTTAAAGGGCAAGGTATTTTTCATTCTGACCTTTAATGGCACGTACACCCAAAATCAATGTAGATGATTTTTCATGGAGGGAAGTGTAGATTTTCACTCTGGCGCCAATTTGGAGTTGTCGTTGCATCTTTTCTCGTTCGAATGAGTTAAGGATAATGAGTTTCTAGTTTCACCTGTGTACCGTGTTCTTACCACTGAGTCAATTTTTTGAACAGAGGATGTCACTCAATGTGCACTGAGATCTTGGCAATGAAAACATCACCTGGGTCTTTTGAGGGCATTGGGGCAAGGTCAGGCCATGCTGCATCACTCTCTAATGAAAGCAGGAAGCTAAGAAAATGGTTTTCTCCCTGACCAAATGCACAGTATTCTCAGGACCTCGCTTGGGCATGAAGGTCAGGGATTGGGTGGGGGTGGGGAAGCCCGAAAGATGTAAATTAGAAGACGACTTTCTTGATTTGTTTAATGTATTTCTTATTTCCAAAATGAATTATACTTCATATTAGCAATGAAATAAAAGTAAATAACTCACTCAGATGGCACTGAACTCTGCTAAATTAACCCACCTACTTCAAAACAGCTAATTGCCGTTGCTGGTGAGGTTGTGAGGAAAAGGGCAGGCTCATTATAGCCACGGAAACAGCAGTCGGATGGCCATTTATGCTTTCTGATCCACTTCCAGAAATTTATCCTATGGTAGTAATTCAAATGGCAGCATAAAGCTATAAATGTTAAAATATTTACTGCCATTTTTACCTCTGGCCGTAGAATTTAAATGAACTCGTGAATTTAGCAATAGGGGAAGAGTTAAATCAATTTAGTAGTCTAACTGCATAGAATATTATAAAGCCATTAAAATAATTATGAATACTATGTAACAGCATGGAAAATATTTATGATGTCCTATTAATTCAAAAAGCAGAATATGAAGTTACCATGATTGCTATAATTACAACTACATAAGCTAAGCGCTCAAGGACTCAAAAAGATCATACAAAGGTGGTAAAAAAATGTTTCGTGGTAGTCAGACTAAAGGTACAATTTTCAACATTAAAATTATTAAAAATTATTAAAAATTTGGGAGAGATTTGAGTCAGCTAAATGAACCTTGGATGAAGTCAAGCAGTTAATCTCTTTTTCCCTCTCTCTCTCTTCTTCATTTTCCCCCCTCTGGGGCAAGACTATCTGCATTAAAAACCAGACTCCACCCATCTAGCAAGAAATATCGGGCAAATCTTTCAGCCCTGAGGTCCTCAGTTTCCCACCTTAAAACAGCAGTGATAACTATTTCTATCTCATAAAATTATGTGAGGATTAATAATTTTATACACGTAAATAGCCTGATACTTAGTAACTTGCTTAGTACAGTTTAACTATTATTATAATTTCATTATTATAATACTTTGGGGAATTTGAGACCAAGATTACCAAAGGAAGCTGCTTAATTTAATTTTAAATTATGAATGCTCCTTCCTTTAGATTGGTGGGAAGCAGTAGGAAGGGTAATTACAGGGAGGTGTCATTCGTAAAATGTCAGCAGTTTCTTACACATTTGTAAGCCCACGATAGTGCTGATGGACCAAAATAGTCCAGAAAACTTTTTGCAAGCCAAATTTAACCAAAAGCATGATCTATGACAAGATAAACAAAAACGGAAGTCTCTTTATACTCCACCTGGGAGTTGCTGAATAAAATTACAGATGCAAATTATGCTCACAGTCTGAAAATGCACCAATCTGTTCTGGGTTGCCTTCCTGCACCGCTTCTGTCCCCTCAAACTGCCGTAACGTGTGGCCTTTTTTGATGACATTGATTAACCTCATTTCATAATGTATGGCTCTGTTGATAGAAACAGATTCACAGCAGACATTTATCGTCAAAGCAACTGGACGGAACTGCAGATTCTCAGCGATTTACAACCTGGTACTTTGCTGTAGTTCCCACCACCAGATGGGTGTTTGATTTCTTCCTGGATTTGTAGGACACAAATGCTCAGGTCTGGATGGGTGGCGTCACTTACCCCTTGTCTCCAAACAGTGGGCTTCACACAATTAGGCTTTTCTTGGTCCCTGAAAGAGTAAGACACTACTCTATCTCAGGCGAGTAACCTCCTTCATGTCAGGAGTTTTGATTCACTTAAAAAGAAATATTTTAAATTTTTTAAAAATGTTTTATTTATTTCTAGGAGAGAGAGAGACAGCGTGAGCAGGGGAGGGTCAGAGAGAGAGGGAGTCACAGACTGAAACAGGCTCCAGGCTCTGAGCTGGCAGTCAGCACAGAGCTCGACGCGGGGCTCAAACCCATGAACCCCAAGATCATGACCTAAGCGAAAGTCGGACGTTTAACCAACTAAGCCACCCAGGAGCCCCAAAAGGAAATCTTTAAGCAACGTGGGATGGGGAGAGCTGAGGGGAAATATGACACAGATATATAAACAATTACAGAATAGACAATTTTTTTACCTCTTGCGCAGACAAAAATCTAAAAAGTCTGATGCTATGCTCTGTTGGCAAGGCTGTGGGGAAGCGGGCACTTACATATTTTTGGTGTGAATATAAATTTGTACAACCCATATGGAGGGCTTTTGGCAATAGCCACAAAAATCATACACGCATGTACCCTTTCAGTCAGCAATTCCATTTATGGGAATTTCTCCTACAAGGAACCCTGCACCCTTGTGACATGACGTAAATGCAAAGTTATTCATCGCAGCATTGTTTACATTATAATACATGGGGAGGATGAGCAAATGTCCACCAACATACTATGCAGCTGAGTAAAAAGGAAGGAGGGTATAAAAATAATAAAGCTTTTTAATGCATGCCACCAAGGGGAAAAAGCAGCAGGAAAACAATAAACATGACATTCTTTCTATAAAAGGAGGGGAAGAGCCGAAATTGTGTTTGAATTTGCTTGCTTTTACAATAAAAACTCTAGAAAATACTTAAGAACCTAATAAAAAAAAATAGTTGTTACTGCATGTGGCTAGAGGCAGAATCGAACAGTTGAAGGATGGGCGTCTGAGGAAAAACAACGCAACTGGCTTAGTGTTTGAACGAAATTTGAATAGCGCTATTCAGAAAATTATGTGTGTGTGTGTGTGTGTGTGTGTGTGTGTACACACACACAGAGAGGGAACGCACTAGAATTTATTCTCAAGTAATGTGATGTCCACCAGAAAAGTATCTTAGGCCACTATTCATTTGCTCTCCTAGATCATTTTTATGAGTTCAGGGATTCATGCCTTGGCTGGTTTGTTGAGAAATTCCTCATGGCTATCAGCACACAACATGAACCAGGAAATAACGGACACTCCCTTTCTAGTTCCAAAGCACACTCAGCCTCTGGATCCCATTCCTCAAGCAAACTTCGCTTGGTCCCTGACCTGATCTCAGCAGAGGCTTCTCTTCAGGGAAGGCTCTTCAAGGAGCACATGGAGGCCATTAGATTTTTTCTTCCTCCTTGAGGTCCAGGAGTGCCAGAAGATAAGAATCGTTAAGAGAGGGGATTTCAGGATTTGGGAGAGGAGCAAAGACTGACCATCTCAACTCCTGAAGTCAGGCTGCCAAGAGAAGTCTAGGAACGACTCAGAGACACGTAATGAAACAGAATACCACAGTCTTCCCACCCTTCAGGAGCAAGGGGGGCAAACGAGAGCAGGTGCAGAGGCCACGACAGCCATGCGTCCTGGGCCTGGAGGCATCAGGTACAGCAGACATGGAACGGATCTTCCAGAGGGTCCTCATCTGCACAGAGTCTAGGACCAGCCCTCATCTTTGGTGGCTCTTCCCCAGTAGAGTCTCCTCTGTCTCATTCAGGGGCCATCTCATGGTTGTCAGTCTGAATGCAGACTAAGGGATCCATACTCACCCTCTACCCCAGAGCTCGTCCCACCCCACAGCCCCTCTACAGGTTGGCTGACACCCACCTCTAGCCCAGGCATGACCAAGGCCCGGCTTCAATCTTCTTCTTACCTGTCCTGCCTCTTCTCCATTGCAGATGGAGTGACTTTTCTGGACCACTGAATGAGCTATGTCTATCACTTCCACTGAAAGTGGACATCGTAAATACTTCTTATCGCAAAAGACGTTGCAGAGTTCGTGGGGTTTATTGCCTATTATCTAAAAATCTCAGGATCCTTGAGTCTTCTCCCAGTACGGCCTTGCCTTGCAGACCTGTTTGCCAATTTCCATCTTCCAGGACATTTTACAGTTAACATGAGTAATGTTGGCAAGCAACCAGAGCACCACCTTTCCAAAAGGTGTATCCAACACTGGTGGGGCCTGGACTATAAAGCCAGAGTGTCCCTGGCCCAGGTATACCTTGGGGGGTAAATCAGGGACATCTCAGCTGCAGGGCCGACATGTGTCTTTGTGTCCACCTGAGTGTAAAGGCCGGAGCAGCAAGGATCTTGGGGAGATTGAGTTGTCACCCGGGAAACTTCCCTGTGAAGGGGTCAGAAAAGTCTCATCTAAACACCCATTGAAGGGTCTCAGGCATGGCCTAGAGAACTTAAGAAATGACAAAAGAAGGGGCTCTGAAAGCTACCTCATGATGGCACTGGGACAGACGGGGTGAATCACTCAAGGAGAGGCTCAGGGAATGAATTCTCAAGGGGCAAAGGGAGAAACTAGACCTTGGTTCTAGGAAGCCACTTGATGATGCCCACATGGTCCATGTGGCAAGAGGTGGGGCATATCCATCTGGGACAGGCCCATGGGTGGAGCTTTGTTGTGGCTTGCTGCCCACTCTGCTATTGGCCTCAGAGATGCCGGCCAGCGACTTGGGATGTCATCTCCACCTTTGGGGATGTGTCTTTCATTGTCAACCAGAGAGCTCTCCTCCGACCCCACCTTAGAAGAACCCATTGCTCAAAAAGATGTTCCATCCATACAGTTTCAGCAACATCTCACAAGAGCACATCCTCCAATGAGGATAGTCTCTGCTTTCTGGAATCAATGATGTTTATCCTTCTCAGTTACATTGGTTTCTTCTAACAAAGAAAGCGGAGTCTTTGTTCTGTGTTGATTTGGGTTGAGGCTTGGGTTTTCCCTGGCACTTTGGCTTTGAGAAGGAAAGGTCAGCTTCGGTTTTACCTGAATGTCTGCTCTGATTTCTAAAGCATGGCCAAGTGCATGGGGGGAGGTCAAGAGGGGCCTGGCACAGCCATCACCATCCAGGACCTCTCTGTTTCGACCTGCTCATGTGACCTTTGAGAATTTTCATCTAGAAATTCCCTTAACTCTGGTAGCCTGAGCCAAAATAAGCCTACTGTTTTCTTTTTAAGTTTATTTATTTATTTATTTCGAGAAGGACACAGTGCGAGTGGGAGAGAGGCAGAGAGGGCGGGAGACAGAGAATCCTAAGCAGTCTCTGCACTATCAGCATGGAGCCCAGTGCAGAGCTTGAATTCGGGAAACTTCAAGATCATGACCTGAGCCGAAGCCACGAGTCAGACACTCAAGAGTCAGAGACCCAAGTGGGTCACCCAGGTGGCCAAGTCCACTCTTTTCTTGCAGCCACAAGGACACGTTTGGGTTTCTTTAGGGATACAAAGGGGTTAGCTGCACCCCACCCCTCCCCTGAGCATCAGGGTCTGTTCCTTCCTTCTGTCTGAGAGGTTTAGGAGGCTGCGGACTATGGTGGACTTTTGGGGGTAGGGCCGTTCTTTCGTGTAGGATGGGGCTTAGGGTGACAGTGATGGGTGGTGGTTATTTCTCTCTGCGGGTACTTCTCATCTACCTTAACCTGCTCTGGATAACTTACATTTGTTACAGGTTAATTTACCAAACTGTACGGTGCTGACCTTCATCCAGGAGGATGAAGAGTTAACTTTTTCCTTTCAGTTGCTAGAAAGTCCTGGGCCTCTGGATTTAAGGCTTGTTCACAGTTTGTTTGTTTTTTTCCTTCTGGTCCTAAACAAGTTGTTAGACACTTGCTATACATCCCTATCTAGGCTGTCTTGTAGGAGGGGAGTTAGCCGGGTGCTCCTAAGAGGAAGGTGACAGAATTGGGGTTGGGGGGGAGGTGAGGCTCTGGTTTGAAAGAAGCGATGATACCCAAGGTGGCAAGGGCTTCGGGAACTGGACGAAGGGATAAAGGAGTTCTATGAGCAGAAAGGGCCGAAGGAGGCTATAACAGTCCTATAGGGCGAGCGGATATTTTTGCTGGATAAAGTGACCTGGACAATGTCCTTTTTGTTCCCCAATGACACTGGGAAAGTAAAGGTGTAAATGCATAAAAGCAGCACATAAGGGCACCTCTGTGGCTCAATGGTTAAGTATTCGACTGTGGCTCAGGTCATGATCTCATGGTTCCGGAATTCGAGCCCTGTGACAGACTCTGTGCTGACAGCTCAGAGCCCGGAACCTGCTTCTGATTCTGTGTCTCCCCTTCTCTGCCCCTCCCCTGCTTGTGCTCTGTCTCTCAAAAATAAATATACGTGAAAAAAAATTTTAAGTGCATATAAATGCATTTGGTAGATTTCTACAAGCATCTCAGGGTGCCCTGCATTCGAGAGGACCTGAGACAAGTCTCCCTTTAATATCCCTTTTCGGGGTGGTAGTGCACTGAGTCCCAGGGTGGTCATTTCCAGAAATAAAAACGCAAACCTACCAAATGCTCGATGCCACCTGCAAGTCAGCTCTGACCTTGCTATTGGGTGTCTGTCTGGGGTACAAATGCCTCTTGAGCAGATTGGCGTTGGAAAGACCAAACTCATTCAGCTTGTACTTTATGATTATTTTATTCCTCATTGTGTTTTTTTTTTTTAAATAGAATATTTGTGGGGTATCTATGGAATGCCGGGCCTCGCACCTGGTGCTGGGGCCAAGGCCAGCTGCATGAATGGCAGGGCCCTGTGCAAAACAAGAACGTGGAGACCGTTCTTCAAACAGCAAGAAAAAAAATGTTGCCAAAGGTCCTAAAATATAAAAATGTTCCTTTCCTTGTGGTCTCTCAACTTTGGGTGGTGTCTTTAACATTGCAAATTTATATTGTGCTATGTAAAGAAATATTTACAATGCTCTCTTGGCATGAAAGTTTGCCATTCGTCTTTATATTTTGCAACTTTGTCTTAAATGCAGATACGGGCACATTTAGCTCACGTGCGGAAACACAGAAAACACACAACACGCATTTGGTCGCTCATATATCTGTCTATGTATTTTGCTTTTAGCAGAATAGTGGAAATGCTTCATACAAGTCACTTGACTGTTTTTATTTTGCTTCTTGATGTACGTACGTTTGGCCACCACTGCACCAGCAGCTATTGCGGAGTAAGGAAGGACTGAACTGGAAAGGTACCAGGAGGCATCCTGCCCTTCCTTCTCCTTCTACGACATCATTTTTAGCACAAACAGGTGTCTAATAGAAGACAATCATACGAGTAAGAGGATACGACAGGGTTTTGTTAGTTTTCTATGGCTTCCATGACAAATTGCCACAAACGTACTGACTTAAAACAACACAGACTTACTATCCTACAGTTCTGGAGCTCAGAAGTCGGAAACGGGTCTCACTAGGCTAAAATCAAGGTGTCAGCAGGACCACATTCTTTCCAGAGGCTCTAGGGAAGAATATCCTCCTTTGCCTTTTCTGGGCTTCAGAGACCACCCTTATTCCTTGGCTCATGGCTCCTCCTTCCATCTACCAGGCCAGAAGGATTGGGCTGAATCTTTCTTCTGGTTGCCACATATCAAGTTCTTTCCCTTCTGCTTTTGCTCATGAAGACTCTTGTGATTACACTGGGGATAGTCAGATAATCAAGAATGACGGCCCCATCTCAAGGTCACCTGATTAGCAAACTTAATTCCCCCCTTTGCCATGTAACCTAATACATTCTAGCTTACAGATATTAGGATGTGGACATCTCTGTCGGGGAGTGGGGGACAGCATGGAAACAGGCGTCCTCTGCCTGCTACAAGATTCCTCGGGATTCTGTTCTTAAGAAAGCCATTGCCTTCTGGCTCTATTCATAGCAAGTACTGGCTCCAGTGGAAAGTAGAGTGGCCTTTGGAGGCTGTCAGTGTTCCCGCTTGGCCTTCGACATAACACACCTACTTTGTACTCACTTTTAGTTGTGCTGAACTCCCGTGCATAATGGGGACCCTGAAATTCTGTGCCCGAGGGCATTGCACACACTGCACACGCATGGGGCAGCTACGAATTGTGGAGTTACATACTTGCTTGTATGTAGCCTGCGGCTCCCTTGTCCCATCAGACTTCTCCCACGGAACACAAGTTCAAGGATAACAGGGTCCAGAATTTTAGATGGTGACAGCAAACTTTAAGCCAAGTACAAGGCTTCTTTTATTATTATTTTAAATGTTTACTTATTTTTAAGACAGAGAGAGACAGAGTACTAGCAGGAGAGGGGCAGAGAGAGAAGGAGACACAGAATCTGAAGCAGGCTCCAGGCTCTGAGCTGTCAGCACACAGCCCAACGCGGGGCTCGAACTCACGAACCACAAGGTCATGACCTGAGCTGAAGTCAGGTGCCTAACCGACTGAGCCACCCAGGTGTCCCTAGTACAGGGCTTCTGAGACTGCCAAGTTCGTATACCCAGGAAGCTGGCCTTGCCCTCTTGAATTCTAGCAGCATGACTGATTCACCAAAAGTAATTTTTAAAAAGCTCGTGTTAAAACAATAAGACTTGACTACAATAACAGAAGAAAGAAGTATGATTTTCAGCAGATTTCTTAATTACAAATTTTCACTCACAGATGCAAACACACATACTCCTCCTACTCAAGTTGTTCAGATGTGCAGCGATTCACTCAAATGGGCCACTTGTGGATAAAGAGGAGAAAGAGATGGTTTTTGTGGCACCAAATGAGGTCTCTTTTCAAGTACCGTTGGGACTAGTTAGTTGGGCAATTTTTTTAAGTTTTAAATAGGAAATTACCAAAAACACATAAATACCACAAACTTTAAAAAAATGTTTTATTTATTTCTGAGAGAGAGAGAGAGAGAGAGAGAGAGAGGCAGCATGAGCAGGGGAGGGTCAGAGAGAGAGGGAGACACAGAATCTGAAACAGGCTCCAGGCTCTGAGCTGGCAGCACAGCGAGGCTTGAACCCAGGAACTGTGAGATCATGACCTGAGCCAAAGTCAGACGCTTAACCGACTGAGCCACCCAGGCGTCCCAAATACCACAAACTTCTTACTGCTTATGATGAATGTAAGTCTACATCCATTGGCAATCTTTTGATACAGGATCAGTCTTTACTTTGAGTATGAAAACTCTATTTGGAGTACCAAATCTTTCCCTTCTATATCACAGCCATGATTCATAATCTACTAATTTGCAATCGACTACTGACTCTTTTGTATTGATTTCTTTAAAATGATGCAAGAAACTTTAGTAGAAATACTTATGGATATTTACACATAATTCTGGCACACTCTGCGTTCAGAATCTTTATAGCTTTATCGCCCCCTCCCCAAACTGCAATAATTTTTGTCCATACATAATTAATTCATCAGAATACTTTTATTTTGTGACTGGCCTTGATGGGGTCTTTTTTCAAAGCATTCAATTATATTTTAAAAGGAATAATGACTTTTCTTTCATTACTTACATTTCATTGATTGGCTTAATATTTAATTCAAGTCATAATTACATAAGTACAACTGGCATAAATATTTAATCAAATGATACCGTTTGCTAAGTATTATGGCTGTATGAAGTTGAAGAACAAAGTGAAGTGACTTTGATAAGCATGTGACTTAGGTGGTGGGATTTGGAAGGGGCTCGGGCTCCGAGAGATGAGCCGAATAGACATGAACAAAGAGCACTGCATGGACCCCACTCAGCATAGCTTACCTAGATAGTGGAGGATGCCATTTGATTTGGAAATGTGGTCTAGGAAGAAATGGTTTCAAAATATTCCCATTTCAAAGAAATGACCCCACAAGATATATCTATATATATACATATACACATGTATATATATAGATATATATATATATACATATACACATGTATATATATAGATATATCTTTAGGGATTGATCTGTAAACATAAATTCAATTGCCAACTTGCTGGTATCCTAAGCACTTAGTTTCCCTTATAAGCTATTGGTATAACAGCTACTGGAAACCTTTTGATTATAACCTATCATTTTAGTGATCACTATCATATCTTGGTGAGAAAAGTAGAAAAGGCAATATTACCAACTGAAAAAAAATGGAAAGAGTATAACATATGCAGTTTAAGTACATAATGAACCAAAACGGGCAGCTGGAAAAAGAATCCCAAGTAACCTTTGTGTTATTAGACTCTGATTTCACAGGCCCAATATTTCCTTTACATTAAGTGGCTTGAGAACAAAGACACACAAACTCTTTAAGTACCAATATTAGAAGAAGAGCTAACAAATTGTAATTTGAGTAGTGATCCGAGTCTAGAAGTGTACATCTGACTAATCGCATGCCACGGCATTTTAGCTCAGCATACGTCACCCTCAGGCACAGCCTACATCCGCTAAGACCTGAACCACCCTCCAATCTGCACACCTTTCCCAGGCCAGTTCTTGACCTTTCTGACATCGTTCTCTGCTCTGATATACTCTATCATCTTGGCCATATTTTGGGCCCCCTATCCTGGAAATACATCCCCGACAACCCCAGATTGATTGAGCCAAACAGAATGATCCAGTTACTACAAGTCCTTTAGGAGGAAAAAATTCCTACCATAACCTACAAGCTCTATAACCTTATGCAAGAACTGCTGATTGTTTTAAGTCTTATCATCTGACAATAATACCATAAGAAGTCATGGTGGAAGGGAGAAAGGGGGTGACTGTGATCCAGCCTAGGCTACTAAAAAGGAAGACAGGAGAGTCAAGAGGGAGAATGTGTTCCATAAAGTAAGGACCTGTCCTCAACACACTTTGTGTGGTTACCACCCATGGGTGTTTCTTTGGCATTTCAATCAGTCACAGTAACCAAATTCTCCAACTGAAAACATGGGGCAAGAAAGTCACATAGAGAGTATTCCAGGCAGGATTGGTCTAGAAAACTTGGTGGTGTACCTGGAGACCATCTACTTAATTCTGTAGAGCAAAATGAACACTGGCTGGGAAAGGGTTCATTCCTGATTTGCATGTTGGTGACAACCCTCTCCTACTGAGCCTTGCTTACTAAGTACAGCTTTTCCATAGTTTGTTCGCTTGAGGACACAAGAATGATTTTTTTTGACACAAAAATGATTACATGTATGAGATTCTTCTCTTGGTGCTGTCGGTTTCATATGTGCAGAAAGGTTCTAACATTCTTAATTTGACACCAGTTGAAGAAATGTGTGCCCTGGTACATAAGATGACAACTTTGTGGACCCGTGGCCTACTAGCGAGACACTCCAGTAGAAGGTATGATAGGTGTGGGGTGGGATGGAGGCACCAGTGAACCTCATGTTTTTGGTAGTATTTTGATGGGAATGCAGACTGAAGTTCTCCTTCCTGATGCCCAGTAGCAATAATTCTATCATAATTGCTTTGAATCTTATAATACATTATCCTTCTTGCAAATCCATATTCTTTCTGAAATTTTCCATCTCCCCTTCCCCCCCAAAACCCAAAACCTTTTTTTTTTTTTTTACCACTCATTGCATTAATTATCTGAGCTGCCCCTTCGTGAGTATATGGTAGAATATACTGTTGAAGCTGTTAGTCAGCTATAGAAAGTAAGTAAGAGTTATTTTCCCAAGGCACTATGGAAATAAGTAACACCCAACTATTAGGGTGTTATTAATAAGAAAACAATGGAAGCATTCCTATCAAGGTCAGGGACAAAGCAAGAATGCATATTAACTCTATGACTACTTAGTGTGATATTAGTGTTGTTAGTCAATGCAATTAGAAAATAATCAGATCTATGATGATAAACAAATGATCTATATTTGCAGGTGGCGTAATAATATACCTGGAAAACCCTGGAGAATCAATGAAAAAACTACTTCAAAAAACAGAAGATGTAAAATAACATGAAAAAAATTAAGAGCTACAGAGACACCAATAATATCTAAATAGAACTAATGGGAAAGAAGCTCAATCTACATTAGCAATAAAATGAACTTAAAAAATAAACAAAGAACTTAGAAATAAACTTGGGAAAATGTTCAAAATCTATGTAAATAAAACTATAAAACATCCTTCCTCTCATCTTGTTCTCTGTTGAACATCTCAACATCATCAAGGTATCGGTTCTTTGGAATTAAAATACCAAAAAATTGTTTTTCATTGCTTAACAACTAAATTAAGTTCATACTGAATAATAATCATGCAAGAATATAACTGCAGGGTGGGGGGCAGACTGAGTAACTCAGTCAGTTAAGCATCTGACTCTGGATTTCAGCTCAGGTCATGATCTCGCAATTTGTGAGTTCAAGCCCCTCACCGGGCTCCATGTTGGCAATGTGGAGCCTGCCTGGGAATCTCTCTCTCTCTCTCCCTCTCTTTCTCTCTCTCTCTCTCTGCCCCTCCCAGCTGGCTTATTCTCTCTCTTCTCCAAAGTAAATAAACTTAAAAAAATATATGACTAGGAAAATGCTGAAAAAGAAGAGCTATGAGAGGGGACTACCCTATCAGTTATTAAAAATGTGATAAAGCCACTCTGACTAAAACAACAGAATGGTACATGAAGAGATGATTGGACCAACAGACTAGAAGAGAAGGAAGGTCTGGGAGTAAAATAACATTGCACAGAAATCTAGTGTATAATGAAGATGGCAGCACATAAGATAAAGGCAGGTCATCTGAAAAAGATGAAGTTTAAAATGAGATCCATTTGTCACATCAAATGCAAGAATAGTGTCTTATTCAATTTAAGATCTATATGAAGAAAATCTCTATAAATAATAGAAGAAAACGTCAGTGGAGTCTATAATTTTGGCATAGGAAAAGGCTTTCTTTTTTAATTTTTTTTTTTTTTTATTTCTAGGAGAGAGAGAGAGACAGCGTGAGCAGGGGAGGGTCAGAGAGAGAGGGAGTCACAGACTCTGAAATAGGCTCCAGGCTCTGAGCTGGCAGTCAGCACAGAGCCCGACGCGGGGCTCGAACCCACGAACTGCGAGATCATGACCCAAGCGAAAGTCGGACGCTTAACCGACTAAGCCACCCAGGCGCCCCAGGAAAAGGCTTTCTAAATATGGCTGAAAATGCAGATGGAATAAAAGACTGACAAATTTAACTGCACGCTTTTTTAATGCATGGCAAACAAAACAAACAAAAACACTACAAGTAGAGTCGAACGAGAAAAGGACAAATTAAAAAAAAATCTTTAAGGCATGTATCATAAAAAAGAGGGGGAAAAGACCAAAAATGATATAAATATTAGTAAAAGACATGTAGAGACATTAAAATGGCTTATAAACATATGAAAATATATTCAATTTAAACTATACTTGAGCGCCGTTCCTTATCCATCAGATTGGCAAACTCTTAAAAATATTGAAAAAATATTCTATTGGAGAGGCTATGGATAACAAGCACTTTCTTTTTTATTTTTATTTTTTTAATGTTTATTTATTTTTGAGAGAGACAGGCAGAGCTCAAGTAAGGGAGAGGCAGAGAGAGAGGGAGACACAGAATCCAAAGCAGGCTCCAGGCTCTGAGCTGTCATCACAGAGTCCAACACGGGGCTCGAACTCACCAACCGCAAGATCATGACCTCAGCTGAAGTCGGACGCTTAACCAACTGAGTCACGCAGGTGCCCCCAGTAACAAGCACTTTCAGGCATTATTGGTAGAGATGAAAAATAGCACAATTTCTATAGAGAGAATTTGACAATATCAAGAACTACATATGTGTTTACCTTCTGAACCAGTAATTCTACCTCTTGGCATTTACTCTGAAGATACATCTCAAAAAGTATGAAAATATATATCCATGTGATTATTCATCACCACATTGTTTATACTGCAAAATACTGGAAAGTACCTAAATATCCAAATAGGAGATGAGTTAATAATGATACATAAAAACACTGATATACTACACAGCGGTAAGAGGAACAAAGAATGAGGAAAGCCTCTGCAAATTGTTATGGAGAGTTTTAAGACTGATATAGTAAATGAAAAAAATAGGAAAGTCGGAACAAAATTTAAAGGAGGAGAAATAGGAAAAACTTAGAAATCTGGTCAGTTTTTACAAAAAGCAACACAGGAAGATTAAACAGAAACAAAGTTGATTATCTCCAGAGGAAGTTCATATGAGTACACTTGTATTCACCTCAAACTCATATGTTAAAGTCCTAACCTTCAGTACCTCAGAACATAACCTTATTTTGAGCTCGTGTCTCTAAAGAGAGAATCATGTTAGAATACGGTTATTAGGATGGACTTTAATCAATTATAACTGGCATCTTCATAACAAGGAAAAATTTGGACACAGAAACATGTACAGAGGGAAGACAAAGTAAAGAGACGTGGAGAAGGCAGCCATCTCCAAGCCAAGGAGATGGGGCTGGAACAGATCCTTCCTCACAGCTCTCAGAAGCAATCAACCCTGGTGAAACCTTGATTTGAGATTTCTAGTCTCCACTGCTGTAAGACAATAGTTTTTCTTGTTGTTGTTATTTAAGCCACCCCGTCAATCGTAGTTTATAATGCCAACCATAGAAAATTGATACAGAGATGGTACTGGTAGTAGTAAGAAGGATAGGATGTGTTCCAGTTATCAATTACCCCTTAAAAACCCACTTTAGTGGAGTAAAGCAACAACTATTTGATTTGATGAGTCAAGAAGTACTGCAGGGAATAGTGGGTAACAGCTCATTTCTGTTCCACAGAGATGGCCACATCTGGGATGGCCTCAGTTGGGATGGCTTGAATGATTGAAGGTCTGAGACAACTTAACTGAGGCAATATGTCTGCATTTTGTTCCAGTGACACCTGCTGGAGCTGGAGTATCCAAGATGGCCTCTTCACTCACATATCTAGTACCTCGAAGTGGATGGCTGAATAACTGCGGGCAGGTGGCATTATTTTCTCTTCATGGGACTAGCATGAGCTTCCCCACAACACGGTGGTCTCAAGATATTTGAACGTAGTACATGTGACTGGCTTCTCTCAGAATGAGCATTCCAAGGTTGAGGAATTAGAAGCATTTTCTTCCACCATATTATATTGGTCAAAGCAATCATAAGCTAGTCACAACCTAAATTTAAGGGATGTAGAGAAGCATACTATATCTCTTGATGAGAGAGTAGCAAAGTGTCATTGCAGAAGAGCATTGTGGGATGGAAGATATCATTATGACCATTTTTAGAAAATACGAAAAATCATGGAGTAGAAGAGATAGGACAATAAGCAATATTTCTCTGAAAAAATATACATATATAATGTTAACTTTGGAAAGCATTTTAGACTTCTAGAACAGGGGTTAGCAAACAACAGTCCACAGGGAAAAGATAGCCAGTTGTCTCTTTTTAAATAAAGTTTTATTGGAACACAGCGATGCCCATTTGGTTATGGATAGCCTATGGGTGCTTTCATGACAGACCAGTAGATTTGAGTACTTGCAATAGAGACTGTATGATCCATAAGGCCTAAAATATTTACTCTCTGGCCTTTTACAGAAAAAGTTTGTTTACCCTGTTCTAGCAAGTAAAAATAAATAGATAAATAAAATCCACGGAGAAAGGGAGAAAAGTAAAATAAAATGGAATGCAAACAGGAACAAAGGAACCCAAGAGTATTTCAAATGAATAACATAACCACAATGCCAGGGAGGAAAAAAAACTAATTAAAAATTGCCTTTTCAACTTAATAATTTGACTGTACACCCTGAGCCTACAGAGGAAAGCACATTGCAAAGTGATCTTGAAATCCTTTTGTAGATTTTGGTTTTGTGATGGTATTGGTACAGAAATTCTGAAACTAATTTTTATGCATTGTATAGTTGAGGAAATGATTGACAATGTGTTGCTGATGTGAGAAGCGCTGGGTTATCTCTACCAAAGAAGGAAGCTACAAAATGGAATGGCATACGGCCAGGGAGAGCTCTGCAGTGTCGGATCGAAACTGCAGGCACCCATAGGAGTCTGTATCTATATCTAATCTATATCTCCTAACTGGTGAAAGGGCCTAGAATCAATGACAACCCAGTTTCAATAAGCCTATTTAGAGCTCACATATTAGTTTCTAAATGCCACTTCTATTTAAGGAAACAGGGGCTTTTTGGAGAAATGGCAAATTCCAGCAATGCAGTAGGAGAGTAACAGAAATTGAACCTGAAACATCTTGTGCCCAAAAGTAAAGAAGCACTCAAAAAAATAAATAAGTGGGCATGTCAAACGGACACAGGACAGCACTCTTCAAAACTATCAAGTTTAGGGAAGCCTGGGTAGCTCAGTCAGTTAAGCGTCCAACTTCGGCTCAGGTCATGATCTCGCAGTTCGTGGGTTTGAGCCCCACGTTGGGTTCCGTGCTGACAGCTCAGAGTCTGAAGCTTGTCATGGGTTCTGTGTCTCCCTCTCTCTCTGACCCTCCCCTGCTCACGCTGCCTCTCTCTCAAAAATAAATAAAACAGCAACTAACATTTATTAGGAACATTGAATATGTGATGTACTCTGCACGGTAGTTTCCCCTTCAACCTTATTACATATGTAAGAGACCTTGGTTGACTCAGAAAGTACCCAAACAAGCAAATATAAACATCTTCCTGCATATAAATAAATGCATCTTATAGAAAAAATAAATAAATAAAACATTAAAAATTTTTTTAAAACCTGACAAGTTTATCAAAACAAGGAAAGTCTGGGGCGCCTGGGTGGCTTAGTCGGTTAAGCGTCCGACTTTCGCTTAGGTCATGATCTCGCGGTTCATGAGTTCGAGCCCCTCGTCGGGCTCTGTGCCGACTGCCAGCTCAGAGCCTGGAGCCTGTTTCAGAGTCTGTATCTCCCTCTCTCTCTGACTCTCCCCTGCTCACGCTGTCTCTCTCTCTCCTAGAATAAATAAAAATAAAAATAAATTTTAAAAAAACAAGGAAAGTCTGAGAAACTGTCACACAGCAAAGGAGGCTAAGGATATGTGACAGCTAAATGTAATGTGGTGTCCTTAATGGGATTTTGGAATACGAAAAGGATATTAGGAAAAAGGAGTGCAATCTGAGTAAGTTGCGGCATTTAGTTATTATTGTACCGATGTTGGCTCTTTGGTTGTTATAGATGAATCACAGTGACAGAAGATGTTAACAACAGGGGAAATGGGTGCAGGTACACAGGAAATCTCTGTGTTATCTTTGCAAATTTTCCGTAGAATTGTTTTAAAACCAAAAGTCCAAAAATGTACTTCAAAAAAATGAAACACTACCACCACCAATGATACCCCCTCCCCTCTTTCCCCATGCACACACACTCAGGAGCTTGCTCCTAGAGACTCCCAGAGCCAAATCTAGGAAAATTCAGCATTAAAATTAAGGGTAGTGATAGATTATAACCCTTTGAATAAAACAGGGATTCATGAACCCAAATGATAATAAATAAATATTCTTAGGAGCAAAAGTAGGGCTCTTCCTTGCAGTAGAATGCCAAGGGCAAGGTGTGGAAGGAGCATCCAAATTGGAAAGTCATTATTCTGCAAACCGTACACATAAAGACTGCATCAAATGAAAATCACTAATGGATTCTATGTTCCTAGTAGACTCCATCTCCTTCCCTCCCAGCCTCTTAAGGTTCAGAGTCCTTTGGCTTCAGCCCTTCTGTGTTTGAGAGACGTGGACAGGAAATACGGAAGTCCCTACTTCTCCGCCATCTTGGCCTCCTGGTATCTCTCTAACGGAGTCTGAATCTACTGGTAGATTGCGGGGGAGGGGGGTGGAGATAAGTAGTTTGATGAAAATTATTCTAATTACATGGTCTCAAGTGTCTCTCCAGAGATTGCATATGATTTTCAAGGTGGAAAAACACTAACTTTACAATGAAAAAAACAAGCAATATCTTAACAGGGTGATCAAAATGAGCATCTTTAATGATGGACAGGTGGACCTAGTGTACATTCCAATGTGATAGCCAGATAAGGACACAGGCGCTTTTTCTCAATTCTGACCAGGAATATAGACTTCAATCTAATCAGGGGGAAATATTAGAACAAGAACAAAAACAAAAACAAAACAAAAAATCTGAGAAAGATTTTATAGAATGACTAGCTTATATTCTTAAACTATGTCATTAATAAAAGACAAAAAACAACAAAAACAAGCCGAAAGAAGATAGAAGGGACTCAATCATCAAAATCAATATTAGATTCTGGGCTGAAGAAACAAAGATGCTACAAAAATTATTGAGACAATTGATAAAATGGGGATATGGATTTCATCTTAGATTAAAAAGTTGTATCAATTTCAAATTTCTTAAATATGGTACCTATACTATGGATATGTAAGGGAATAGCCTTGTTTTCAGGAAAGACACCCTGGAGGCTGTTGAAGGTTAAATTATTGAAAGGTAAAGAAATATTAGGCATGCAACCCACTTGCAACTGGTTCCAAAACGCAATATGAAAATAGAAAAAATTATATTAAGATTGTATGAAAAATTACATGAAAGAAAATTAAAAAATAATATGAGAAAGAAAGGGAAAGAGAATTATAAAGCCAACTGGGTCAATTAGAATCTGGGTGACCGATATCTGGGGGCAGTCTGTACTATTTTTGCAGCTTTTCTTTAGGTTTCAAATTATTTTAAAATGGAGATCAAAAAATAATTTTAAAAAGATATGTGAACATATCGAGCCCAAGAAGAAATTTAACAAATGGTAGTGGGTTGTGGTGTTTTTTGTTTTTGTTTTTGTTTTTGTCCTATTAACTTGATGAATCGAAATTCATCGTAGAATGTGACTGTACTGGGCAAAACATCACTGTCCAGAGTTTCTCCGTTTAGAAGTTAAGGAAGACAAACATTTGATATCCTAGTTTCTCCCGCAAAGTAAGGAATATAAATATTTGAGGATTTGGAACATAAACTATGCCTATTTTGGCTTCTTTTCCTCGGTAGCTACCAACTTAAAAATCTTTGGAAGGAAATATAATAAGGAAGCTTGGGTTCCTTAAATAAATGGATTGAATAAATGGATTACTCAAAACATGTACAGATTGATGGATTGATAGGTCAATAAAACTAACTGCTGTTTTAGAACAATCTATGACTTTGATACAAAAGCATATTTAATCTACATTTCTAATACATACTTTGCATTAGAACTTAGCTTCCCCTTATGCTGAGAAGTACCAGGAAGAGACTGCTGGAAAACTGAATTAGGCACCCTTTCTCCCCCTAAAGAAATCTAGGGGGAATTTACAGTGTTATTCCCCTTAAATACACCAGTTTAACTGAACTTAAATTAAAAGATGCAGCAAAAATCCACTTTTGTTTGAAGGTAGAACAGGATCCCAGGGACAAAATCAGCCACAAAAGAAAAATCTCAGCTGAGACAAAAGTTTACAGCCAGTTTTACATGGATCATATGTTCTGGATGTGTGGGCCTTTAATAATCCTTCCACACCAAATAAACTCTTCCAGGACATTATTAGGTGAAAGTCAGCTTAATTATTTGCTGTTTTTCTTTTTTTGGTCCCATGCAAATTAATGGGAACTTTTCTTAGCGCTAACCAGGGTGTTATGACTATTAAATCCATGACGGGGTGGGGGGGGGGCACAAAAATTTGGGACTTTCCCCATAAACATTAATTTGGTGACAAAATACCAGTCTCTTCATTTTCATTGTCCTTCATTGCCACATACATGTCACTATTCCTAAACCTAGTGCTACCTTGATAGCTGTTGCTCTGGAGTTCCTTTAATATCCTTATATTCTGCCTATACTGTGTCAGTTATGAACACCAACTAAAAACCACACTTAGCACCAAAATGTCACTTTGGTACAGCTTCATTTTACTCACAGCGAGCATGTTCAAGGAGAATTTACATTTCCACTGATGCAGCACTACCCCATACCACCATCTTCTCTTACTTGAGCTCATAGAACAATCTTCAAACTCATCTCCTTGTTTTCATACTTTCCAATAGTCCATGCCTCTTATAGCCGCCAGAGTGGTCATTTTGAAATAGAAATCACTTTCCTGCATAAAACCCTCCAGTGGCTCCTCATTCCAATCAAACCGTGGCCTCTCGACAAAGACCGAGAAACTCAGGTCCCTGCCTACCTCTCCAACTTCTCCTAAAACTCCCTTCGTCTTCATGATAATATAGTTATACTGCCTTTCTTGCTGTCCTTCAAATATATCAAGATTATTCTGATGCAAGGCCCTTGCACTAGCTGCTCCTTCTCCCTAGGATGCTACTCTGCTCAATTTTTGAATGGCTGCCTCATGCTCATCATTTGGCTTTCATCTTGGATCTTACTCCCTCATGGAGGTTTTCCCTGAACGCACTGTTGAAAGTATTCATATGCATTCCACCAAAGCTCATTCTCCTTTATTCAAGTTCTATTCAAGCTCAAGTTTGGTTATTTCAAAACTTATGACTATATAAAGTTACTTTTTACATGTTTATCTTCCTTCCCTCATTTACTTGAATATCAGCTCAATGACAGCAAGGGTTTCATGTGAACGGTTACCATTGTATTTCTAGGATCTAGAAGTGTAAGCAGTTGAGAAATACTTGCAAAAGAAAACCATACATGGGGTGCCTGGGTGGCTCAGTTGGTTCCGCATCTGACTTCGGCTCAGGTCATGATCTCATGGTTGGTGGGTTCAAGCCCCGCATTGGGCTCTGTACTGACAGGCAGCTCAGAGCCTGAAGCCTGTTTCGGATTCTTTATTTCCCTCTCTCTCTCTCTGGCCCTCCCTTGCTCACACTCTCTCTTTCTCAGAAATAAATAAAACATTAAAAAATTTTTTAAAAAGAAAAGAAAACCATACAATCCAGTGTGCAATCATAAATAAGTCAATAATTTGTTAATACCCATCGTAGAATTAAGATTTGCTCAAAATTATCTGCTTTCTAGAAACTTTTGCTCAGTGATCTAAGTTGGGCAAGTTGGGCCCATTCTTGCCTACATGTTTCTCTACCTCGTTGTCAAAAGTTTGTAATCACTTACAACAGAGCACTTACACTGCTATATTTCTTCCCCTCAACTTAATGAAGCATTTTTTAACTTCCTGGAAGTTACTAGAAGGTAGGTAGATTGGTTGAGTTCCTATGACCTGTATTTCTTGATGCAGCCCCAACTGGTTAAGCTTTAGATCTACTCTTTATCTTCCACAACCTCTTGAACTTTGAGTTCTGCCTTGAAGTTTTTTGTTGGTTTGTTGGTTTCTTTACTGCATCTCCGTATAAGCACTTATTTCTCCCTTTTCTTTCACCTTTTTGAAAGTACATCTTACACAATCAATTACACAATCAATATTTTTATATTTAATTTTAACATCCAGAAAATATTATGCTAGTATAGATGTGCACATTGTGTGAATTAAATATCAATATGGCATTGATATTTCAGGGGGCTGCCAGACTCAGAATAGCTATAAACACTAGTTTCTGCTATGAGGACTGAGGCAGCAGCTCTAGACGAGATGGAAACCACCAAAGGCAGGGTTTGTTCATAGTTGTAAGGGTTTCAAAGTTTGACCTCAAATGGCTGGTCTTTCTCACACCTGGAAGAGGAATTAGGCATGTGTGATCTTGTGATTTGCAATAAGAAATAAATGTTTATATGTGGTCTTTTTCCATTGTTCCTGGCACAGAGCTCCTAAAAACCTTGGAATTTCCTAAGTGATGAAAGCAATTAAAATGTTTTTCCTCATCTTAATCAGGTGAGTTGTGCATCTCAGTTAAGGCTGTGGGTTTGTTGCCACAAGAAACAACAAGGCTTTGATTAGAGAGGTGGATATTTCAATCCCACCCACCCTCCTTGTCCTTCAGGGAAGGGAGTGGAACTGGGGGTTGAGTCAATCATCAATGGCCTACAATTGAATCAGCGGTGCCAAAGTAATGAAACTTGAATTAAAAACCAAAAGGATGGGGCTTGGAGAGCTTACAGGTTGGTGAACATGGAGAGGTGCTCCTGGATAGGATAGGAGATCTGTACAGCTTCCCACATACCCTGCCCTATGAAACACATCGATCTGCCTGTTCCTGAGTTATATCCTTTTATAATAAACTAGTAATCTAGTAAATAAAATGTTTCTCTAAGTTGTGCAAGCCACTGTAGAAAATTAATCAAACCCAGGGAAAGAGTTGTTGGAACCTCTAATCTATAGCTGATTAGACAGAAGCAGTAGTGACAACCTGCACTTGCAATTGGCATTTTATCCAGGGAGTCTTGTAGGACTCAATCTTCAATCTGTGGTATCTGACACTATTCCTGAAAGATAGTGTCATAATTGTGTTAAATTTGTGAAATAAAAACACACCAATCTTAAAAATTCCCTGAGCGGACAAGGCTAGTTTAGCCATACAAGCAAAGTTTAATTTAGCTTATCTTGGAAGGCTAACTTGACCTGGGTCATTTCTTGCTTTTATGCCTCTGTAAATCATAAGCAAAACTTGAACTGTTTCCCAAGGTTGACACAGGATAACCACTGACCAATTTCCTATCATTCAAGAAAATTCTAATATTATAACCAATCACTGCAAAAATAAACAGTCACTGCCTTCCGACTATATAAGCTGCTTTATAACAAAATACCCCTGAGCCTCATCATGTTTTGGTTTGAATTCTCCACATTCATAAACTGTTTCATTGTTATTGTTTTGGTGTGTGCACAATAAGCTTTTAGTCATTACTACTTTAGTGACTCATTGGTTTTACCTCTCCTATTTCTGAACATTTGATATTTCATGGTGTCAGAAGTGGGATACAGGAGCACCTGGGTGGCTCAGTCGGTTGGGCAGCTGACTTAGGCTCAGGTCATGATCTCGCGTGAGTTTGGTCCCCACGTCGGGCTCTGTGCTGACAGCTCAGGGCCTGGAGCCTGCTTCGGATTCTGTGTCTCCCTATCTCCCTGCTCCTCCCCCACTCATGCTCTGCCTCTTCTCTCTCTCAAAGATGAATAGACATAAAAAAGAAGGAGAAGAAGAAGAAGAGGAGGAGGAAGAGGAGGAGGAGAAGGGATACAAAGAAGATGATCCAAAGCCTCTAATAGTTAGCAATCAGGTGCTAGGCCCCACAGAGCTCACTGAGCTCACTGCTTTCTTGCTAACCTTATAGTTTGAGGTTAAGTCTCTCTTAGATCTGAGCTCTGCTGACTTTGTGTTCTAAGGTCACCAATTTTATTGTGCACACTTGTTTTCTGTTCCTGTTTCTTGAAGCTTCTGGTTAAGTTACCCCATTCTGTTCAAAGGAGGGGAAAACACAAGATTCCCTATGATTTGAAACAGCTGTTGAAAAACAAGGGCCCTCATATTTCAGACATCTTAGGGAATCTAAAGGCAAAGATGGGTGCCACCTGCTCAGATAGACTAGGATATTGTGCCTTTCTAGAAGAATGTGTCAACTCTTAGAACGGTAGTGGCCATCTGGGAAGCTCTTGATAAGTCCACCTTAAGAGCACCCTTAAAAGAGAATAACAAACCTCTGGAAACAATGGAATGATTCTTTGTGATATAGAGAAGCTTCTGAAAGATAAAATGACTCGAAAAACAGCTCTAAAAAGTTACAGCACGCAAATAAAAAGTCTTTAGTAAAAAAAAAAAACGTTGGCCATCTGAGCAGGTAACCTTAATTTAATCTATCTGCCAGAAAAATAATTTAGATCCAATTATTCTTTTGAATTTTGTATTACTGTTCCTGAGACATACTAAAAATTTTAAAACAAAAGCTAGAAGATCTCTATTTGTGCCTGCCTGTGTGTGTGTGTGTGTGTGTGTTACAGATATGTAATATTTTCCCACCTCCAGATGGTATTCCCCAAATTAATTTGTAAAGAGTCAATTTAAAGAAAATTAAGGATTTATATAAATCGAGTACATTTTTAGAAATACAGATATTAATTCAAATGTTTATCAGGTTCACATAACCTGGGATAATTGATAAAATAAAAGCAGTTTAAGTTAGTTGGTTTAGTAAAAGCGTGTGTATCTTTAAAATTTGTCAAAAGTATCACATAAAATGAAGGTTAGCTCTCTAACATCTAATCCATGCATAATTGTTAAAGGCAAGTAATCTAAATAAATACAAATAAGATAAATGTTTATACTAAGCTAAACTAAGTAACAGATATTGATTGAATATCTTAATCATTTCCAAGTTAGGATAAGCCTTCAGAGCTAAGCATAAGCTTGTCTACTTCTGGCTTTTTAACTTTTTACAGACAGACAAAAGATGTGTGGGTTATTGATAAGCATGTTTTAGGCCACATTTAAAAAAAATGTACTCTGAGGAAGAAGAATAGGGATTAGAGAAGGTTATGCAGGTGTCCACTACTCTGCTAGCCTCAGGGCTGGTGGACAGGGTGGGAGAACAGAATAATAATAAGTTGGAGACCTTCCTGTGCCATTTTGCAAAGCTAGGAGGGCATGAGATGCTCTAAATTAAGATCTAGGCATTTAAGACAAGGCCTGCTTGGAATGCTAAGAGTTGAAATCTCTAAGAAAGTAATGAAAATGAAGGTTGTTATGGTGCCCCATGGCATCCAACCCCCAACACAAATACCACAAAATGCCTAGGAGAAAACTCACATTTTTTCCCCTCTGTCCCTTGAAGTTGTAAATCTTATGGTGTCTTTGAAATGTAAACACCCCCAGGAGATCACCAAAACTTTGCACACAAAGACTGAAGAGAAAATATCTCTTTGTGAATAAAGATGAAACGATTACTCTTTCTCTCTGCCAGAGCCTTCCAGAATTCAGAAACTCTTATTAAATATTCTTATTTTTCATGACAATATATGTGTTTGCAGAAATTCAATATGAATCTGTTCTCCTTGCAAGAGGACACAATTGGACAAGCCCTTGGCTTGGCTTCCTAGCCAAAGGGGCTTCTGAAAGTCCAATGTATGATATCTTATGAGGAATTCCAGCAGAGCAGATTTTAAAGACCTCTGTGGTCAGTCACTGTTCTTGCCGCACTTCTATGAATAATCAGGCCAAATCGATTAAAACTGGACAATTTGCAAGCCAACCAATCTTCCTGTGGTTACCTTTGATAGAATGGAGATGATTATGGAGAGAAGACTTAAATATTAGTAATACACCTTTTTGGATATCAGATTCTAGTGCTGCTAATTGTCTTTCAGGTTCTGTTTTCCACCTGTAAACGGGAAATTGAATTCTTCTAGTTGCCCCCAATATTTGACTAGAACTCTTCAAACCCATAGTCCTAATGCTCTTCCCCTCTTATGACTTGGAATCACTCGGAAGGAAACCCAAACTTCCCTTTGCCCAATGTCATGCCAGCTAAAGCCGGACAACTCATCATCAACTGCAGAGAAATCACCACAACCGCTCAAGTGTGGCTGATCTTCATGCCCGTTGCTATGTGGCCGCTCAGAGAGATCACCAGAGACATTCACATCGCAAACCAGAACAATCTGTCAGCTTGCCACTGCCTGCCTGCACTCCAGCTGAAGATGCTTGGAACCTGACATCTAGAAATCTTCTCACCTGGCTGCTCTCCAAACTTAGAAACTAAATTCATAATTTGCTCCAGCTATTATCTTCTGTTTTCCTTTTGTTTCCATAGAAATGCCTCTCATTAAATTATTGAACTGCGAACGGCATACAGAAACGGCATATAGTAAAAACTCACCTGCAACACCGTCTCTTGAAATAAAACATCCTCATATTCATCCTACCCTAAGAAATCCTGAGGATATGTGATTGCTGATACCTCATGTTGTGCCTATGTGAATAAGTTTTTAAGAAAGTAAAACCCATTTGATTTATTTAATTGGTGAAATCTTGGCTCCAGGGAATCTCTGCTCTGGAGAATTTTTTAATCCTCAGCTATTATCCTCCCCACAGTCATCATATTAACCCTCTTGAGAGTGTTGTATACTCCCAAGGCTTTTAAATGCCTGCTGGCAGCCACTCACATGCCAAATGGCATCCATCAGGATCGGACAACTGGATGAAATGAACAATAACCACATAAATAATGACTACAGGGCCCTCCAGCCCGATGACTCAACAGCAGAAACAGCAAAGACGTGATTCTTCAGCCTGACTACATCAATAGTGGCAGCCAAGGCTAATGATTGGTCTAGCCTGCTGAGAAAATGACCAAAATGGGGGAATCGTGGAAATCAAAAGCAAATGGAGACCAACCTTGAAAATCCCCTTAACGTACAAAACCAGTTTAGTCATACGAGCAAAGTTTAAGTTGGCTTCTTTTGCAAGGCTAACGACGCAGGTCATTTCTTGCTTATGTCTCTGGAAATTGTAAGCAAACCTTGAGCCGTTTCCCAAGTTGATATGGGGTAACCGCTGACCAATTCCATATCATTTAAGAAAATTCTAGGGTTGCCTGGCTGCTTGCGTCAGTGGAGCATGCAACTCTTGATCTCAGGGTCGTGAGTTCAAGCCCTATGTTAGGCATACAGATTACTTAATTTGAAAAAACATTTTTTAAAGAAAAATTCTAATATTATAACCAATTACTGTGAAGAATAAACAGTCACAGCCTTCTCAGTACATTAGGTGCTTTACAACAATATACCCCTGAGCCTCATTCCATGTTTCGGTTTGAGTGTTCTCAGCTGCAAATGGTCTTTTGGTGTGTGCACAATAAAATTTTACTAATCACTGCTTTGGTGATACATTGATTTTACTCCTATTATTTCTCAACTTTTGGCAAATTTTCAAACACCCAGCTGGTGTTAGAGAATTGCTTGGTGTAGGAACCCCCCCCTCCCCCCATGGAATGGTGAGGGTCCAGAGCCTACAGCCAAGAAGGAATTCTTGAAGATGTCTTTGGTGGAAAAGGTGATTTTATTAAAGCACTGGGACAAGACCCTCAGGCAGAAAGAGCCACGTTGGGGTTGTGAAGAGTGACTGGTTATATACTATGGAGTTGGGGGAGGTAAAATCAAAAGGGAGGCCTTCTGGTCAAAGTCCAAAAGACTTTGATATGGTAAAGAGGACTCACTGGGTGTCAGAGCCCTTGCTATTGTCAAGGTAAGGTTGATTTCCCTCTAGTAAGGCATTAACATCAGGACCTCAGGGGGTCCCTGGAGAAAGGTTCTACTCTGTATTTGTCTCTTGTATTTGTCAATGGGCTGCAGGTTATAAAGAAATTTAATTTTATCTGCCATTTCCTTCTTGCCTTTGTTCCCCACGTCACTGTAGAGGGAAGGGTGAATTAGGGCTCCAGGAAACTTGGTCCATAGGTTTCTGGGGATTAGGCTTTTGATAAGATTGACGTTTTCTTGTAATTTACTAAGACATTTGTAAACTCATGGAGATTCAAGTCCCGTATGACTACGATCTCTGTCAGTTAACCATTTTTCTTTCTTTCCTTTGTTCTTGGGCAGCCAAGCAGGCCTGAGGAATATCACACTTGTCCCGATGGGGGGAGTGGGTTTGGGAGTGGGGCGCTAGCTTGTGTTTGGCCCTCAGCTTGCTTCATGCCCCCTTCATCAACCCCCACGCATTGCATTGAAATTGGTGACCCAAATCCTTAGCATGCAACAATCACTGATAAATAAAGACCAAACAAAACTCTAAGGGTTCTTAGAACATGGAAACGAAACCTAGGAAAAAGACCCTGGACACCCAGCTAATTGGCAAGTAAGTTCTCCAAGTCATCGCAATGTGGGTATTAAATGAAATATAACCTTCCTTGTAGCCACAGGCTGGTTGAGAGAGAGAATTGAGCACTTTCCTTATATTCAGTAACAAAGACTGTATTTCTGATCAAAAACAAGGACACAGGAAAGGTGACTCCTGTTGAATGAATGAGTGATCTTCCTGAACATTATTGTACATACTGGAAATACCTAAAATGAGAATAGTGAGAACGTTTTTAAGAAACATCTCTTGGCAAGAAGCCCATGCCTCCGCATCCCCTCGCCTCCATTTATCTTTATTTAAATCCAAGTTCCCAGTAGGCTTAGAGTGAGCTGTCATAATTCTGGTAACTCAGAGATTTGTAGTGGATTAAGCGCTCCTGAGTGCTAAATGGCCACTGTCATGCATTATTCTCTCAGAGATGTAAGATTTTTTAAGTGAGTAAAAAAGACTCTAAGGCAAAATGTTCCGTAGGAGTTTTACTGCATGCACTGTCGGGCGAGGTTCCGCGACTTAAGAGAGGGGAGTCGGGGAAGTCGCGCACCGGTTGGGTGGTGAGGGGTTTTATAACCTGTTGGTGGGGTGGGGGAAGTCCAGGGGCGGTCTCTTGACTGGAAAGTCCCTGGCGCAAGGTTTCGGTTTCTTGCCTAGGTTTCTGTTTCCCGCCAAAGTCGTAATGGTCACCGATGTATTGGCAGGAAGGTCAGCCATCTTGAGAAGTGGCGGGAAGGTCAGCCATCTCAAGAAGTCTGCCATTCTGTGGCATCTGTGGCATCTCTGCCCTACCTCTCAGCTGGCGCAACAAGAGATTAACTCACTCCTATTGTTCTTGAAATGCTTGTTGTTCCCCCATTTGTCAAAGTTATTTAACCCTTCTGAAGTGTGGAATTTTCAAGCTCTCTCTGAGTTTTCTCTTTCCCGTTCCTATTTCTACTTGTTTCCACTTATTTTTTTATTTTTAACTATCATTTTACATATGGAAATAACAAACTACAAACTGCAAAAACATAGGCACAGCTGCACCGGCTGCAGCATACTCTGCTGTGAGCGGACTTTGAAATACGAACGAAACTTCTATATTTGTGAGCTGTAAACTGGCACTGTATTTCCCCTCTTTCGAAATCAATTTCTTGCAACATTTATATCTAAACGTGAATATGTCCAATACAGAGCCTTAGAACACCTTTGGTAAGAATAAATTGCAAACAGATTGAAACCAAGTCATGAGGGAGACGGGATCAGGCAGATTAGCGAAGCTGCAACAATAGGCCAAAAGTGTAGTAGAAGAAATCCGGTTAAAACAAAATTTTTTTTAATGTTTATTTATTTTTGAGAGAGAGACACAGAGCATGAGCAGGGGAGGGGCAGAGAAAGAGACAAAGAATCTGAAGCAGACTCCAGGCTCTGAGCTGTCAGCACAGAGCCTGACAGGGGCTCAAACCCACGAACTGTGAAATCATGGCCTGAACAAAAGTCAGACGCTCAATCGACTGAGCCACCCAGGCACCCCAAAGAGATCCGGTTAAATAGTTGGTTAAGTGATTACATTTTTATGACAAGAAACAGCCATAAGACTTTCTTGAGCTGGCAAGAAAGTGGGGAAATAGAGCTTAGCATATAAAAAGAGATAGAGATTTTATCCCACTGCATCAAAGAGAAAGCTAAAGGTGATGGTGATGTAGAAACATAAGGGTTTATTTTTCTTTCATATAAAAGAAACCTAAAAGTAGGCACTCCAGGGGTGTCATCAGGGACCCAAGTTCCCCCTCTCTTTCTTTTTTTTCCCCCTTTCTTTCATAGTATATTGTCAAGTTGGTTTCCATATAGTACTCTCCATATGGTACCCAGTGCTCATCACAAGTGCCCCCCTCCATGCCCATCACCCCCCTCCCCCTCTCCCTCACCCCCATCTGCCCTCAGTTTGTTCTTAGTATTCAAGAGTCTCTTATGGTTTGCCTCCCTCCCTCTCCCCAACTATTTTTCCCCTTCTCCTCCCCCATGGTTCTCTGTTAAGTTTCTCCTAATCCTCCTATAGGTGAAAACATACAGTATCTGTCTTCCTCTGCCTGACTTATTTTGCTCAGCATAACACCCTCAAGGTCTATCCACGTTGCTACACATGGCCAGATTTCCCTCTTTCTCATTGCCATGGAGTATTCCATGGTATAGATAAACCACATCTTCTTGATCCATTTGTCCGTTGATGGACACTTAGGCTCTTTCCATGTTTTGGCTATTGTGGAGAGTGCTGCTATGAACACGGGCGTCCATGTGCCCATATGCATCAGCACTCCTGTATCCCTTGGGTAAATTCCTAGCAGTGCTATTGCTGGGTCACAGGGGGAGTTCTGTCGTTCATTTTTTGAGGAACCTCCACACTGTTTTCCAGAGGGGCTGCACCAGTTTACATTCCCACCAGCAGTGTAGGAGGGTGCCCGTTTCTCCACATCCTCGCCAGCATCTACGGTCTCCTGACTTGTTCATTTTAGCTACTCTGACCGGCGTGATCCACTTCTCTCTCTAATCTACCATATTTGGCCCTGCTAAATGTTACTTCTTATTTCAAGATAATTGCCAGCACTCCATTTCTCACCACTATAGTCCAGGCAACTGATAGAAACAATAGAGTAAGAACAAAAGGACATGAGTCTTTGAAGACATTTTCCAGAAGTCGTCAGCTTATGTTTCATTGGCCTAAGTGAAGAAACACCATGGTTGTTCTTACTGTTTTCTCCAGCTGGGCACACGGCTCAGGAAGAAGGTTAAAATAGATACTGGGCACTCAGTTAACTGTCTCTGCTCTGTTAGAAATGGCAAATGACAAAATACACTTACTCTGATAGATTCGTGGAATTGATTTTTACAGGTAGAAATAAAAATGCTACCAACTTACCAAATAAAATTGCAGTAAGGTATTAAACACTCTCTGAGTTACCTATAAATATGTTTTGATTTGCGGGCAATTGGAAAATGACACTCTAAGAAGACGTTTGAAGCTAATCGTTGTAAATAAGCCAATAAAATTATTTGAACATATTTTTAGATCTTTACCTCAGAGCTGCTTACTAAGAATATTATTAAAAGAGTTAAAAATAAGCAGAGAACAATATCTTGTTTCTTTACGGAAACAAGGGAATGGAAGAAGGGAAGGGTTTTCAAAAGCAGAATCAAACCTATAAATACAGAGGACAAGCTGATGGTTGCAAGAGGGAGAGGGGGTGGGGGGTGGGAAAAATGGGTGGAGGGGAGTGGGAGGCACAGGCTTCTAGTTATGGAATGAATAAGTCATGGGAACAAAAGGCAGAGCACAGGGAATACAGCCATTGAGCCATTGAGATTGTAATAGCGTTGAATGGTGACAGATGGCAGCCACACCTTGGGCATAACATAGAAATCAAACCACTATGTTGTACACCTGAAAATCATGTAACACCGTGCTTCAAATATGCTCAAATTTTAAAAAAAGAAACAAGAGTTTTGTTTGATTTTCACCTACAAGTTCTTGACTATACAATTGCCATGCAACAGAAATCAGTGATGAAGGGCTATTTGCCTAAGGTTCAAAGCCATCCTCCTATGTGAGACGAAACCCAAATAATGTCCCTAATTAAAGTAAACAAAAAAGAGACACGCAGATACATCAAAGTGAGAGTCATCTTTTAGAATAAAGCTCGTGGAAAGGTAGACATGTCCTTCTAGTCATACGGTTATTATTTTAAAGGTTTTTTGCCCCTCTTTTCTTCCAAGGTGGTTGGAGCAGGGAGGGAATCAGAATAGGGCATTGTCTCAGTGGCTGCTATGAGCTTCATGAAAAATTTTGATCCAAGACTATTATCTAACATGATCCATGCTGTGTCCATTAGAATGAGCTGCAAGTGACTTTTTGTGGTTTCCGGTAACGATTTGTCAAGGGGCACCTGGGTGGCTCAGTTGATTAAGCGTTCAACTTTGGCTCAGGTCACGATCTCACAGTTTGTGAGTCTGAGCCCCACAACCGGCTCCGCGCTGACTGCTCAGAGCCTGGAGCCTGCTTTGGATTCTGTGTCTCCCTCACTCTCTGCCCCCTCCCACTTGCGCTCTGTCTCTGTCTCTGTCTCTCAAAAATAAACAAACATTAAAAAAGTTAAAAAAAAAAAAAAGATTTGCCCCCCAGTGAGGACACTGAAGTCAGGTGAAGGCAAATCAATTCACCTTATCAGTCCTTGTTTCCTCATCTGAAAAATGATGAGGAGGGAAAGACAGGTGATCTCCAGGTCCCCATTCAGAACAACATTCTCTGTGTTAACCCAATACTTAAGAGCCTACCCCTAGAAAATTTAGGATTATTTTAAAATCTCAATTCCTTTGATTTTAATACAAAACATAGATTACAAAAATCCCACATTGATATCATATCAGCTCACACATACACACATATCCACACACATACGAGGTGGTATATATGTGTATATAAAATAAGTAATCACACATTTATATTAAAAATACATAGGAAATAGAAAAGATCTACCAGTCAAAACCTAAGTTAACTCAGTTAATTTAAGTTACTTCCTTGCTGGCTTCTCTAAAATCAAGACCTCTAAGAGGTAAGGAAGTAGGGGAGGAAATGAATGTGTATTAAAAGTCTACAAAGAGTCAGACAACGGCTAACAACTGTTGTGTGTTAATCATGATGGTCTACAAAGGCTCATGGAGTCATAAAGTCTACTAATTACCCCCAAACAAAACAAAATAAAAATTGTTTAAGTTGGTGGATTTATTTTGAGAAGGAGAGAGAGTGAGCAGAAGGGCAGGGAGAGAGAGAGAGAGAGAGAGAGAATCTCAGTCAGCACAAAGCCTGACATGGAGCTCGAACTCACAAACTGTGAGATCATGACCTGAGCCAAAATTAAGAGTCAGACGCTTAACTGACTGAGCCACCCAGGCGTCCCAAGACAACAATTTTTCAGTCAACTTTTAAACACCACCTAGCTATTACCAACCCGCTGTCTACTCTGTTCCATTTAACTTTCCCATTTGTTTACTCTGAGTTTCAACACCTCAATGGACATACCTAAGTCCCAGAGTTTTGTGGGTATCAAGAATCAGGAAACACAGCTTTCACCCTGCATTGTGACTCCCTAATATGCCTTATCTGAAAAGGTGTAAGTGTATACAAATACATGTGTTCTTTATAAATCCTAAGCTATTTTGCTCCAAATATTTCTTTGCCTATTTGCACTGAATTGCAAACTTTATGAGCACAGATATGTCAACTACCCAAGTCTGCAGTACACTATGCTTCCTGTCACTCCAGCTCAAGGCAGTATATTTTGAACATAAAAATCTTTGATACTTGAGATAAGTATTAAATTTATCTGAGAGGTTTCAATTTTAAACCGAGTCAGCGTTTCATTTCTCACTTGCTGGATTTTTCTAACTGTTTACCGATGAAAAGAACGCTGTGTGCATTGAACCATTCAATCCATTTTGGTCGGATATATGATATTTTCCTTTCTCACAAACATGTCTGTAAATCCCAGGGCAGCCCCATGCTGCTTTTTCTTTAATGTAAATTACCTGTGTGGACTGCTACTTACAAAGTTCAGTCAATAGATAAATTTCCTGTGTCCCCTCTAGTCTTTCGGAGGGTAATTTCTCCAATCTAGCAAAACCAGCTAGCTATAAACCCGATTTCGATGTTTAAAACAAAACAAAACAAAACATACAAACAAGCTGATTTACACTGAAAACAATGGAACCCCTAGGGAATTATAGGCAGCTGAGTGGATGGCTCTAGGGGAAGCAGTTGTTGATACAATGTTGCACACATCCAGTTTGTTCATATCTCTGAATTCCTGCTTGTGGTGGTAAGGGTGGAACAAAGGGAAATAAAAAGGTAGAGAAATAATGAATTGCTCTAAGAACCGCATGCCCACAGATCCGAAGAAGAAGGGAAAGATGGCAATGAGTCTAATAAGATGCAAGTGAACAAATATTTATCTGAGACTTGAGGAAATACACACACACACACAAAGCACACAGAATCATCATAAATTCATATAATGCTGGTGGGGGTGCTTGGGTGGCTCAATCAGTTAAGAGTCTGACTCCTGATTTCAGCTCAGGTCATGATCCTGATCCTGATTATGATCCCATGATCCTTGATCGTGAGATCAAGCCCTGCACCAGGCTCCATGCTGAGTGTGGAGCCTACTTAGGACTCTCTCTCTCTCTCTCTCTCTCTCTCTCTCTTCCCCTTCTCCCCCACTCATGCTCACTCTCTGTGTCTAAAATAAAAAATAAAAAGAAATGTAATCCTGGTGAAAGCAAACACTAGCCATCTGCAGTACTAAGAGATTGGCTTGCCCTGTCCATGTCTCAGAAATTCTTAGGACAACAGCATCCATGATACAACTGAGACTATTTAGAAGTGTGTCTGGCTCACCATCGACAATTATGATGCCCATTTCTACTTTAGGAGATATTGTGACTGTTTTCTAATGTACTTGCACTTCTCAGAAATCTCCTTTCAATGACAGTATCTTAACAAAGTTAATGAAAGCAAAGCGAAAAGAATTAACATGGATTAAAAGCCAAACATGAGATTTTGCTAGCGATTTTTGTTTGCAATCTACAAGAGCTCTTTAAACCAAATGTAATTTTCCATCCCCCCAATAGGTGGAAAGTTTAAAAAAAGGCACCCTCGGAGCACCCCCTAGACAGGACCTAGACACACTATCCCTCTGTTCCAGTTAACTTTTCTTCCTAATGCATAGCATTAATCTGAAGAACTCAGCGCCGGGCAATAGATATGCCCATTTCTGGTTCTGAAAAAATGTGTGAAAATACCTCCCCACCCCCAAATTTAGGATTAACAGAAGCCGCACAAAAAAAAGTGAAGTAGAGAAAGAAAGAGAGACAGAGACAGATGCTGTTATGGGTTGAATTGTGTCTCCCCTCACCCTAAAATTCATGTGTGGAAGCCTTAACCCCAAATGTGAAATAGGGCCTTAAGGAGGAAACTGAGGTTAAAGGAAGTCAAAAGGGTGGGGCTCTAATGCAATAAGACCCGTGTCCTTCTAAGACAAAAGATACTAGTGATAAAGTGCACAGAGGAGAGGCTGTGTGGACACAGCAAGAAAATGACCGACCACAAGCCAAGGAAAGAAACCTGAGGAGAAACGCCAGCACTTTGATCTTGGACTTTCCAGCCTCAGACCTGTGAGAAAATAAACTGTCTGTTGTTTAAACCAGCCTGTGGCATTTTGTTAACGCAGCCTTAACAGGCTACACAGATAAGGACAAAAAAAATGAGCAAGAACAAAGAGGATACAGAGTGCATTTTATTTTTAAATGACTGGCTATGTTAGGGATACCTGGGTGGCTCAGTCGGGTAAGCACCTGGGTCTTGATTTCAGCTCAGGTCATGATCTCATGGTCTGTGGGATCAAGCCTTGTGTCCAGGCTCCATACTAACAGCATGGAGCCTGCTTGGGATTCTCTCTCTTCCTCTCTCTCTGCCCATCCCCTGCTCATGTTCTCTCTCTTTCTCTCTCTCTCAGTAAATAAACTTAAAACAAATAATCACTGAGTAAGTTAAATAGGAATGGATATAAATCAAAGATAGATTTTGACCCCACTCCGAAAAATTTGGCTTCTAATAGAAGATTGATGAGGATCCGAAGACTTTCGTAGTTCCCATGCCTATAACGGGAAAAGAAAAGAAAAAACAACAACTAATGACTTCTTACTCCTAAACACACTCTGAGGTACAAGGACAGAATGTTCCAGCGGAGACCATTCTGCTTTCACTCTCTTTCCTCTGTTAATCTCCTGCTGCAGTTTGGAACGTCTTGGCAGCTCGTGCTCGTAGAAATGGGCTGAAGCTTGTCAATTCATTTCTTTAAATCACTGAACACCCATCAGGAGGTAATAGAACCTGACAAATTGATGGACTCTAATAAAGCCCAGCTCTAGAAATAAAACTGATTTAATTATCGGTCAAGTGTGTATGGTTAAGATGAGATCTGCTCAGCCTATCCTATAGGATTTCAGGCATATGTCAGAAGCCCTTTCTCAGAGAAAGTGTTACCAATTGGGGCTTAATGCTCAATATGATTATAATATTCTTGTTTATAACTGTATATACATTTTCTATGCTATGGGGCCATGTCCTACTCATCTTTACCCTGTCCTCTGAAGGTTCCGGTACCTCACTTAATAACAGCAGTTTTACTCATTTTTTACTCAAATTTTACTCCATTAAATTTTGTGAAAAGAGACAGTCTATCAATCCATCAATCACATTTAATGAGAACATCTCTGTGACAGTATGAATACTTGAACCTTCCCTTCCTTCCATCCAAAGGTGAGTTCTTTCGCAGTTCCAGGATCATCTGTTTAGCAAGCATATTATCAAGGAGGCGGTCGCCTGTGACTCACACTTACAGGTGAGGATACTCTCTTTAGCCCACCATTTAACATGGGTACAATTTTTCTCCTGCCATTGATTTATAGAAGCTTAAGTTTTCCTTTTTACTTCTTTTACTTCTAATGTGCAGATGCAGATTCTCATTTGAGATGTTTTAGTATCTAATTATTTGTAAACTTCTGATGATGTGTGGATTCCTAGAACCAGGGCTGCTATAGGTAGATGGATGTAGAGAGGAGGCCACTCACAAAACTGTTTATGTGACATTTATGTGTAACAACTAGATTTTTATTCGTTTTTTGGGTTTTTAAAAAACATTTGTTTGTTTGTTTGTTTATGTTTTTGAGAGAGTATGAGTGGGGGAGGGGCAGGCAGAATCTGAAGCAGGCTTCAGGCTCTGAGCTGTCAGCACAGAGCCAGATGTGGGGCTCTAACTGATGGACCATGAGATCAAGACTTGAGTGGAAGTTGGATGCTTAACCAACTGAGTCACCCAGGTGCCCCAGTAGTGACTAACATTTTAAAAAGCATTGTTGGGGTGCCTGGGTGGCTCAGTAGGTTAAGCGACCGACTTCAGCTCAGGTCTTGATCTCACGGTCCATCAATTAGAGCCCCTTGTCAGGCTCTGTGCTGACAGCTCAGAGTCTGGAGCCTGCTTCTGATTCTGCATGTGTGTGTGTGTGTGTGTGTCTCTCTCTCTCTCTGTCCCTCCCATTTTATACCCTGTCTCTCGCTCTCAAAAATAAATAAAACATTAAGAAACTTTTTAAAAAATATTTTATTTATTTTTGAGAGAGAGATAGAGACAGCATGAGCAGGGGAGGATCAGAGAGAGAGGGAGGCACAGAATCTGAAACAGGCTCCAGGCTCTGAGCTAGCTGTCAGCACAGAGCCCGACGCGGGGCTCAAACCCACGAACTGCGAGATCATGACCTGAGCTGAAGTCGGACGCTCAACCGACTGAGCCACCCAGGCGCCCCTAAAAAACTTTTAAATCAAATTCACTTGATTCTTCTGGAATGAATTAGCCTATTTTCAAATTACTTTTTATTTCTGACAATTAACATAACTTTCCTAGATTTTTTTATAGATTATATGCATATACTATGATAGTAAATGTGTATTTACTAAATGTGTATTTAAATGACTTTTCTGCTCTCCTATGATTCAGTTATCTTACTAGTGGATATTTACCCAAAAAATACAAAACCACTTTTGCTTCCCTTGCCTTTGGTGATGTGTCTGATAAGAAGTTGCCCTGGCCAAGGTCAAAGAGGTTTCTGCCTATGTTCTCCTCTAGGATTTTGATGGTTTGGAATCTTATCAAGATAAAAAGCTTCTGCACAGAAAAGGAAACAATCAACAAAACTAAAAGGCAGCCTACAGAATGGGAGAAGATATTTGCAAACAACATACCTAATAAAGGATTAATATCAAAAAATCTATAAAGAATCTATCAAACTCAACACCCAAAAAACTAATAATCCAGACTAGAAATGGACAGAAGACATGAATAGACACTTTTCCAAAGAAGACATCCAGATGGCTAATGGGCACATGAAAAGATGCTCAACATCATTCATCATCAGGGAAATACAGATCAGGGCCATGATAAGATACCACCTTATGCTTATCAGAATGACTACAATTAACAACACAAAAAACAACAGGTGCTGGCGAGGATGTGGAGAAAGGGAACCCTCTTGCACTGTTGGTGGGAATGCAAACTGGTGCAGGCATTCTGGAAAATGGAATAAAGTTTCCTCAAAAAACTAAAACTAGAACTACCCTATGATCCAGCAATTGCACCGTTAGGTATTTACCCAAAGGATACAAAAATATAAATTTGAAGAGGTCCATGTAACCTCAATGTTTACAGCAGCACCATCAACAATAGCCAAACTATGGAGAGAACACAAATGTCCATTGACCGATGAATGGATAAAGAAGATGTGGTATATACACAAAACGGAATATTACTCAGCCATTGAAAAGAATGAAATCTTGCCATTTGCAATGATGTGGTTAGAGCTAGAGGGTACTATGCTAAGTGAAAGAAGTCAATCAGAGAAAGATAAATGCCATATGTTTTCACTCGTATGTGGAACTTAGGAAACAAAACAAACGAATCTATGGAAAGGGGGGAAGAGAAGAGAGGGAAACAAATCACAGGAGACATTTAATAATAGAGAACAAACTATGGGTTAATGGAGGGAGGTTATGGGCTAGGTGGGTGATGGGTACTAAGGTGGGCACTTGTGATGAGCACTGGGTGTTGTATGTAAGTGATGAATCACAGAGTCTTCTCCTGAAACCAATATTGCACTGTATGTTAACTAAATAAAATTTAAATTTAAAAAAATACAAAAAAAATATAAAAACATTAATTCAAAGGGGTACATGCTGCCGTATGTTTATTGTAGCATTATTTACAATAGTCAAATTATGGAAGCAGCCCAAGTTGCCCTCAATAGATGAATGGATAAAGATGTGGTATATGTGGGGCGCCTGGATGGCTTAGTCGGTTAAGCGTCCGACTTTCGTTTAGGTCACGATCTCGCTTCGTGGTTTCGAGCCCCGCGTCGGGCTCTGTGCTGACTGCCAGCTCAGAGCCTGGAGCCTGTTTCAGAGTCTGTGTCTCCCTCTCTCTCTAACCCTCCCCTGTTCACGCTGTCTCTCTCTCTCTCCTAGAAATAAATTTTAAAAAAAAAATTAAAAAAAAAAGATGCGGTATATGTATATGTGTGTACACACACACACACAATGGACTATTACTCAGCCATAAAAAGGAATGAAATCTTGCCATTTGCAACTGGATAGTTGGATAGATGGATCTAGAGAGCATAATGCTAAGTAAAATAAGTCAGTTAGAGAAAGACAAATATCATATGATTTCACTCATGTATGGAATTTAAGAAACACACCAAACAAGTGAGAGGGAGAGAGAGAGAGACACCAAGAAATAAGACTCTTAACTATAGAGAACAAACTTGTGGTTCCCAGAGAGGAGGTGGGGGGTGGGGGATGGGTGAAATAGGTGATAGGGCTTAAGAGTACACTTATGATGAACACTGAGTAATGCATAGAATCACTATATTGTACACCTGAAACTAATCTAACATTGTACATGAACTATACTGGAATTAAAATTAAAAACTTAATAAAAAAGTAATAAATTTCCTTTTTTTTTTACATTACATGCATACACTTTATAATGAATAAGTAATTAACTTAAAAAAGGTCAAGTAGTATGGAATGTAAAAATTTTCTGAAATGCCATGATTTAAGTTCCCACACCCAGACACACTGCCCAATTTCCTACCAAGGAGATCAACAATCTATATATTTTCCATATATTTTTCCCTGCTCATAAAATCATTAAATACCATGATGGAAATGAGGAGTGGCATTTTTGTTGTTTCATGAAAATGAGGTCATATTATGTACACTTCCCTCCCCTTATTTTTCTTGCTAAATGATATATCCTAAAAATCCCTTCAAATGGACTGTTAAAGATCTCATTCCTTTTAGTGGCTATATAGTGGTATTCTCTGGTATGGATCAGCAAATTTTATTTCTTCTGCGGCTGATAGAGATCTTTTTTTTCCAACTTTCTTGACCACTGCAAACGATACAACACTAAATAATATGTTCGCATCGCCTTACATATATTGGTGCTTTTATCCCCAAGATTGGTAGTGCTAAATATGTGTGTTTTTAATTTCAGTAGATATTGTTATGAATCTAGTTGTCAGGTATATGAGGATCTATATCTATGGTCTCTGTTTTAATGATTGATTTTTCTATATCTATGCCATTACCACAATGTTTTGATTTCATGAATTTATAGTATGTGTCTGTATTTGGTTTTTAATTAAATAGAAACTTAATGAGGCAAGAATTACCTTACCATTCTTTTTTATATTTTTCTTGGCTAGTCTAACACTTTTAATCTCCTGAATCATTTTTAATTAAATTATTAATTATTTCAATTAATTATTCTAATTAAATTTCATCTAATTCATTTATTTTACAAAACTATTTAAGAGTTATTAAGTCATCTATCTAAGAAAGAACATAGAATTGCTTTCCAAGTGACCAGACCTTGTCTCTGTCCTCCAATAAGATTTTATAGCTCTCTTCAGTTGGGTCTCAGACTTTTCCTGCTAAGTTTTTATCTAAGTATCATATAGTTTTTGGCAAATCTCTTATATTTAGAAATAGCATCTGTTTTCTATCAAGCTAGGTCATCATCATTATAAACTTCCAAGAATTTTCAATTTCCTGCTTAAGTAAAATTTCCCCCCAAAAGATGGGCTGCCAATTATTCTGGTTATCAATTACTGCATAGCAAATTATCTCAAAAAGTAGTAGCTTAACCCAAGTACCATTCTATCTTATCTCATGATGTTATGGGTCAGAAATTCTGGAAGGGTTCAGTTGGCCAGTTCTCCTGTTCTGGTGGTGTCCACTAACATCAGACAGTGATATTCACCTGAAAACTGGGCTGATCTGAAGGGTCGGTGAAGGTTTCATTCACAAGCCTATTATTTTGACAAGGACAGCCATCAGGCTGGACTCAGCCAGGCTCTCTCACTGTCCTTGTATTTGCAGAACCTCTCTACGTGGTCCATCTAGAAAGAGAGTTGAACTTCTTGCATGATGGCTCAGGTCTGCAAGAGACCAGGAAGGAAGATACCAGTCCTCTCTAGACCCAAAACTCCCATCACTTCACATCTGTGACACTCTACTGGCCAAGGAGTTGCAGTCCAGTGTCAAGGAGAAGGGAAACGAACCCTACTTCTCAATGGAAAAGATGTCTGACCATCTTTAATTCACCACATCAACCCTTTACTTACCCAAATAAATAAAAAGCAAAAGCAGAAACTTATCTCCCATTTATTAGCATTATCATTTCCTAAAGAAAATATGTTTTAACATGCATACATGAAATAAAAAAGAAGTAGGCTCAGAAAAAAAAAAGGTATCTTAAATTGAAGTTAGGTTTAGGGAAAAGACACTGTATTGTCCTTATTATTTACATTTTTCACAGTTTGGTGAAATCTGTCCAGTTTGGGGAATGACTATGAGATCTAGTATCATCATACCTGCTTCAAGAGTATTCTGATGAGGTGAGAAAAACATGCTTAGATTTCAGATGTCATATCTTCTAGTCCCAAATTTCTTCTGCAATCACAAATCTGATGAAGCTTTTTCTAACCCATATAGAAAAAAAACCAAACGAAGGTAGTCAATTCAGTCTCCTTCTCAGGTCAGTACCTCTGTGGTTCTTGTGATAATCTAAGACTGTCCTAACTGCCAATACTGTGTGCTAGCTCAATGTAAAATAAGAACTCAGCACAGGACAAGACCTTACTTACAGATGCATCTTAATAGTTGTGTCTAGAGGAAGACATTTGTAGAGTCTGCCACTGCTGCCTCCCATTTTTACCTACTGGGCCTGGAGCAAGGATATTAATTCCTGACACAACAAATGCAAATTATACAGAAAAAAAACCTCAGATAATCACTGGACAGTCACTAGAGTAAGTAATATCATGGTGGCTGTGACTACATGAACACATCCTCAAAACCACTAAAAATATAGATATGCTATCCTAGCATAGTATAGAGATATAAATCCATCTAAAAACAATTCTAGGGGCAGTTATGGTTTTAGTAAGGGACATTTGGATGACAGCCTCACGTGGTCTGATGGTCACAAGTAAAAGAAAAGCCCTTTTAATTTAGCTGATAGTAAAAGAGAATTTATCAGCTGACCTAACTGATAATTTGAGAAATAGTTTGATGTTTCGATTAGGTCACTTTTGCTACATGTAATAAAATCTCCAACCCAATTGACAGACCAACAACACTGAAAACAAAACAAAACAAAAAACAAAACCCTATCACTTTACATAACATAAATATCAAGATAGGGTATCTCTAGGGTAGATTAATTCAGAAGGTCCATTCCATCATCAAAAATACTGGTTCTGGGGCGCCTGGGTGACTCAGTCAGTTGAGCAACTAACTCTTGGGTTTCAGCTCAGGTCATGATCTCATGATTTCAGGAGTTCAGGCCCCATGTCGGGCTCTATACTGGCAGCTTGGAGCCTGCTTGGTATTTTCTCTCTCTCCCACTATCTCTCTGCCTCTCCCTAATTTGTGCTGTCTCTCTCTCTCTCTCTCAAAACAAATAAATAAACTTAAAATTTTTCAAAAATAATGGTTCCTTTTGTTTTTCTTTCCACCATGGAATCCTCAACCTGTCAGAATTTTTCTCTGCTAACTCCCTTTGTGGTCCCAAAATGGCAGCCATGATATCCAGCAGTTACATGTAGACATAGCAAGACAGCCAATGAATGGTGACCATCTTGTGTCTCTTTGGAAGAGTGAAAAATTTCCCCAAACTCCCCAGCACACACGTCCTCCTCTTCCATGGAAACACTGGGTAACATGCTCATCATATATCAATAATTAGACCAGGGGAAGCAGATACCAAGATAGGCACTGAGTATTTAGGATATATTCCTGAGCTGTAGTTAGGTTTATTTTCCTAGAGGAGCGGATGCCTAATTAAACTGCAATTAGTTTAGCAAGAAAAAAGGGATAAATTGGTGTTTAAGGGGCCATCAAAGATATTTTCTTTCTTTCTTCTCTACTTTCAAGGTGTAGGCTTATTTTCTAAACCTTCCCTTGCATTCTCAAGATCGTGGCAGATTTCCTAGTGCTATAAGCTTCCTCATTCATGTCCAATGATAAGAAATAATATCTCCCCGATAGCTTTTTTCATTTATTCATTTATCAAATATGTAGTAAGCAGGTACTATTTTAGTGTCTGAAGAAAACAGCAGAGAATAAAGAAGTCCCTTCCCTCAAGAAGGTTACTTTGTGTAATAAAAAATAGAAAATTAAAAATAGACATAGCAAGTAGTGGTAATTGCTATGAAGAAGATTCAGGGAGGAAAAGAGAGTAAAGTTTGGGTAAAAGTACAGCTTTTTTTTTTTTTTTTTTAACTACAGCTTGTTATTTCAAATAGGATTGTCAAGGATGGCCTTTCTTCTGTGATATTTGACAATAGAAATGATAGAAGTAAGACTGTCAAATGATTGATAGATGGAGAGAGGGAGGGAAAGAGGTGAATGGAGAGAAAGAAAGCGGGGAAAGAAGAGGGATAGATGATAAATAGATAAAAAGATCAACGGATTGATCTGAAGTAGCACATGTAAAGGTCCTGAGGCAAGCGCATTCTCGTTGTGTTTGAGGAACAGCAAAGAGGGCCTATAATACATGCAGAGTGTTCAAGAGGCAGAATCATAGGAAATGAGGTCAGAAAACTGATGAGGAATAGGGGGAAGATCATACTGATCCATAAAACCCAGTTTCAAATTCTGGCCTTTGAGTGAACTGAGAAGCCATTTGAAAGTTTTAAGTAGAAACATGAAATGCCTGACTACAGTAGTAAAAGAATCATTCTAGTTTCCATGTGGGGAATAGACCATAGAAAGCAGAGGGGAAACAAAGAGATCAGTTCAGAGTCTTTACATATGAGAAATAGTGGTGGTTCAGACCAGCACAGTCAAGTAGGGATGATGAGAAGTGGTCAGATTCTTCATATATACTGGTACTATTGTTGATAGCAGTTCATAACAGATTGAATGCTGGGTATGAAAGAAAAAGACTAAGAATGACACCAAGGTTTGTAGCCTAAACACTTGAAGGAATGCAGTTTCCATCTACAGAGATAAGGGTGAATACATAGTGAGCAGGTTTACAGTGGACAGTTCGTGGATATGCAATCCAGTAGTTTGGCTATATAAATGTTTGAGATGTTTATAGATATCCAAGTGAGGCTATCAAGTATAGAACACAGGAGAGATATCTGGGCTTGAAAGACATTTGAGAATCCTCAACAAATAGATGCATTTAAAGTCATCAAATTGGATGAGACCACCCAGCAGAATGGTGTGGATGGAAAAGAGGAGCCTAGGGACTAAACTCAGGGACACTCTAATAGATGTCACGTACATGAGGAGAAAGGAACAAAGGACTTGAAAAAGAGTATCTAGGGGCACCTGGGTGGCTCAGTTGGTTAAGCGTCGACACTTCAGCTCAGGTCATGATCTCGTGGTTCACGGGTTCTAGCCCTGCATCGGGCTCTGTGCTGACAGCTCAGAGCCTGGAGCCTGCTTCAGATTCTGTGTCTCCCTCTCTCTCTGCTCCCCCCCACCCCTGCCTTCTCTCTATCTCTTTCAAAAATGAATAAACATACAAAGGGAGGGAGGGATGGATGGGTGGATGGATGGGTGGATGGATGATTGATGGATAGGAAGGAAGGAAGGAAGGAAGGGAGGGAGGGAGGGAGGGGAAGAGAGAGAGAGAGAGGGAGAGAGAGAGAGAGAGAGAGAAAGGTGGGCAGGGGTTTGAGGGAGAATTATATGTTATGCAAAAGCCTCCAAAGCATACCTAATTGTTACACTATCCAGATATTCCCTGCTTTGACCAACTTGACAAGATGGACAACTTTTTTTTTTTTTAATTTTAGAATCCAGCTGATCCGTCATAGTATTGACCAAAGCAGTGGCTTGGATTTCTTTACCTGAGTGGTAATATTTATAGTATCACTGGGTTTAACATTGTCCTTCTTTCTTCCTATAACAATCCTTCACCAATCTAAGCAAAAGTTCTCTCCTGTCTACTTCTATCCCTACTCACTTAGCCCAGTCCTCAGATAATAAAGTCACTGAAATGCAAAATTGCTTCCCCCTATTGGTGAGTTTAAATTTTCCAGGCTCTCTTGCAGTTAGGTTGTAATACGTGACTGAATTCCAGACTCAGTGACACTGGTAGGAATGAAGCATGCCACTTTCAGGCTTGGCCTTGAAATTTTCCCACATGACTGTAAGCATCATCTCTGATCCAGATAACAGGAATCAGAATATATCCAGATAATACAGGCGCACAGTGGAAGAAGCCCAAATTCCTGAGTCATCAATTAGAGAAAGTGCTGCCCAGAAAATCATCCAACCTGATACAAATGAAGGCTTGAATAAGAAAGTAACTTTTTAAAAGTTTATTTATTTTTGAGAGAGAGAGTGGCAGGGAGAGGGGCGGAGAGAGAGGGAGAGAGAGAATCCCAAGCAGGCTCCACACTGTCAGCACAAAGCCGGACGCAGGTCTCAGTCCCACGAACCATGAGATCATGGCCTGAGCAGAAATCGAGAGCTGGATGCTCAACTGACTGAGCCACCCAGGTGCCCCAACAAAGTAACTTTTATTCTGTGAAGCCATAGAGATTTTGGAGTTTATTTCTTACTGTAGCTTTGATTAGCCTTCACTCACTAATAGAGAAAAGAAAGACTGTGTTTTCTAACTGTTGTTACATATTTTTCCCGAGAAAGTCTACAATCCTATGGCCTTTTCTTTTAATTCACATGACTTTACCAGGATGAAATTATACAAAGTTGTTACTAAGAGTCCCAGGTTCACTAAGTTTCCTCTGGACACTTCCTTGGCAGCCAGTTTAGGAAAGGATTGTCAATACTGCTCAGAACATTGTAGAGTTGCTTTAACCCAAGGGGCACATAGCATTATCTGAGAAGATTTGATGTTGATTTCTTACTCATTAAGTCAAAGGAGATAAAGGTTTCTTGACATGGAGAAATCTAAGGCCACATAAGTTATTCCCCCACATGACTATAGTCAGAAACGCAAAGGAAAATACTGAGCTTCGCATATGATATTCAGATGTTTACAATTTTTATTGTATGTATCTTCAACTGCATCTCAGTCCAGGTGATTACCCTTGCTATTTCTAAGGCGAGAATTTTTACTTCTCTTACGTTCAGAGAGAACTCCCCTACCATTAAATATCAAATGGAACTACCATTAGTTTCTTGCCATGAGTACTGTAACGAATGGATACAACAATGTAGTTCTTTTAAGTTCAGCCACAGAATAATGTAAAGTGAATCCAATAAGCCACAAATGGACAGATCACCACTACGTGATCACCAAGATGTGATTCTCACCCTTCAACCCATCGGGCTCATTCAGAAAAAGATAGCCCTGGAGGCTGCTTTTCCTAGGAGGCTATTGTCTGTTTTACAAAAAAATATCTGTGCACCAAACCTACAGATCATCTGTCCAATCAATTATTTCTGAAGCTTCCCAGTGCTGACTTATTTTTGAGCCTGGCATTAATACCTTCAAAAATAAGAGGCCAGGTTGGAAGTAGCCCCATGGTAACCAGGTGTGAACCATCATCATTATCATCCTCATCTCATTAAAAAAAAAAACTTTTCAGGCATTTTTCCAAGTTTGTCTTTATTTGTCCCCAAATAGTATGTTTTCTCACCTCTGTATGTTCTGTTTCTGACCAGAATCTGATATTCACCATCATTTAGAATTTTACTTTGGTTTAACCATACTCTACTGTGACTGGATATAGTAATATCTACTCCTGATTTGCAATGTAACCTTACAAATGATTTAACTTCAGGATTTCAGTATCCTCGGCCACAGAATAGTTAATATTGCCTACCAACAGCTTGCCACAGTGAAGGAACAGGCTTTGTGTCATTGGAAAGTAAATTCTGACTTCCCATCTACTCCCATCTACTGGCTGTTTGGCCTCAAGCATGTTACTTAGCCTACCTGAATCTTTGGCTTCACAGGCATCACTACGAACTTTCGGACTTAAGAGCTGATATATGATGTCACTAACTCAGTGCCTGGCACATTGCAGACACTGAACAAGTGTTCCTTAGCAAGTTCTCTGTAAAATACCAGGAACTCACTGGTCTAGGAAAACTAAGTAACTACAAGGAAGAATCACTGAGCATTCTTGGTAGACAAACTTTGATCTAAAAAGTTTATAGAGGAAGGTAGAGCTACTAATATCAGTTCCACCCTAGGGAGGGAGAGGGAGAGTATACCCAAAATATTTTTATCCCTGGGTTTATAACCCCCAAGGTATTTTCAGTGATCAGCTTTACTGTGCATCAAAATGGCTGCATGTGTCTCTGTCAGATAGAACAGGATTGCTGATGTGCTGAGATGGGGCGAAAAGAGACTCCTAACACACAGAGTCCCTAATAGCAATGGAGTGCAGCCATTATGAGTCATGTAAACATCGGTCCAGGAAGCACATGTTGACTCCAAATTTACTAACTTCTGAACTTGCTCGGTGGAGACTGCTAAACTTTCTTGGCTTTGGTTCTTGGGAAATGAAATCCTTCCAGCTGTGAAGCTTTAGAATTGCAGGTTAGTTCTTTACACTTGGAAGAGTCATTAGTGGTCTTAGGTCGCAGAGTGCTACAATGTTCTCAAAACACAATACAGGTGATCCAAATATACTCTGGTATTTTAATGTCTAGATGCATACAGTATGTAGCAGAGTGGAGTGGCAGTAAAGATCTAGACTAATACACCTCCAAAAAGACAGAGGCATACAATACTGTAGCTTTTAAAGAATCGACAGTATATGGTGAGACTTTCAAAGTATGATATTATCATACAAAGAAAGCAAATCAGCCAACTTACATGGATCATTTGACTAGAACAATATGCCTTTGTGTGGGCTGAGCCACACAGCCCTGCCACCGAAAACTATAAACTCTTACAGTGTTTTCTTGCTCATATGTGTTGCAAAGTGGCTGCATTTTTCTTTTCCTTCTTATTTTTTCGGAGTATGGATTTCGACCCAGATTTGGTGTTCTCAATGACAGACACCTACTCTAGGTTTAAACAAGAGAAAATTAATAAGGAAACAAGTATAAAAAAACAAGGAAAGGAAAAGGGAAAGGGATTTTGTTTTTTATCTTAACAAAACTAGTACCTTGTTTTTGTATCCCAAAATTAAATACACCAAATAAACCATCATATACGTTAAGCGATAATACTCATGATCCCCCTTCAACAAATGACTTGGACCTCACCACACAATCAAGCACTTGTGATATGACATTTTAAGACAGAACTAAGAATGGGGCGCCTGGGTGGCTTAGTAGGTTGAGCGTCCGACTTTCGCTTGAGTCATGATCTCGCAGTTCATGGGTTCGAGCCCCGCGTCGGGCTCTGTGCTGACTGCCAGCTCAGAGCCTGGAGCCTGTTTCAGTCTGTGACTCCCTCTCTCTCTGACCCTCCCCTGCTCACGCTGTCTCTCTCTCTCTCTCTCTCTCTCTCTCCTAGAAATAAATAAAACATTAAAAAAAAAAGACAGAACTGAGAAAAAACCAACCCCATCAAGAAAATAATGAAAAGAGAGGATGCCCGGTTGTCACTGCAATGGAATGACGCTCTACCCAACAACTATTGGGCATCGGGAGTTTAGGTTTGCCTCCCTGTGCAGGCCTGTAGCAGCCCCGGCTTGCCTGACTTCTCTGAATCCCGGCAGGGAAAAGATGGCACTCGCAAACTGGGATGTGAAGAAAATGTAATAAAGAGACTATTTCCTATTTATAGGCAAGAAGGAAGAAAAACATGAAGAAAGGCATAGTCATCCAGGGCTAGTGATGATAGTATGCCATCATTCCCCTAGGTGGGAACGAAAGGGTGAAAGAAATGTGGAGCTATCGCATCCGAAGCTAGAAAGGGCAGTGTGGAAGGGGCACGTAGCAAAGCAGTGGCCTCCCGTTGATCACCCTGCAGGGAGACAAGCAGAGACACACTTTGCCTCACCCTCTTCCTTCCTTGGATCTCATGCTGGTGCTCCCATGAAACCATCTCTCTCAAAGCCAGAGTACAAGGGAGTCAGGTGATCTAATCTTTTTTTTTTTTTAATGTTTATTTAATTTTGAGAGAGACAGAGCACAAGTTGGGGAGGGGCAGAGAGAGAGGGAGACACAGAATCCAAAGCAGGCTCCAAGCTCTGAGCTGCCAGCACAGAGCCTGACATGGGGCTTGAACCCACACCGTGAGATCGTGACCTGAGCTGAAGTCAGACGCTTAACCAACGGAGCCACCCAGGAGGCCCAATCTAATCGTTACAGGTCATACTCCCAGAGCCCGGAGCAGAGCAGAGAAGGGTGACAGTGGACCCAGCATACCAAGGAACGGTCTCCATATACACACTGCCCTCTAACTGGGTCATATCAACACTTCAATTCTCTCTCACTGTGATCACCCCAACCACACGGTAGGAGATTTACAGAAAACTCAAAAAACCTCCCATAACGTAATATTCTACAAATGCTGGGAGAGAAGTGAGAACATAACCTGCTTCCATCCAGCCGTTTAACAAGAACCGCTTGGCTCCGTCCTTCCCTGGAGATCTAGGCTGTCCACTGGGCATCATTAGTGCAGCATCAACTGCCAGGATGCTGGGCAGCTGACATCTCTTGAGGACAATGGCTCTAGTAACACGGGGGCCAGATCCCATCAAGCCCACCCCTCCTATCCCAGGATATCGTACATGTGTAACAGCTTCCAGGGATCAAGTCCTAACCCCTGCTCCTGTGGTGTGAGGTGTTGACAGAATTATGGCCTTTTGGCTCAGAGTCTCTGAAAATTCCCATAAGGAAACCACCAGGATTACAAATCAGGGAGTACAGATGGGCTGCCTTCTGAGTCCCAGTGCCTCCTTTCACGGACTCCAGAGTGCCTTTTCGAATGTGAAATTGAAGCCGCAAGTGTGTCCAGCATAAATTTTCCCGTCTCATGGGGGAAGCATTTAAATTGTTACAGCAAAGTAACTCATGTAGCACCAAACTATAGCACAACTTGCCTCAACCATTGGTATTTCCTTCATTCTCTAAGAATCTAGTAAAGCCCGCTTTGCTTCCCTCCCTTCCAGCAGGCTCAATCACACTCAGTGTAAATGACCAGAATAGTCATTTACCAGGGAACCTTACGGATAACTCAATCACAACGCCAGTTCACTATTGTGGTCCTGACCAGATAAAACATGCCACTTGAAAAGAAAGAGAAGAAAGACAAGGAGAAACATGCCTGACTGACTTACAGAGCAGGCACATCGGGTCCTTTGCTCTTCGCAGTGATCATGTGAAGTCGCAGCCAGGTGTTATTACTGTCCCTGTTGTGAGGGGAGATTAATGGACACTTGTCAATGTCACAGAGTTTTCAAGAGGCAGTGCTGAACTTGAAGCCCAAGTGTTAGACCATGAATGCCATGATCTTTCCACCGTTTTATGCTGCTTTTTGTAGAATTAGAATTAAGTTGTACTGAGGCAGCATTCCCTCTGGGCAGCACTGTCACCAAAGCCAACTCATAAATAAACAAATGGATTATTCTAGCGAATTTGTATCTTCGTCCTTTAGACCTGTTTATATATAATATCACCAAAAAAAAAAATTAGAAATCCCCTATGCCATCTGAATGTTTTGTCTCGACACACTGAACATGCTGTTATTTGAGAATCAGGCATCCACAATTATTAATGCCATGTGGCGCATACATTTGATTGGTGTCATGGAGCTCTCTTATTCTTCACTTTTGTCATAGAATGGCTTAGGAAAAGTCCAGTTTGTTCATTGTGCAACTTTCCCCAATGATGTGAGCCTTAAAATTTTTACCATAGTCAGAACTTCCAATCTTCGAAAATTCCAATCAGTAATCCTGGAGAAACTTCAAGATTTTCTCAGACTTTGAGAAAATAATTCCAATGTGTACTATTGCATGAGACAATATGTATGGGATCATCTGCACCGTGCCTGCTGTAAAGTAGGCCCTTCGTTGGCAATGAATCTGAATCACTTATTAGGGTTTTCTTGCCCAGTCAACATACCATTTTCCATTATATCTGAAGAAGGAAAAAAACCGTGATTTAATCTTTTTCTCTCCACTTTACAAGGCCATCATCTTCATTAAGATATAATGGATTGGGAAGGGAATATATGTTTCAATAATAATAGTAAAGCAAGTAATAGTAGCAAAGAAATGTGTGTGCAAAGCATAAATTCAATAGAGGTAGATTTATCTTTCAAGATTGCTCCTTACTCCTTATAAATTTATCAGACACTAAAGTAGTCTGCATTTATTAGTAAATGTGTGGTTTAGTTTGCACATGATTTAGAAGGACGAAAATATTATTTTTACAGTCTTTCCTTGATAATGAGGGTTCAGCAGGGGAATTGGCTCATTTTGTGACATGATTCCATTTCTGTAATGACACAAATCATACCTCGATGATCAATGTTAAATTCTCACTCATGGTCCTTCTGTTTCCCTGTCATATAAGACACATGCTTTAACTATGTGTGTGTTTATATCTGTGTGTGTGCGTGAGAGAGAGAGTGTGTGTGGGGTGTGTGTGTGTGTGTGTGTAATGCTATAAGATTGCATGACTCAGGCACATAAGCCTAAGAATCACTGATCCTGTTTCATTCTAACTGTGAGAGATTTAGAGACCCCTGACAACCCTATCTTTCATAACCCTCTCCTTTCTACTCGTTGTATAGGTCTGCACCTTTCTTTCCCCCAGCAGCCTTTTTGACACTGTGCTCCAGGAAGGTGAAATAACCCTACATGTCCTTCAAAAAAATTCTTTTCCCAATAATTTCCTATTGAAATTGGTTGGCTCATTAAGTTGGCTTATTGCATTTTTCTCTCAAGGGTTTTTCTTCAATTCAAGCTCTGCACTCTCTCACATTTTGTTTTCCATCTTATTTTGGGAATAGCTCCACTTAGTTTCCAACCATACCTGCTTGCTAAATAGACTGATCTTTTCTACCTGTAAGGAGAGAGTATGAAGGAAAAAATTCCATGCGAAATGGTATCCCGGAGAATAAACAGGAACAACTAATTAAGGTAATTGACTATATATTAGCATTTTGGTCCTTGAAAAATAGTGGGGTTTAAGTGAGTGTCACCCATATTGGCTGAGCAGGCAGAACACCATGTCTTTCCATCCTTCTTCTGTCAGTCTAATTTTAGTCATCACCCACTGCTTTACAAAGTTTAGCACCTTTAGAAAATGTACATGAAAAATGGCTAGTAGGCAATGGTCACATCACTATCACTTGCAAATGGACTCTTTCTCGTCCCCTCTATGACCTTCAATATTCCACAGCTCAGTAAATGGTACTACCATCCACCTAACCAGAACCCCTGGAGTCATCCTTGACTTCTCCAACTTGACCCCCCATCACCATCCAATCACCAAGCCCTGTGTATGCTGCTTCTCTAATATCTTGTGAATATATTCAATTTTCCCCAACACCTCCTCCATCTCCACATGAACACTGTCATCTCATGACTAGACTATGATCATACACGTGTTCATAGCTGCACACTCATTTTCCACTCTGCAATAATTAATGGTTTAAAACATAAATCCCAATACACCACTCCCAGGATTAAAACGTTTTTTCCTCTCTTCCTCCATTGTTACTTGCAGTCTGAAAAAAAGGGGAAGATTTGTACTCATTTTAGGACTTAGAGGTTAACTAGGTGACTATGAACTGATGTTATATGTGTAATGGACCAGGAGAGAAAGAAATTCTGTTCAGAAGGAGAAGGATAAGGCAGCATAACAATGAATCAAAAGGCTAAATCCAAAGCTAGAAGAGGGGGAAAAGACAATACTGAGAAGCCAGCTTGAACCCCAAAGTCCAGATTAATATGGAGGAATGGAGGGCTCCAGATTGTACATTACAAAATAAAGGAAAATAAATAGATGGGTTATTCAATACATATAATCATGTTGAAAAGGTTGAGAAATAAATAGTAATAGGATCTTTTAAGAAAACAGCAAGATGAAACAATTGTTGATACTAGGAAAAACAACATTATACAAAAAAGTAAATGCAGTTGTACAACATCATGGTGTCTCAGATGTAAACACTATGAAATACTTACGTATACAAACTCTGAATAATAACTTAAGCAAGAATCAAATCTATCCACAGTAGGAGAGTGGGAAACATGTATAAGTGAATAGGTTCTCATCTACCATACTTGGAAATCAGTAGTACTGCCTCAATTAGAAAAAAACGTTAAAAATATTTTAAATATGGTATTTTAAAATATGAAGATAAATATAAACAAAGCTAAAAATCATCTTACTTGTTGGCCTCTGGAGGGTTTTGTTTGGGCCACAGTAAAAAAGAAGACTCCAGGTTTTCATTGAATTTTGCAGCACAATTTGGATTTTTGAATTATGGCCATATATTACTCTTAAGAAAATGCATATAAATATTTACAATGGCAGGAATGATAAAATATGCTGCTAAAACATTAATCAATGAAAACAATATTAATATCAGGCAAAATAAAGTTTGAGGCAAAAATGTTATTATAAAAAGAAGTCTTTTTTAATGTTTATTTATTTATTTTGAGAGGGAAAGAAAGCACATGAGCAGGGGAGGGGCACAGAGGGAGGGGGACAGACCATCCCAACCAGGCTCTACACCATCAGCACAGAGTCTGATGCAGGGCTTGAACCTACGAACTGTGACATCATGACCTGAGCCAAAACCAAGAGTCGGGCGCTTAACCGACTGAGCCACCCAGGTGCCCCTAGAGAAAAAAAAAAAAAAAATTATTCAATGACAAAAAAGGATCAACTTGCCAGGAATTTATTATGATTCTATGCCTGGAATTCTCTAACAAGACTAATTCAGAAGGTAGATAGTGAAATTGGAGTTACATGAAGAAATGAAACATCCACAAGCGATTTGGAAGAGGAAAGGGACAGAGAAATGTGTACACTCAGCAGTGTGTTCAGCCCAGCAGTTTCAGCATAGACTGGTGCTCATGAGAAATGTTTTGTACATGATTGTTCATAACACACTTACTCATATTAGCCCCAAACTTGTAAGATGCCAATATCCATCCATCAACAGGCGAGTAGATAAACACACTGTGGCATATTCATAAATGGAATGCTTCTGCAAAATAACAAGGAAGTAACTACTGACCTCTTTACATTAAGAAACCAAAAACATCATTCTGAGCAAAAAAAGCCAAACACAAAAGACCACACACTTTATGATTCAATTGTTTGAGATTACAGAATGAACGAAACTAATCTACGGTGGCAGCAAGCAAATTGCTGGCTTCCTGGAAATGCGGTGGAGGTGGGAGGCACCAGGGAATTTTAGAGGTGACAGAAATGTTCAGTGGCTTCGCTGGGATGGTTCCAGAGGTGGACACATTTGTCAAGTTTCATCATATACCCAGATGCCTTATTCTATGTAAATTATAGCTTAATAAATTGGGTTTTTAATGGTTTAAGAGCAGAGAATGTGTCTCTGTAGCAGTCCAGGCTGCTATAACAGAAAGCTATGCCCCGGATGGCTTAAACAGCCATCACAGTTTATTGCCCACAGTTCCGGTGGCTGAGAAGTCCAAGATCAAGGTGCTGGCAGATTCCAGGTTTGGAGATGGCCATCTTCCTGGTTTGTAAGCAGCTGCCAGCCACCTTCTTGCTAGATTCTCACTTGGTGGAAGGTTAAATAAGGTGGGAGACAGAGAGAGAAAGATAGAAAGCTCTCTGAACTGCCTATAAAGGCACTAATCCCACATGGGGCTCTATCCTTCATGACTTCATCCAAACCTAATTATTTCCCAAAGGCTCCCCTCCAAATACCATCACATTAAGATTAGGGTTTTCAACATAGGAATCTGGGGGGACACAAATATTCAACCCACAGCAACAGGGGGCTTTTCAAAGGGCCTCCAGCCTGGGACCTGGTAACTTGTAGACATTTCTTGGCAGTGGGGACTATGATGTGACAGAGCCAGACTACTTTAAGAAATCCAATGAAAAGCTGTGAGTCCTGATACAAAGGGATAGAACACTTTGCTCCTGTGAGAGGTGGAAGCATGAAAGTGGTGACGGACAAAACCCACCCCGGTGGTCATGCTGGATGCATGAAGTAGCAAGAGCCATCAAGGCCACCAAGCGGTGTGTTTTGGGCACCGGCAGCAACAGCAAAATTTAATTAGCTTCTGAAGATGTTGTTGGAGGCTCCACTGAATCAGTTATGTTTTACTACCATAATTAATATGATCTAAACCCTTAATATTCTCTCTCCCATCCTAACGCTGAAGTGTTCTAGGGAAGTGAAATGTACATCTATTTCATGGTATTATAATTGGACCAGGAAAAACACATAAATAAGACTATAGACTGAACTGCTTTTAACCTCAATTCTTTTTTCTCTTTTTAATGAAAATGTTGGTCTGGGTGATTCCCAAGGTCTCCTTTGATTTTAGATTCTAACGCATAGTACCTTCCCTTAAAGACCATGGTAGGGAATGACATTCATACATATAATAATAAAATATAAATAAAACATCAGTACTTACATACACGGAAAACTCAAGAAAATCATTTCTAACTACTATATCATATTAATTGTTGATATTATATTATAATTACTATAATTATAGTCTGGTAATTATAATTAAGTATTTATGAGATTTTAGTAAAGTAAATGGAAACAAGATAATTACATTTATCTCTCTCATCTCTTTATCTCTCTATGAATACCAGCAATAACTGGCTAGTAACTATAAGGTAATGAGAATTTTTAAAAATTACATTTAAAATAAGAGAAAAGAGCATCCGTTAGCCAGGAACAACCATAACAAGAAATTTGCAAAATCCACACAGCTATAAACTTTCCAGACAGCTATAAAAGATCTGAGTAAATAAAAGGAGTCATAAAATAGCCCTGGATGAATATTTCCTGGATGGAAAGTCTGAACTAAGTTGATCTCACATCTCCTTTTAGCTATCATTCTCTTCTCTTCTTCCCTTCATGATCCAAATTTTTCGAGTTGTCTTCATTGCCCATCTCCATTTCTTCCTTCCCATTTATTCTCCAACTGACCACAGTCTGTCTTGTGCCCCCTTTCTAGGCCACACAAATCATTCATTTCAAGGTCACTGACAACATAATTATTCCTAAGGCCAATGGCAACTTTGCATGCATGATCATTCCCGATATCACGGGAATATTCGACAATGTCGTCAATCCCCTTTCTAAGAAACCATCTACATTCCATGTCCAAGAGGCCACACTCATCTGTTTGTCTGCCCTTCTCTGGCTGTTTATCGTTTCTCATTTTGTGGCTCCCCCTCCTCGTGCTAGAACCTTAAATACTGGTGCTTCCTCAGACCCTCTGCAATTTTCAGTCTGCAGATCCTGTCTGGAAGATCATATCACTCATATAGTTTAACCCACTCCTTAATACTGAAGACACCCAAATTTGTTCTCCATGTTAGCTCATTCTCATCCAGACCTCAATAGCCTATTGGATGTGTAGTCTGAGGTATATTCCACATATCCTCGAACTCAGAATATGCAAAAATTAGCATATTCCCACATCATGCCTCCCTTTCCTTCATTCCCTCTCAATGAATAGAACAGGGACCTAGATGCCAGCTCTGATTCCTCCCTCTCCCTTATTTTGCACGCCTAATCAATCACCAATTTCTGTTCACGTTTACATCCTAAATATCGTTCAAATATACCACATATGTTAAATCCTCCCATATCTCTTCATTCCTGGAACCATTACCTGAGCTGGGGCCAGCGTCCTTTTTTTCTTCTGATTTATTAGAAAACGTGATTTCTTGTCACAATTTTTTGCCTCCATCCCAACTGATCTTTTGTGTTGCATCCAAACAGATCATTCCCGAAAGTAAATCTGGTCAAATCACTCTCTTACTTAAACCTTTCAATGATTCTCTATGATCTTCAGGGTAAAGGCCATACTCCTTCATGTAGTTTGGCACCTCTTGGCAAAGTCCCCGTCCAGAAGTGACCCTCCACTCTCTGCCCCAGGCATACAGATTTATTTTCAGTTTCTCAAATGCAGCAGACCCTCTACTGTCTTGGATTCTGCAGACACTGCTGCATCCAGCTTCAACTCCTTCTCTCTCATCTGTTTGCCTGCCTGCCATAAACCTCAGGACTGAACTTAAATGCCATTCATCTAGAAAGCCTCACTGACTCCAAGCTCTTACCATATGTTCCCCCAACATCTTGTGCCTTTCTTCTCATCATTCCTGTGTCACCAGGCTGTACATATCAGTTACTCTCCCATTTCCTTCCCTAAAAACCATGAATGTGAGAATAGGAACTATGTCCATCTAGTATGTTGCTGTATCTTCACGTCAATAACAGTTTCTAGCATGCAGTAGGTGCTCAATAATTAGGGGATAAAATAATTTATTAATTTTAAACCTATAATAACAATGATAGTAATGTTGGTACAAGAATGGATGGATCGGGGCACCTGGGTGGCTCAGTCAGTTAGGCATCTGACTCTCGGTTTCAGCTCAGGTCACCATCTCACGGTTCATGAGTTCAAGCCCTGCATGGCGCTCTGCACTGACAGTGAGGAGCCTGCTTAGGATTCTTTCTCTCTCTCCCTCTCTCTGCCTCTCCCCCACTTGCATCATCTCTGTCTCTCTCAAAATAAATAAATTAATTTAATTTAAAATAAAAAAAAGAATGGATAGACCAATGAAATACAACAAAAGCCCAAAACAGATCCATAGGAAATAGAGAATTTGACAAAATTTACTAAAAGTATCACTGTAAGCAAGTGAAGGAAAATAAGAATTTCTAAGTTACTGCTGGCAACTTTGGGGTAAGGAGTGGAGAAAGTTTTCCTGAAGTTACAGTTTACAGAAAATGTCACCAGAAAGTACATTTGATTCCATAATCACTTACATGACTGTTAGTCACAAACGTCATGAGCCAAATTAAAAGGCAAATGGAAACCAGGGGCAAAAAAGTATATTCATTAAATGTGAGAGATAAGGAATTAAAATGCTTTTTTATATAGTTATCTCAGATTTTAAGAAAAGATGATGATGCCAGATAAACCACCAAGGACATAAGGAAACATAAGAGATACAAATTAATAATGAACAAAAAATTCAATTTCTGTTATAATCAAAGAAATGCAAATGCTAAAAATGAGCACTTTTTTAACCTTCGCATTAGTAAATAATTAGTAAATTAGTAATAATTTAATTAGTAAATTATTTAATAAAATAATTTCAAGTAAAAACTTGAAAAAATTCTAACTATACAAGACATTACTGGAGAAGTGAGAAACTGATACAACTTTCTGTTAAGTAATTTACAGTACCTAGCAAGACTCCTTAGAATCTAGAATTATTTGATAGTCAAAGAATCAAGCCTAAAGGGAAAATTCAAAGGGAAAAAAATTTTGTCCACACAAATATTAATCACACTGTTGTTTATAATCATGTAAAATCAGGAAAAAAGAAAATTTTTAATGTCTATCTATTTGAGAGAGAGAGGAAGAAAGAAAGAGAAAGAGATAGAGGATCCCAAGCAGGCTCTGCACTTTCTGAACTGAGATTGACGTGGGGCTGAACCTCATGAGATCATGAGATTAAGAGTCAGACACTTAACCAACTGAGCCACCCAGGTGCCCCGGGGGGGGGGGGGGGGGGAAATAAGTATTAAATGGTAAGAAACTGGTTAAGTGAATTTTAGCATATCAACAAACTAGAATGTTTTGCAACCATAGATAGGTACATAGGTAGGCAGGTAAACAGATAAAAAATGAGATTACCGTTGTAAAATTCGGTATGCAGAAACATTCACAAAGAGGCCACCAAGCAATAAATATGTTAGATATGCTTCCCTCTAGGTTAAGAGACTGTTTTCTTTTTATATGTTTCTGTATTTCCACATTTTCTGTACTATGCATTATTTTTATAATCCAGGAAAACAAAAATGAAAACGGACTGCGATAGGCTCGGAGAAAGCTCACGTGATCCTATAAAGTGTCTAGACTGATGGACCCAGCTAGTGATTTCTGCATGGAAAAATCCTTTGGGGTGTAAATGTCGGTGAATCCTAGAGCCTAATAATGTGACTAAAAGATGTCTTGTACTGACAGCATAGTGAGTGCTCAGGAATTAGAAAAGCATTTAGGGGGTGTGTCTGAGGCCCCAATGTGAGGTCTGGAAACCAAAGGAGTGGGAACAGAGAACTGGGAAACATCAAAGGGACCCCAAGTGTCCTGAGATCAGGGAACCTGGAATCCCAGACGGGGATACAGGTTAGGGGCCTGTCGGCACAGGAAATGGGAGCTTACGACAACACACAGAGCTCAAGGAGGAGCTCAAATGAGCTAGAGATGAGGCTTCAGGGTCACCATGTTACAAGTCTGTTTCAAAGTCAAAACGTAGTATTCCAGAAAAATCCCTTAAAAGCGGTGATGCTTACCTCTGAAAATAAGAATACTGATTTGGGGGCGCCTGGGTGACTCTGTCAGTTAAGTATCCAACTCTCAGTTTCCACTGAGGTCCTGATCTCACCATTTGTGGGTTTGAGCCTGGCATGGGGCTCTGTGCTGACGGCCTGGAACTTGCTTGGGATTCTGTCTCCCTCTCTCTCCGCCTTGCCCCTGCTTTCTCTCTCTCTCTCTCTCTCTCTCTCTCTCAAAAATAAATAAATAAACATTAAAAAAAATTTAGAATACAGACTTGAAAGGGGGCCTGGAGAAGACGAGGCTTCAAGGAGCCTTCGAGAAGACTTCAAAGGTGCACAGGTGCTCAGGAAACAGGGCAATCAGTGGCCTTTGCTCCATGGCCTGCAATCCTGCACCTGATGCTAGCAGTAAAATGAGCTTGAAAGCATAACGACAGTGAATTTGTTAGAATCCAATTTCACTACGAGCAACAGAAACACTAAAATAAGAATGATTTATATAATTTAAAAGTTTGTTTTTCTCAACGACAGAAGTCAAGGGGGAGGCAGTCCGGATGGGTAGTCTGTGTCCAGGATCGGCGATTCAGGCTCCTTCTACCTCACTGCTTTGCCATGCGTCAACTCCATTCTCAAGGCCACCTCCGGATCTGAGACAGCTCCCCCAGCTCCAGCTGTCTTATCTCGCCGCTGATCAGCAGTAGAAAAGGCAAAGGTGGGAGAATGGTAAGGGAGACTCCAGATGCTGCTACCTGACACTTCTGTTTATGGCCCATAAGCCAGAACTTAGTCACAGGGCCACACATAGATGCAAGGGAAGCTGGGAAACATAGTATTTATTCTGACTAGCTATGTGCCCGGCTCCACATTCTACTACTACAGACGTTGGAGAAGAGGGTATTAGGGGATAAGAAGCAGTTTCTTCCGAAGAGAGATTTCAGTAAGTGAAATAGGAGGTGAGAATTCCAGAAGAGGAGAACATTTTGTGCCAAGTCAAAGAGAAGCGAAGAGCCTCGTGTGTCTAGGACCTAGTAACTACCATCTACCAGCAGGGGGCTGCCTGATGCAGACACACATAAGCTTTAGCTTGAGGATTTGTCTCCTGGGGGTGGGTGAGGGATCAAGGACCCTGGGACTTATGTTACTTTTCTCGGTCTCTTTACTTTCTGAATCTGTTGTAATTTGCATCAGTTAAGATGATCGTGGTCATGTGGGTAGTTTGGTTTTCATAGCACATACCGCTCCAAGTTTGTTCTCATCTCCAGAGGACTATTAAAATGACTCAAACATCTACAAGGATGCGAACTGCAAACGGCTGGGTATATACTTACCCTGGATTTAAAAAGTGTAGGTTTGCTCATGTTGGCTACCCACGACCAGAGAGCTAAGCCAACCCGTCTGGCCCAAACTGGTAAGTTTTGTCCTCTGCAATATCGCGTCCAGGAATACAAGTTAAACAGGCATATGACATTCAAAGGTGAGACAACCGAGGAGTCATTATAGCATGCCAGATGATTATGTCTCACGGAGCCAGAAAAACAGCATTTTGTGCACAGTGTGATTGCTTCATTTCCAGTAAACTTGATTTGAAACAGGGGAGATCTTTCCCTTAACCCTGTCCCTTAGCCCTGATTCCAGAAAATAAACATGACGACACTGATCTGGCCCTTGGGTGGGTCTCAAAACTTCTGGACAAATGCCTTTTATATTCTCCTGCAATCAAATGTCTTGAGCAAAGTGTGGTCAACAATGGAGTGGGAGAAAAATGAACCCACTTAGGCACTCAGGGTCAAATGCTCTTATCCATAAAGTATAGCATCAAGGTAAATTTGCGCTCAGTGTCAGAATCCTGGTGATGGGAGCACGTATGTCTTTAAAGAAACCACCAGACGGGCTGCCAAATAGCCGGCTTTTGCAATATTCAGTGTAGAGCTCCTAGAGCTAATGCTACCTTTGGGGGAAAGCCTTTGGCAGAGAAGGACACGGCGAAACAGCTGGAATGAGTTACCTGCTGTGCAAAAAAAAACTGGTTCTGGCCCTGTTCACACTGCAAACCTCTTTATGCCCTCAGTTTAAGAACTATTATCTCCGGGGACTATAATTACCATTTCTCGTTGTTGCGCTCTGGCATTTTCTGACAGCACACAAGCTTGTGACGTTAAAATCTTTGCTCTGGAAACGGCTGGCTCAGCTCAAACAGCTGATCAGAAATGAAAGCCCTGCTTATTCCTTTACAAGCTTCATATTTGAACATGAAATCACGGGATCCGATCCCCTACAGCCCTGGGACTTCTTGGGACAAAGTGTTTCTTATCATGTTCCTAGTCTTCTCTTCATAATTATGACACAGAAAAATTAAGAATCGTCTTCTTTTGAGCATTTCCACAGACATCACACATATGACCTTCATTCATTTGTGGGTCAGCCACGTTATTTTTGTCATCTCTAGCCCCCACCACCCATGTATATTTAACTGGCAAAAGCAGTGAGGAGAACAGTGGGATAATGTGCTATCATTTGAGTTGAAACAAGAAATTTAAAAAAGTATACCATGATTTCCTTATAATTGCACCTCACCTAAGTTTTTCACATGAGACTGTATTAAAGAACATAGTTATCAGCCAGAATCAGTTTGGGGTAGCAGGTAGGTGACTTCAGAAACATGGTGTTTCTACTCAGCCATAAAAAAGAATGAGATCTCGCCATGTGCAATAACATGGATAGACCTAGCCAAAGACACACCATTTTACTCCAATGTGGAATTTAATAAACCAAACAAAAAAAGACAAACCAACAATAATAATCTTAAATACAGAGGGGCGCCTGGGTGGCTTAGTCGGTTAAGCGTCCGACTTTCGCTTAGGTCATGATCTCGCGGTTCGTGGGTTCGAGCCCTGCGTCGGGCTCTGTGCTGACTGCCAGCTCAGAGTCTGGAGCCTGTTTCAGTCTGTGACTCCCTCTCTCTCTGACCCTCCCCTGCTCACGCTGTCTCTCTCTCTCCTAGAAATAAATGAAATATTTAAAAAAAAAATAATCTTAAATACAGAGAAGGAACGGATAGTTACCAGTGGAGAGGCAGGTGAGGAGTTGGGTGAAATAAAGGAGATAAAAGTACATTTATCATGGTGAGCACTAATTAAAAAGAGGAAGAAAAAGGAAATATGGATTTTCCATTTGCGTGCAGGTGAGGCTACTGACTCATGATTTGGAGACAAGGGTCCCAGGTTTGAGGCAGGATCTGCCCTTTATATGAATAGTGTCAAATTTCTAAATTTCTCTGATCCCTAGCTCCCCGAACTACGTAAAAGGGCAGCAATAATCCTAATCAACATTGTTATTATATTATGCTCTCCGAATGGTTGTTAAAATTAACGTGGCGCACCTGGGTGGCTCAGTCGGTTAACTGTCCGACTTCGGCTCAGGTCATGATCTCGCGATTCATTGATTCGAGCCCTGCATCAGGCTCTGTGCTGACAGCTAGCTCAGAGCCTGGAGACTGCTTCAGATTCTGTGTCTCCCTCTCTCTCTGACCCTCCCCTGTTCACACTGACTCTCTCTCTCTCAGAAATAAATAACACATTTTAAAAAATTAAAAAAATTAACAGAGCACTGTGTAAATTTCTATCTCCATATCCTTGCCAACATTTGTCATTGCTATCTTTGTGATAATAGCCATTCTAACAGGTGTGAAGTGGTAACTCCATGTGGCTGATTGGCATTTACCTGATGATTAGTGATGGTGATTAACAAATGAATCAAATGTGCTTCCCATTGGTTGGATTCTTCCCCCAGTGGTGGGAAGAATCTATCCAAGACCACCTGTTATTCACCTCTAAGGCCTGGGGCAAAACCTCCTGCCCTTGATAAAAGATTAGCTGAGACCCATGGCATCACCTGGAGCAAATGAGCGGCTTTTCCTCTCCTTCCCATAGAGCTTTGCCTCCACACATGGCACTGAAGAACTGAGCTGAGCCAACCAGCCACAGTTACGCTGATACTTGGGTCCTCTGAAAACATACCCATTTGCAACTAAATATGCTCAAGTTCATAGACATTGGCATCTGAGTTGGTTTCAAAACCAAAACGGTTATGATCTGGCCAAATATATTGGTGGTGAAAACGCAGCAAGAGGGAAAAAAGCTTGCCTACTAGCTAAGGAAGGAGGTGAGTCTGGTGGTTGCATCAGGCTGAGTGCCCATGGCTTGAATAAGACAGCTGTCCGAATGTGCTGCAATCTGTGGACTGCTTGGCATGGACCTCATCAAATCAGACTATTGGCATCTTTTTGTTAAATCTACCTTAGCTTTCCGGAGATAAAGCCATTAGAAGAAACCATTTCCCCCTTTTCTTAGTTTGATTTATGCTCCAACCTCCTCTAAACCATTAGGGGATGAAAGTGTTCATTAACACCATTCCCTCTGTGCAGATCTCCTCTCTGGTGGGTAAGTGAGGGTCTATTCCTTGCTCTACTTCAAGGACAACTTAAGGAAAAAGTCAACACAAAGGGCAAGAGGAAAAAATGTGGGAAGAAAGGCCATATGATCAGACCTCATCTAATTATTCAAATTTTATTCTGAAGCCAAATTTTCAGCAACATAGCTTGTTTTCACTTAGGGGCGATAGGAAAGAGACGATATGGTGTAAGCAGTTGACCAATTTTCAGTCATCCATAAATCAGGTTCAAAATTTTGCTATATTTGGGACCTCCAAATACATGTAAAATAGGGAGAAAAAACAATATTCAGAATAACATGAATAATATACTACCATTTCAGTTTTTTAAAAAAACCCTTTATACAAATACACACACACACACACACACACAGTACAATGAACATACTATATCTCTGAAAATACCAACAAGAAACTGTTGACTATAGTTGCCCTTCTAGAAAATTTGGATGGCAAAAACCAAGGGTATACCTTTTGGTAATTTTTAAATATTGTACCATTGGTATATACTATCTGCTCAATAAAATAAATATTTTTATTGAGATATAGCTGACACATAACATTATATTAGTTTCAGGTGTACAACATAAGATTCATTATATGTATATAGTGTGAAATGATCACCACAATAAGTCTAGTTAACATCCATCACCTCACATAGTTACAACTGTTCTTGTGATGAGAACTTCTAAGATCTAGTCTCTGAGCAACTTTCAAACATACAACACAATATTATTATTAACTATAGTCACTATGTCACACATTACGTCACCAGGACTTCTGCAGTTTGTGACCGAAGTTTGTACCTTTTGACTACCTTCATCCACTCCACTGACCTCCACCCTGTGCTCCTAGCCACCAGCAAGCTGTTCTCTAATGAGTTTGGTGCTCTATTGTTTTATTGTGCTTCCAAATGAGATTGTACGGTATTTGTCTTTCTCTGACTTATTTCACGCAACATAATATCCATAAGTTCCATCCATGTTGTCATGTCAGGATTGCATTCATTTTTATGACCGGATCACATTGCATCGTGCATGTTTGTATACGTGTGTGTATGTGTGTGCATACATATATATTTCACATTTGCTATATCCATCCATCCACCGATGAACACTTAGGTTGTTTCCATGCCTTGGCTATTGTAAGTGATGTTGCAATGAACATGGGGGTGCATATATCATTTTGAATTAGTGTCTTCGTTTCCATTGGATAAATACCCAGACGTGGAATTAGTGGATCATATGGTATTATCTTTCTTTGTTTGAGGGACTTCCATACTGCTTCTCATAGCTACACCAACTTACATTCCCACCAACAGTGCACGCAGGCTCCTTTTTCACCACCTCCTTGCCAGCATTGGTCATTTCTATCTTTTTAATAATGGCCACGTTAACAGGTGTGAGGTGATACTGCAACGTGGTTTTGACTGGCACTTGCCTGATGATTAGGGATGGTGAACACCTTTCCAAGCACCTTTCAAGTATCAAGTGGGACATCAGTATGTCTTTGGAAAAAAATGTCTAGCCATATCTTCCGCCTATTTTTTAACTGGATCACTTATTTATCTATTTGCTATTGAGTTGTACGAGTTTTGTATATATTTTGGATATTAACCTCTTATCAGATATTTGATTTGCAAATATCTTCTCCCATTCAGCAGGCTGCCTTTTCATGTTGTTGAGGATTTCCTTTGCTGTGCAGAAGTGTTTTAGTTTGATGTCGTGCCTCTTGTTGATTTTTGTTTTTTGGTGCTTTTGCTTTTGGTATCAAATCCAAAAAAAATCACCACTATGAGCCCCATCAAAGAGCTTACTGCTTGTGTTTTCTTCTTGGCAAATTATGGCTTTCGGTCTCACGTTCAAGCCTTTTATCCATTTTAAATGGATTTTTGTGTATGATGCAAGATAGTGGTCCATTTTCATTCTTTTGCGTGTGGCTGTCCAGTTTTTTCAGCACCACTTATAAAAGAGACTGCCCTATTGCATACTCCTGGCTCCTTTGTCATAAATTAATTGACCGTATATGAGTGGATTTATTTCTGGGCTTTCTATTCTGTTCCACTATTTAAAAACTATTTTTAATAAAAAGAAAGCCTTGTATCACCACAAATTGAAAGTAACTGTAAAATGGAACTAATACACTGTTTACTGTGTTCTGCTCCGTAGTTGATAAAAGGGGGATGTTAGACGTTAAAAACCAGAACCAGAGACGTTCTCCTTTATGGGTTTAGAACTGTTGAAAAAAGAAATGGATCAAGAGAATGAGAAGACAAGCCAATTACGGGAAGGAAATATTTTCCAAAAAACCACATCTAATAAAGGGCCGTTGTTTACAATATACATGAACTCCTAAAACTCTAAAAGGAAAGGAACAACCCAATTTAAAAATGGGCTAAGACCTGGACATCTCACCAAAGCAGATGTACAGATGGCAAACAGGCATATTAAAAGATGCTTCGCGGCATATGTCGTCAGGGAAATACAACTTAAAATAAGAATGAGATATCACTGCATCTGTATTAGAACGGCTAAGTGTAGGAAATGTACCACTCTAAATATCAGATGTTGACAGTAGGGAAGGGTGGATGTGTAAAGGAGTAGCAGGTACATGGGAATTCTCTATACTTCCCACTCAGTTTTGCTGTGGACCAAAAACTGTACTGAAAAACAAAGCTTATTAATTAAAAAAAGAAATTAAAACATTTATAACCTTATGACTCGATGACATTTAACTCCATGTTCATGCCCTATTTAAAATATTCATCCTTTGGGAAACTCTAGTATCCCAGAAAAGGCACTCAACAATCATGGTTTTGTGTCGTAGGTGCTCCTCATTTTCCTAATCTCTTTCCTCTATCCAGTGTTTGTTCTTCTCAGCCTTCTATTTCCCAAGGATTGAGTGGGATCAAATGAGATCATGCATGTGAAAATAATCGGAAAAGAATATCCAGATAAAAGGAAACTTAGCTCTAGAATATCTTATAGTAAATCATTCAAATCATTTGTATAAAAACATTTCTGTCTCTGCAGAGTTTTGCATCTTCACTTAAGTATTTCTAGGAATAGGCAGAAAATGGGGGAGAAGCCAGAGATTAGAAAACAGTTGGCCAAATCTCACCACCAACCCACTTAGCAAATCAAATGGGTGAATACATTTCATATCCTGATAGAAGCAGAACAAAGAAGGAGAGAAAGCATTAAGCAGCAAGAAAGGAGGCTCTTCTGGTGGTTTGTGTGACTAGACAAGAGACTATCTTTAAATCTGAAAAGGAAGAACATGGGGCAGTGAGTGCTTTAGCCAAGCAGATATGGGATTGAGGCAGCCATGCCATGATGAGGCAGGATGCTGGCCGCCTCCTGGTAAAGCCTTCAGCACTGAGGTGGAGAAACTCTGACTTAGAGGATTTATTCTTCTCTCACAGATATAATCACATTTTCAGAATGATTGTTCTACAGGAGGTTGTATCTATGTGACACCACAACATATCAGTCAATTATCTTAGACAATGAAAACAACCAGTATGGGTTTTTCCTGTGCTGTGTTCCATGAGATATACAGGTATTTGCTGGGGAGAAAACGGGTATCTGTGGTCAAATACAAATGATCATATCTAAACTAAATAAAGGCAAACATTCATTTTATGGGAAAATATCTCAGAGCCTTTAACTAATGTACTTCCTACTTCCAAAAGGATGTAAGTCAGCGATGTTTCCTAATGCCTGACCATGGGTCTTCTTTACTCCACTAGCCTTTCTTCTCCCTTATTTTTTTTAACTTATTTATTTATTTTTGAGGGAGAGACAGAGAGAGTGAGCAGGGGAGGGGGAGACAGAGAGAGAGAGAGAGAGAGAGAGAGAGAGAGAATCTCAAGCAGGCACCACAGTGTCAGCGTGGAGCCCAGTGTGGGGCTTGAACTCGAAAAACCATGAGATCCTGACCTGAGCTGACACCATGAGTTGGATGCTTAACAGACTGAGCCACCCAGGTGCCTCTTTTTTTTTTTTTTTAGTTTATTTATTTATTTTTGAGAAAGAGAGACAGAGAGAGTGAGCAGGGGAAGGGCAGAGAGAGAGGGAGAGAGACTTCCTTATCTTTTTATATAACATATATTAACAATATATTTCAAAACTTTGAACTAGGTACTTTGAGCAATACAGGCAGGGACTGCCCTGGCTATATGGCTCTGAATCCCCGACAGCATATTCAACAAATGTGGAGGAATAGATAAAGGATTTAGACAAGCCAGAATTAGCTGATCTTCTAGGACTGTTCTCTTAAAGAGGATCATCTTTGAGGCCCCTTTCAAAAGACTATACAAACACAGATCTATTGTTTCATAAACAGCTTTAAGCATACATGCAAATACACACCCTCCCCTACACACACACCACGTAAAACTCCCATTTTCTCCCAAAGAGGAATGCACACACAGAGACTGTACCCCCATGACATTTTATGCCAGTGTTAAGAAATGTATCATAAGAGTATGCCAACTCAGAAAGCACTCCACTGGGATCTTTAGACCTCATTATATCTCAGCATAATTAAATTGTTATTAGATTAAACTGTACTTTTTCTGGACTTTTCAATAAATTTAGTACCCAGCCAACTTTTCATGCACCATTACATAAGACCCAAAAAGAAATTTAAAGAATATCCCTTACCAACGCATCAAAGTTCTCAAATTTAGAAGAATCCCTACAGATGTGTGCTACCTACATTATCATGACATGGCTTTCAAGGTGTTTATTTTTTTCCCAAATAAGAAAAGGAAGGAATCAATAGAATTAGCACAAGAAGGCTTTTGGCTGGCAAGGAAGTTGAAGGTAAAAATGGAAAGACTTTAAATAGGACGGTATGGTTTTTGACAACACAGACATTTTGGCCCAATTATGAAGCCAAGCAAAATGAGGAAACCTTCAGCTCTGAAGTTATAACTCTCTTCATGATGCTTGGAAAAGAAATACAGGGACCTAAATGCTGCACCCTTCATTCATTCATCAAGCACCACATGAGTAGCCTTGCTCCTGGCCCAGCTTCTCTTTCCTGTAAACGTTTCCAACAAACACAACCATCCCCTTTCCATGTTATTCTTTGATATCTTGTCTGGCGGTATGAGCACTTGAAGGAGTAACTACTTAAAATTTAGCCAGGATTAATGAGCAAGAAAGGCCAGAGTCTGATGAATACTCAAGGCGCGTCTTCAATCTGCCAGGCCATCGTCAAGAAAATGGCAGTATAGCTTTGTTGCCAAAAAGAGTAGTTTTTACTGCACCCAGGTGTGGAAGTAAGCGCTGTAACGGTCTCACCAAATAATTTTTTCTTCAACAGCAAAGTTAAACTGGCCAAAAGCATTGCTGAGAACATTAATATAGGAGAATCAAAAAGCAATAGTATTCTTCATTCACTGTGCAGTCCACTTCTCACCATCTAAGCCTGTCTTAGGTGATACAATTGCTTGTAAAGTCAACACAGTCAAACAAGTGTGTGTGTGTGTGTGTGTGTGTGTGTGTGTGTGTCTATGAATTGACAGATGGTGGGTAAATGGGTTTCCATAGTATTTAGTGATTTCCCCTGATGTTGGATTACCACATTGAAATGAAATCTGTCTTTCCTCTGTACTACAAACTTCTTAAGAGGAAGGATCATGTCTTAGTCTCCCTGTTTATCCCTCAAATACACAGCACAATGCTAGGCATGTATAACAGGAACTTGGTCAATATTTGTTGAGCTGACCCCAAATGACCTCAACTCATTCTTGCAACGGTACATGCAGGCCACGGATACATGCACCCAAAGGCTCCTTCCAGAAAAGGGTTGTTGCTTGAGTGACAGAATGCAAGCAGTAGGAAATCACAGCCTAGACTCTTCCGAAAGACAACATGTGACTTCCAGATTCTGGGATCCACCCATTAGGGACGGAGCATTTCAAGCCCTCTTGCAGAAAAAGAGTAGTCACTCTCAGATTCTACCTCCACTCCACAAACCCACCTCATCCTTAGCGGCCCTACCGGTGCTTGGCTTTCATAAATTTTACAAAGGAGCTCGGGACAACGGCAGCTTCTCCTGCCACCACTAAAACCGAACTCGCTCTGCTCTGGCTCATTTCCCATGCGTTCCGACAGTTTGCTGAATGAACTTGCACACACTGGTGAGTTGAAAATGAGAGCAGTTATGCTTGCAAAATATTTAGTCCTTCTCTGAAGAGAGAAGCTCCTTTTTAAGAGTTGAAATTTTAGAGGTAGAATTTTATACAGTTTGGTGCAATTCAGAAACGTTCCAGACAGGAGGATGTTTACCCAGTCCCAAAGTCTGTCTCTTTCAACTAAATGTACCTTTTTACCATTTGTAACAACACTTCTAAAATTCAAGAAATGAACAGATTCCCTGAAAAAAGAAAAAAGAGAAAACACTTCCCCTTAAGCCCCTGGTGTTAATTTTATTTGAATGATAAATCTGAGCTACCTTAAACTTATAGATATAAAAGCCCTTATGCTCATAGTTCTTGGACAACTAAAAAAAAAAAAAAGCTTTAAATTAAATACAGACAAAACTTCGAGCCAATAAATTCTTAATTAGCCCTCGTAATTTGATGTGATGAATGACAGTGGGTTGCTGAGAGTTAATAATTTCTTGCAGTCTGAATCCGGAATCCATATCTATGGGTACGGGCCCTATCGGGTTTGGCAGGCTTAAAAAAAAATAGATGCCATTTGATGACTCACTTCCTTCAATTGGATTTCTGCAAAACTTTCATTTACAAAATGTGTATTGCATCATTTACATATGAAATTGACCTCTATTATTCTCTTATTAGCTCAGGATAATTAAAGTACTGTTTCTCAGCACAAAAGACACTGGACAGATAATCACAAAGATAGGCACTAAATTCATCCAAATGATCTATGTACCTGTCAGGATTTCTTTTAGTTGCAAATTAAAAAATATAACCCAAACTGGGTCACAGCTGAAAGAGTCTTTGCTGAATACGCCCCATTGGTTCGAACAGGTTATGTTCTCATCTCTGAGGCCAACAGAATGAAATGTGCTGATCACCATCAGAGATAACACCAAGAGCCATAAATGGCATTACTCTTACCCAAGCTGGGAGCTTAAAAAAGAGAGAGATGTGGTTTCTAAAGAAAGTTGGCATTACTGTTATCAAGAAAGTATGGTAATAGATGTACCACACAACCAATAATCAATGTCCACTATAATCTAGAAGAATCTCATATTAACACTTCAGATTTATTAAACGATGAACACAACATTTTAAAATGATTGTAAAGAACTCTCAGACCCTGCAAAAGTGGTCCTTGGATATGTCCAAGATTTCTCAGACTCATGTTTGAGAAACACTGACCTGGGAGGTATAGGATAATGAAAGGGTGAAAAGAAACATAAAATCTGACATTAAAAGTTCAAGAGAACAGGTCCAGGGGCGCCTGGGTGGCTCACTCGGTTAAGCGTCTGACTTTGGCTCAGGTCATGATCTCACAGTTGGTGGGCTCGAGCCTTGTGTCAGGCTCTGTGCTGACAGCCAGCTCAGAGTCTGGAGCCTGTCTTCAGATTCTGAAACTCCCTCTCTCTCTTACCCTCCTCTGCTGATGCTGTCTCTCTCTCTCAGAAATAAATAAAACATTTAAAAAATTTTAAAAAGGAGAGAGAGTGGGTCCAGATAAGCGGAGGAATTTGATCGACCAAATACCCTCATTCATTCAGGAGCCTAAGGGGAAGCCATTACTGTCTTTCAGATAATTTGATCTGATATTTTATATAAATAAAAAAAAGACTCATCTCTAGCTTACCCTCCTCATATGAAACCGATTTTCACCAAATTTGGAGTTCACACTGGGACAGTCTGACTTGACCCACAGGCGACACGGCATTGATGAAATCTACTTTGGGAGGCTCTGGGAGGCACATTAAAGAGACCACAGTCTATCCAGAGAAACAGATGAACAGAGGTCATATGCCTGCCAATCAGAAGAGAGGAGCCATGGATCACAAAACAAACAGCAGTTTCAAGTACGAGCCTTAAGTTAAGAGTTATTAGAGCAGACGCTTTGTGTAACTGGTGATTTGCATCCACCCACTTCTCTAACAGGTAATGTAGTGACAACACTGGCCTGTTTTTTCAACAATGGCCCACGATTCTCTTGAAGAACAGAGAAAGGGTACCTGACTGCAACATGAAATAATGTGGCCTCAGTGACAGCACTCACGGCCTTCCCAGGCAGGTAAGTTAACTGAACAGAGGCGGGGTCAGAGTTCTGTTCTCTTTGTCTTTGTCTCACTGTGCTGACACTCATCCTTAGTCTCTTGGAAACTCTTCTGTTACGGAACCTGAGGTTATCAGCAGCCTTTAATCGTTAATATGTGGACAGAGTTGTTACCACATGGAATGATCTAGGACTTCAAATTTCATACAGAATGGACATCTAGGTCATGTTTCGATCTTTTGACTCCCAGGCAGCCATGTCCCTGGACCACTTCAGATCCTAATGTGCCATTTAAAAGTTTCTATAACCTCTGTTCTTGTGACTTTCAACAATGTGCACTGTCAGTTAGGAGTCTAAATGCCATTCAGGGGTCTCCCCCTGATTATGCCAGTAGCAGAGTAACCCAGGACAAGTAACTTGATGTTTTCTTGGTGTCATCTCTCTATGTTTAAAAGGGAATTCTGACATTCACTTTGCCCCACTCATAGGGATGGTAATAGAATAAATAAAGGAGATCTCAGATAAGAGAGTGATGTAAAAATTAATAGCAACGAATACACACGGAGCTCTACTCAATTATACATGTATTTCTTGACTATCTACCCTCTTCCTAGGACTATTACTGATTCCCCAGTTTTGTCCTGTCTTAAAAAGCATGCAAATTCAAGTTCACAAGATTACACTTGGAAAAGGGGGCCAAAACTGGAGCTTAAGCTTCGTGAAGATCTATAGATATGAGCACACAAGCAGTCTCGTGGAAACGCATTTATATGTATAGCAAACTGGGGGAAAATTGAACTCAGTCTCCATTGTTACAATTACTACGGCAATATTGTTATTTTATTACTATTCCTTAATTAAATTCCTCTTACTGGAACTTAAAAACCATGAGAACCCAGACAGATTGAATATAGCAGACCATTAAGTCACCCTCCCTTTACTCATAGGATTCTGGTTTAGGGCACAAAAGGGACAATATTATAATGTAATTACTACTCTTAGCAGCAGTGAGTAATACTAACCCATCATCCAAGCACCAGAAATTGACAACAACATTTTGTTATGCTTCGTGGCTGCAGGCTACTTTTTCTTTCCCCACCCAAGACTAAAAATCCAATAATGTCTTTCATAATGGGGGTGATGTGGCTCAAGAAATATCTGTTTATGATTCATGCTAAGGAGTGAACAGAGTCTGCTACACAGCAAGCCACTTTGCCTCGGAGGAAAACATGTCCTATGTTGCATTAACTCAGCTCTGAGGCAAAATATCACAGCCACATCATCAAATTAGGGCCTGAGTAGGCAGGACAATTATCAGCTGGCCCTGAGATCCCTTCCACACCAGAGACCTTGAAATGAGCTTCCCAATGGCTGTGTGCAAGCCATTGATTTCATCATCTCACAGATGAGGTAGCTGAAATAGAGCAATAAAGGATGGCTTATATCTTGGTGAGATACTTGCAATTTATATGATAAAGAAAAGGATTCTGGAAAACCTAGAGTCTAATTGTAAAATTAAGCACCCAACAAAATCATTAGCGATGGTCCCTTTTTTTTTTTTTTTTTTTTTTGATTCAGGCTTTCCTGGCCCTCAAGGAAATTATGAAGTGAACAATTTTTATATGTAGGCATCTTCCACCCCCTCCTGCCCCATCTAAAGCCTGTTTTCCTCATTGCCTGCCCAGGATCAAATCCCTCCACAGGCTTGCTTCCAGATAGCTGCCCCAAATAGAAAGCAATTTGATCAATGCATTTACTCTTCACTCATTGGTTTTCCATTCATAAGAGTATTTATTAAGCTACATCCTAAGCACTGTAGTAGACTCTTAGCATTCAAAGAATACTGCCAATATCCTGCCTTTAAAATTCATAGTCTAATGTTGTATTTAATAGGTTAGAGCTTGGTGAGGGGACAGGAGTTAGATTTGAAGCGCCATCTGGGGAAAAGGAATGTGGTAGGTGGCACTGAAAAATAGAACATTTAGAAGGTGGTAAGGAATGCTAAGGATGAACTTTGTCAAGGCCTAGCCCCTCTCTGCCAAACCCCCAAATCAGTTTCAGAGCCTAAGAGCTTTCCACTGGGATCCTGCCTCCATAATCTTCTTTCAACCATTCTGCATTATTTGGGCCCTACTTAGGGCAGGCACTACACTCTTGAGTGGTGCATGGAGCTTACCCTGCAGCAGTTCACTGGATAGCTAGGGAGACTGTTGCTAAACATGTAATTACGATATCCTTAGTGAAGTGCAATCAATATCAGAGGTTTGTACAACATGCTATTAGTATGGGAGAGGGTACAGAGCAATTTATTCCCTCCATGGGAGCTAAGAAACGTTTCCATAGCAGATATATCTGAACAAAGTTTTAAAGGATGAGAAGGAATCATAGAGCACAGATAGGGGAGGCATAATAAATAGGTATTCCTTTTGAAAATCAGATTTGGCCATACCAGGCCCAAATTGCTGTCTATGGTAATAATTGGTGGAACTGAGTGGACTGTCTAGGTGGCGTGTGTGTTGAACTCAACTCATGTCATGGACTTATGTGCTTAATCCTTTAAGCAATTGCTATTGAGCAGTCTGATCCATGGATGCCAGCCTGGGTCCACATGACCACGAGGCAATCAATGGAGTTAGTCATCTATATGCGACTACCAGTTAATTCTGTGGGTTTTTTTTAACAGAATTGCTCACTTGATATTTTGTAACAACTGATTTAACATTTAAATAGGTATCTTTTGACTATAGAACACCATGATCCAAAGTAAAGAATTAAGTGTTAATGATCCAAGTAACAGTGAATTGTTCTGTCAATTGAAACAAATCAGTCTCTCACAAAGAAAGGGCCCCAAAGCCTATCCAAAAGCCCATGGGTCCCATCTACTTCTACACATGTCAAGTGCCACCTTCTCTCATGGTATTTCATGGAATTCTAGTTTACATGTATATGTGTACAGTGATACCAGATCACACTGGGGCTCCCAGACCTCCACATTTTGGTGTGGTAGCATCTATGAGACGTGGTTGTGCTGCCTACGAGAGCACAGAGACAGGCTCTCAGTAGCCCAAACTGAAACATCAGGCTCTACTAGCTGTGATTGCATTTCCTCATCAAAATGATCCCCTAATCCCATGGCTGACAGACCAGACTGCAATGAGATTCAGGGTTCCAATTCATTCCATTACCTGAAATTAGATGTGAAGTTGCACGCATCTGGAAACACCTGAAACTATCTATAAGGAGTGTGTGTGTGTGTGTGTGTGTGAGAGAGAGAGAGAGAGAGAGAGAGAGAGAGACCTTAGAATTCACACTACCTCCTTATTAAAAGGATCACATGGGTATGCTGAAAGCACTCTCACAGATTTTCCTGTGAAGATCTTATAAAAGTTATAATATCTGAAAAGAGCAGCAGAGCATGCTAAATTTGGCTTCGCCCAGCTCTGTTTCTTGATTAGGTCCGGCTAGACAAACAGTCTGATTTAAATGGTTGACTTCTATACCTCCTCAGAGTTGAATAGCTTGCACTAAATCTACTATCATACTTTCATTCCAAAATCAACACAATGAATCTCCTCATTCCTTGCTGCTTTATTTACTTTTTAAAACCATTCTTTCATGAAGGGAAACAACTGGAGAGTGGTTTTAGTACTTTCATTTTACAAGGATGTGGAGAGCAAAGCAAAAAAAAAAAAAAAAGGGTAATTTGACAGTTACTT
>NW_027529428.1:5847138-5860678 GCF_008692635.1 Crocuta crocuta
AATAATTGCTGAGAACAGGTGTGTGTGTGTGTGTGTGTGTGTGTGTGTGTGTGTGTGTGTGTGTGTGTTCAATGGTCCTAATAATGAATATATAAAAATAGAAGAAGAATAAGTTAAGACTCTCGAATACTCCTTGCAAATAATGGGCTTCTTAAGGAGCTAATTTTAAATTTTCGGGAAGGTGAGAATAAGTCTGAAAATTGTAGTGATTCCAGCAATTCTGCCTGATTTATTTTGCCCTGAGTATACTTGTTCACTGTAATATTAGTCCCACCTATGTGTTTAGAGCTGCCAATTTAGATGATTTTATATAGAGCTTGAAACTCCATGGCTGCCAAATTCAACTGAAGACCAGTTGTGTCTACATGACCAGGTAGAATTAGAAGGAAAAACAACAGTTGGTGTATTTTTCCAATGCCTGTCCCTGTTATGAGAAAGGCTGGCCTGAAAGTTCAAGAAGCTACCCTAAGAAACCAGTGAACTTGATCAGCTCAGTGCACATCACCTTAAGAGAGATGAATAAAAAGATTGATTTGTATCAATTCAACTCCAAAAAAAAAAAATCACAGCCTTAAATCAAGTAGAGTTATCTGTAATAGCATTCAATACTGATAATGGTGATACAGCTTTGACCTATTCCAATATATGACTATTAAAAATACTTTTAAAATAATTTTTAAATTAAAAATTTTCAAGTTAGGAAAACAAATCTCATTTGTGGCATTTCTAAGATTTTTTAAATGTTTTTATTTTTTATGTTTATTTATTTATTTAGAGAGAAAGAGAGAAAGAAAGAGAGAGAGAATGCAGGAGGGACACAGAGAGAGAGAGAGAGAGAGAGAGAGAGAGAATCTCAAGCAGGCTCTGTACTGTCAGCACAGAGTCTGATATGGGGCTCAAACCCATGAACTGTGAGATCATACCCTGAGCCAAAACCGAGAGTCAGACACTTAACCAACTGAGCAAACCAGGCACCCCAATTTTCTCTTTTAATAAGAATTAAACTTACATTTCTATGTTCATCAATGTTTAATATTTTCTCTTTGGTTTATTGTGCTTATTTTTAAGATTATTTCTCATCTTCATGGTGGTTTGCGCTGGGCAACATTGGAAAGAACTGTATCTATAGAGTAAGACACACCACTCAACAATTCAAGTTATTTTTTCGACTTTATTTAAAGTGAAGAATCCCCACATCCATACTTTAAGAAGAAATCCTGATAATAGAACTGCTTTATCAAGAAACACAACTAATTAAAGGGAAACAAATACAGAGATCACATCTGGAAACTACTAGAATTCAAATGGTGCTCTCCCAACTGGGACTTACTAAATAGAAGGGTAAAGAAAAATACGTAGGCCTTGGGCTTTGTTAAACAAACAAACAAACAAAAACCTCTCATTCTCTTTATTTCCCTCTCTCTTTCCTTTCATTAATACAATGGTTTTACACGTAAGACCTTAGATTTCTTTACAAAAGCATCATGTGTAATGAATTCTCATCTACCAGAGGTCTGAGAAGACCATCTGGGAGAAAGAGAGCCTACATGAGTCAGTAGGTCCCAACAGCTGGCATCAATGAGCAAATGTTCTGCCATTTTTTGGATTTTCACTGCTAAGTTACTGTATTTCTAAATACACCATTGCTTCTTTAAATAAGCTTCCAACTTCTGCCTTTCCAAAACATCTTTGGATTTGTCACATGGCACCCAAACAAAAAAATGCAAACCCCGAAAGGAGTGCTAATTAAGTGTGGGAGTTGCAATGTTAAATGATTTTTTCATAAACATCAAATTTCTAGATTCTCAAGAGAAGGCAGCCCGGCCCCTTCGGGGAAAAACAACAACCTGGGGCCCTGAAGTAAGAAAGATGATGTTTTGACGCCCATGTTTGCCAGCCTTGAATTTCTTTTCTGTAAGACTGGGGTGACCGTGCCGGCCCGAGGGACTTGTCAGGAGCATTAAGTGATACAGAAAATGTAAACTGTAAGGGCAGCTCTGAGGTCTGGCGTTAGAATGCCACCGAGAAGTGTGTGGAGTGAGCCTTCTTTGAAAGCACAGTTTAAGACAATTCAAGAGGGTCCCTATTTCCCTCCAATCGGCTGACGGCTCCCACGGCAGCCCTTCTGGGAACCAAGACATACAGGATGGGGAGGCCATGGCACCATGCTTTCAAAGGAGAGTCGAGCTTCAGAGCTTAGAGAGAGTCATCTCATTAAGGCTTGGCTGGATCTGTGGGAAGATCTGAATGCCAACACATCCAAAGTAATATAATAGCTCTCTGTGCCTTCTCTGAATACAGAGCTGCTCTGAGGAGCAGGAGCTGGGGCCCTCACATTTTTCACTGATGAAAAAAGGCTACCCTAATGTACAATAACGCTCTGGGACTCCTGTGGACTCAAGTCTTCCAAGTTTCTTTCAGGGAGGTGTGTTCTCACACACCTGCTGAGAGGTCACTCTCAGGCAGCAGCCCTGATTGCCTAGAATTTGGATTAGATAAACCCACTTGCCATTTTCCCTTTGCTGTGGGACTGGACATCAATGGAGCCCAATGAGGGACACAGCAAGAGCAATAACCAGTGCCCTCCATTCTGCCGGGAAAAAAAAAATCCTAGAGACTCATTACCATGAGAGGCCCTTTACCAAGGGCCCAGTCCAGGCAAATAGAAAATTTTCTTCATCATTGAGTCAAGAGGAAAGGAAAGCCTAACAGATAAGACAGAGTCCTGACAAAATGGAAGCAAATGAGAACCCAAAACATTCTCATGGAGAGAACCAAACCAATAAACGCTTATTTAATGTCAGCTCTGTTAACCAGTGCTCAGCAGAAAAGGGAATAAAAAGTATAGGATGACGTCCCTGCCTTCAAAAATATTATAATGCAGATTATAATCTCAAAGAAAAAATTTTCAGATAGATTCATATATATACATACATAGATACATAAAAACACAGATCCATCACTGGATGATAAAGGGAGAGATATAAATGATAGCAGGAGAGAGACAGAGGTGAGAAAGAGATGGACAGATGACAGGTAGATATATAGAAGGTAGGTGATAGAAGAAGAGAGAGATGGATGGATGGATGGATGGATGGATGGATGGATGGATGGATGGACGGATGGATAATAGATAATAGAGAAAGAGATAAATGATAGAGGGAAAAATAGAGGGAGTTGATAGAGAGAGAGAGAGAGAGAGAGAGAGATGACAGATAGATGGATGGACATCATGACCTGAGCTGAAGTGGGACACTTAGCCCCCTGAGCCACCCAGGTGTCCCCCAAACTTGGAGAAGTTTAAGAAACAAATGAGGGATAAACTAGTGAGTGGGGGGACTGGGACTTAAGTTCAGGTGTAACACCAAATACTTTTCCAGAGCTTAAATGAGGTCATATTTCTCTTTACTGTGCTAACATGTGGCTCAGCTCAGGTATTTCAGCATTATGTATCCTTTCTGATTGGCATATTTCTGCTATGTAATTTTATTGCAACTGTCTATTTCATATTTTGCCAATTTTTTTGAAAGGAGGAGGATCTACATAAGCAAATTAGTCTTAAATTGACTCCAAAGCTCATGTTCTGTCTGGTATATTACATCCTGCATTAAAAATAAACAGATCTCAGGGGGCATCTGGGTGGCTCAGTTAGTTAAGTATCCAACTTTGGCTCAGGTCATGATCTTGCAGTTTGTGAGTTCGAACCTCGCATTGGGCTCTGTGCTGACAGCTCAGAGCCTGGAGCTTGCTTCAGATTCTGTGTCTCCTTCTCTCTCTCCCTCTTTCTCTCTCTGCCCTTCTCTCTCTGCCCGTACCCAGCTTGTGTGCTCGCTCGCTCTCGCTCTCTCTCATAAATAATAAATAAACCTTGGGAAAAAAAAGAGCATTGATTTAAAAAAAAAAAAAAGGAACAGATCTCAGCAACAACTGAAATTGAAAGGCAGAATAAGGTGTATTGCCAACTACACTGTCAAGACCAAAATAAATAAATAAATAAATAAATAAATAAATAAATAAATAAATAAATAAATAAATGGCACAAGCAGTCACAAAGGAGAGGTCTTTCATTCTCACTGGGGGATTCAGAGACAGAGAGGGGTGGGGCTCCAATGGGGTCACTAAAGGCTGAGAGAAGCGGAAGATAAGCAGCGGTGGCTTTCCCACATAGCTAGTAAAAGTGGGAAAGAAAACAAAATTAGAACCAGAAAGGAGAGAGAAATTAAATGCCAGCAAATAAAAGCAGTTTGAGCTTGCTGCACCTTCTTCAAAGTCATTATTTAAACTTCATTTCTTTTGGGGTCCCTGTTGAATTCAAATCAATACCTACTTTGGGGGGACGGCTTTCCTTTCCTTCCTCTGACAACCTGACCCCCAGCAACAAATGGTCCCAACAGTAGAGGATCAGGTGGTCTTGCCATTTCCTGGGCTAAGGAACTGTAGCAGTGTTCAGACCCACCACCCGGCTGGTTTCACCTAGAAAGATGCATTTGGGGAGAGTCTCTTCTCTTTCATATGCTGGCCGAGAATGCTCGGGTTTTCTCTGAAAATGAGAGAAAGCTTTCCTTCCCTCTCCTTAAGGCTCTCCTGAGAATTCTGCAATGCCAGGAAATCAGAAAAGCAGTGCTGGCACTTCGCTTTCTCCACCTCATTCTATTTCCCAACTAGCCCCCGGGGCCTGCAGGTGACAGACAGAGGCAGTTGACACTGGCACAAATGGTCCCCCAAACCCTCCCTATCCCCAGAGATGAACAGCCCTCAAAGGCATGGTCAATCCTAGGATCCAGCAACCACGCTACTGGGTACTTACTGCGCTACTGGGTTCTAGCAACTGCACTACTGTGTATCTCTCTCTTTCTCTCTCTCTCTCTCTCACACACACACACACACACAAATGGAATGTTACTCAGCCATAAAAAGGAATGGCCTCTTGCCATTCGCAATAACATGGATGGAACTAGAGTGTATTAGGCTAAGTGAAATAAGTCACTCAGAGAAAGACAAATACCATATGATTTCACTATATGTGGAACTTAAGGAGCAAAGACAGAAAAAAAGAGAGAGAGAGAGAGAGAGAGAGAGACAGATCAAGAAGCAGACTCTTAATTATAGAGCACAAACTGATTTTTACCAGAGAGGGGGGCTGTACACTTGAAACTAATATTACACTACATTAACTAACTGGAATTTAAATAAAAGCTCTTTAAAAAAAACCCTGCTTCCTTAGCCTCCAGGAGCAATCTCAGACATGAAATATTAAGGGAGTCCATAGACCCCTGTGTATGCAACTGACTATGCAAATGCCAGAGCGTTTTTCTCATTTGTAAGTTTCATGAGCCTGCCCACATATACCAACTCCTGCTCTCAAAGGGATTCTTTTCCTCATCAATACTATTATCAAAAAGCATTTATTAAACATTCATGTGCATATGGTGCTGGGTACAGCCGAACAGAAGGGCCATTTTCTGTTTGAAATCTAGTTTTGTGGGACCAACTCATTACCCTTCTTCCCTTCGTTTGATAAGCAGTGAGTCAATTTCTACTCCCTACAGAGCAGAGGCCAGAGTATCAGCAGTCTGAACAAAGATTCTTAGACACAGGTCAGGAGAATGGGGATCTGTTCTACCCAGCACCCTAAAACAGGTATGATACATAAAGATGTTTGTTACCTAAAGTTTCAAAGGCTCACTCTTGGATTGGAGATGCAAGGAAGCAGGCAGAGGACTGTTCCCACAGGGTTTTCCTTTACTCTTTGTCCCTTTTTCATTGACTTTTAAAAATTGTGTAATATTTGAAACGTACTAAAGAATATGTAAAGCAAACATGTGCATTATGAATATAATAATACAAAAAGCATATGAACCTACCCATAATCTTAATACGAGAGCTTAACTCTTAGCAATGAATCTCCCTGTATGCTTTACTCTTCCTCTACCCTATGCCTTTCCCTCCAGAGTTGAACAGTGCACTGAATTTTGGTTTTAAACATTGATTTGCTGTAGTACCTATATTTATAAATAAACAATATTTATTTACACTTGGTTGGCTTTGAACTTTATATAAGGAGTCTTTGTTTGCACATCCCTGCTTACAAATGAAGTTAAACAAACATCTTTTCTTATACATATTTGCCATTGACATGGCCTCTTCAGCAATATGTCTTTTCCTTTTTTCTTCTCCTGGGTGAATGACCTTTTTTTTTTTTTTTAATGATTCATAGAAATGCTTAAGACGTACAGATGGCTAACAGATCCATGAAAAGATGCTCAACACCGCTCATCATCAGGGAAATATAAATCAAAACTACAATGAGATATCACCTCACACCTGGCAAATGGCTAAGATCAATAACACAAGAAACAACATGTGTTGGTGAGGATGAGAAGAAAAGGGAACCCTCTCCCACTGCTGGTGGGAATGCAAACGGGGGCAGCCACTCTGGAGAACAGTATGGAGGTTCCTCAAAAAATTAAAAATAGAACTACCCTACAACCCAGCAGTTGCACTACTAGGTATTTATCCAAAGGATACAGGTGTGCTGATTCAAAGGGGTATGTGCACCCCAATGTTTATGGCAGCACTATTGACAATAGCCAAAGTATAGAAAGAGCCCAAATGTCCATCGACTGATGAATGGATAAAGAAGATGTGGTATATATATATATATATATGCAATGGAATATTATTCAGCCATCAAAAATAATGAAATCTTGGGGTGCCTGGGTGGCTCAATTCTTGATTTCAGCTCAGGTTATAATCCCAGGGTCATGAGATCTAGCCCCACATCAGGCTGTGCAGTGAACATGGAGCCTGCTTGGGATTCCTCTCACTCTCCTTCTGCCCCTCTCCCCCACTCATGCTTGCTTTCTCTCAAAAATAAAATTTTTTTTAAAAAGAATGAAACATTGCCATTTGCACAGACATGAATGGAGGAGCTAGAGAGTATTATGCTAAGCAAAATAAGCCATTCAGAGAAAGACAAGTACCATATGATTTCACTGAGGAATTTAAGAAACAAAATGAACATAGTGGGGAAAAAAGAGAGGCAAATCAAGAAACAGACTGTTAACTACAGAAATCAAACTGATGGTTGCCAGAGTGGAGGTGGGAAGGGGGATGGGTTAAATAGGTAATGGGGACTAAGGAAGGCATTTGTGATGAGCATCAGGCATTGTATAGCAGTGCTGAATCACTGCATTCTACTCCTGAAACTAATATTACACTGTAAGTTGACTAACTGACATTTAAATAAAAACTTGGATAAAATGATTTGTAGAAATTCTTTACATAATCCAGAAATTAATTCTAGTTCTTATATATGCCAGGCAAAGCCTATCTCCTTATATTTTCATTTACTTTGTGGTATCTCTGATAAAGAGAAGTTCCTAATTTAATGTACTTGAATTTTTAAAAATTTAAGTTAGTGCTCTCTGTATCTCATATGAATAAATATTTTCTTACCCAGGATGTAAATTGTTCTACAGTTTCCATAAAAAGTTCTGCACGTCAATATACATGCTTTAATCCAACCAGAATGGGTGTCATTCTGATATAGAGTAGATCTCCTCACGGTTTGAACATCAACTTATGGGTAGTCAACTCTGTTGGTATCATCTATTGAGTGCTACTTCCTTTCCCAGTCATTCTCCATGCCACCATCATATAAAGTACCACATGTGGACTAGTTTCTGAGCTGCCTATTGTCCTTACTCTCATTTGTAACCCTGTGTGAATTACAACTCCACATATAGATTATAATTTTCTTTATACCTGGTTGTCTGGTAATGCAAATCCTTCCATAGTTTCCTTCTTGAGTAGAGTCTTGTTTCTCCTTGAGACTTTCTTCTTTCATTTAAATTTTAGAATTAGCAGGGTGCCTGGGTGGCTTAGTCGGTTAAGCGTCCGACTTTCACTTAGGTCATGATCTCACGGTTCGTGGGTTCGAGCCCCGCGTCGGGCTCTGTGCTGACTGCCAGCTCAGAGCCTGGAGCCTATTTCAGAGTCTGTGACTCCCTCTCTCTCTGACCCTCCCCTGCTCACACTGTCTCTCTCTCTCTCTCTCTCCTAGAAAAAAAAAAAAAATTAAAAAAATAATAAAAAATAAAAATAAAAAAATCTTAAAAAAAATAAATTTTAGAATTAGCTTGTCAAGTCCCCTTAAAAAAGTAAGAGGGGCACCTGGGTGGCTCAGTCAGTTGAGTGTCCAACTTCGGCTCAGGTCATGATCTCACCATCCATGGGTCTGAACCCCACGTCAGGCTCTGTGCTGACAGCTCAGAGCCTGGAGCCTGCTTCAGATTCTATGTCTCCCTCTCTCTCTGCCCCTCCCCAACTCACTCTTTGTCTCTCTCTTTCTCAAATAAAGACATAAAAAAAAAAGAAAACTGTTGGGATTTTTTTATCAAAATTGTCCCAAATCTATAATTCAATTTAGGGAAAAGGGACAACTATATAATATTGAAGCATTCTGTACATGAAAATGGTATTTATCTGTTTAGGTCTTCTCAGTGACTTTCAATAAAGTTTTATTGGCAAACAAACAACCATTATCTTCATTCAGATCTTGCACCTTACTGTTAGGTATATTTTGGACTCCATTTGTTTGCTGCCATTTGTATTATATTTCTGTTTGCTGCTGGTTTTAGAAACTGGATCCTTATTTTTTAAGTTTATTTTCTACGTCTTACTTCACTGCTAAGAACTCTACTACTCTCAGTGACACAGCCCTGAAAACTGCAGAAGGCGAGATGCACATACCTATGGTGTGAATATCGCCCTGTAGATCTGTAACGTGTCCAAGCTGTGCAAGCACACAGGAAGGCCTTGTTCATTGTTCCGACCCATCACTCCCTCTTGGAGACTTCCAAGATTTGTAATAAATTCAGAAATGCATTAAAAAAAGTGTTTGCTGTCATTTCTTCAGGACATAACTATGTTTAATGAGAAGGTCTGCCAGGGTACTAATCTTCTAAAATGCCAAGAGCCTATCTTCACCTCTTCAATCCCTTGGTTTTCTAATTCTTTACAGTCTGGCTTCAGTTCCCTTTGATCTAACAACCTCGGAATTTCAACTGACACCTGTTTGCAAAACTAAATATTTGTCTTCATTTTCTCTGAATTCTCTGCTTAGATTGTCTAATTCTCTGCTTAGTGATACCTTCCTTCTTGAAAATCTCCCTTGCCTTAACATCTATGATTCTATGTTATCTTGATATAGCAAATTGTATTTTAATATAACTGTTCTTCTGGTATTCGCATTTGCTAGACTTGGAACATCTCATCCCATATCACAGCAAGACCAGACCCCAAAAAATGATATTCTTGGTTTTAGAGTTTCCAAAGCAATGTTCCAGGTGTACAAGAAAAGGAATTGGAAGGCTATGTGGATAGGAAAGCCATTATTTTTCCTACACTTTGATAAACCTTCTGAGCCATGGAATGTGGAGAAAGAAAAGACAACGGAGAACATTTGGTAGACCCCATAATGGGAGACTAGGTAGGGCGCAGACCAGAAAGAACAAGCAGGCATTAGGAGAGTCAATATCCAGAGACGTTCGCGCCTGCTCTGGACCACCATCGTCCCCCGTCAGCACAGAGAGTATGCGTGAGCCCTGACTTTGCCCCAGCCCATCCGGTTTCCGTTCTAGTGGATAACGTAAGTCATGGCCCCTGTCACTGGCGTTCAATGAAAAAGTTCCATCGTAAGCAGCCATCACTTTACTTAGGATCATTCAGCAGGAAAGATACCCATTTCTGCCCCAAGTGTGGTTTTCAGAACTTAACTGCCTTATATAAACAACAACTTTTTCCTACTTAGGAAACCCAAGAGCTACCAGAGAAAGAGTAAGGTAAGGACACTGAGAGCAATGAGCCATCCTATCCCATCCACACTGGGGTGGTCTGACAGGGACGGAGATAAAACGCCTCCCTTCCCTGCACTTCTGCTCTCTGCCTATTCCTTCCTGCTCTCCTTCACTGGATTTGCTTCTTTCTCCCAACATCTAAAGGCTTACTCACTAAGAGTTTCCCTTTGGCGCCATCTTCCTTCTCTCTCCCTCAAATGACAACTCCATGGCCACACTGCCATCTCAGGTCACAAGTTCTATACGAGACATGTGTTTAAAACATAACACAGAATCAGAGAGGAAGGAGCGCTCACGTTTGCCTTATAAGACAATTCAGACACTTTCCCGGAGAGTACGTGACAGATGACCCCAAGGGGCAGTGTCATCTCAGGGATACCGCTTAGCGTCACCAAAGAGACACAAGATGACAGCAGTTGCTTGACAAAACGAGGGACCCATCTGTATGGATAACTGCTTGGTGATGACATTTGATATTTTATGAATATTTTCTCATCTAGTTTAGGAAAACCTTTCCAAAGTCTTCCTAAATAGCATCAATCAGATCGTTGCTGGCCATCAGCCTTTAGAGACTTTCAGAAAACCGAGTGTAAAGCTGGCTCCCTCCTCCAAGGCACTAATGTAAAAACCCACCCATCCTGCGCTGGTGCCCCGACGCTCTGGTGCAAGTAAACCAAACAAAGTGGGCAATCCTCCTCTCTCAGCTCTGTTCTCCCTTTGAACCGGAGCATAATGAACCATTTTCCAAGTCACAGGACAAATCAAACTGTATTTTTTTTTTAAGAAAGAACTCTGTGGCAATTTTATAGTTACAATAACTTTTTCAATATTTTCATTACTGGGAGATAACAGAGAAAATGAAAAGGGCAAGTGGATTCTTGGGTCATTAAAGTCAGCGCCAGAGTCCATTGAGTGCCCCTGAGATGCGTGTAATTGCCTCCACTAATATGCACCTTGTCATGTTTTGTTGCCAAAGCTATTAGTGACTCTTTACTGTTTCTTATCAGGCTCCCTCTTCCTACAACAAAACTGAACTTGTTGCAGCCCCGACATTTGTGACAATTTCATTAGTGGCTGAAGACAAGACTGGGCGCAGGGACGCAACATTTCAGGAAAGCCACATTTGCAGGCTGACTACGGGAAAGGGGGGGTGTTATGCCCAGGATGCCTGCTCATTAGCTTCCTATCTTTATTACTCTAAAGCCTACATTTCATGAGTTGTCTTCATGCTACAGGACCCCCTTTTCATGCATGCTTACAGATCTGCACCTCCTCCCCAACACGTACACACACATCCCAAAAGGCTCGAAAGTATCCAAAAGGCTCTTCCGTCAGACAGCTGCAGATGCAAAGTCAACATCAGGCAGAAAGCGCTTCTGGATTACACAGCACATTTATTCATCTCAGACAAGATGTGCCTCAACCGTGTTTCGCAGCGTCAGTGAAGCCCACTGGCACTGAGCTGAGGCAGGTGCACACCCAGCCCCAGCGCGGTGAGCTTTCTGCGGCACCCGCGATTGCACACCATTCTCCGTGCACGCTGACACACGAAAGCCGTGGTTTATCACGCCAGTGGCAATTTGTAGCACTTTCACAAGTCCTGTTTGCTTTCTTTTGTCTCCCAAATGTGGTGTTTGCTGTCACTTAAGTAGTGGGGGGAGGCACATTGATTCCTGAGGCTGTGAGAGCTGAAAGTTCTTTTCTGGGCCTTCCTGTGGACTCCCCTTCCCCAAGCAGCTTCAACTCACTGCCACAGGAAAAAAAAATTAGAACGCCTTTTACTTCCTCCTTGCTGGGAAACTGGCAAAGAATCATGATACTATGGTTGTTGCAAAGAAGTTCAGATTCTTGGATTAGTGTCGTGTAAGAATTTAAAGTGCAATCCTAAAATTGCCTGTGGATGGACAGAATCCGGAGAGAGGATTATGTAAACAAACTGGGTAAGAAAGAGTAAGATGCTGCAAGACGACGCAGGTTTGAATGTTTGTGTCAGCGAGGTGCTAGGGATGACATAATGTGTATTTGAAGTCAAAGACATTTATCTGATAGCATTAAGGAAGCCCCTTATTTTTTAAATGTGATAGCCAATATAAAGGAGATTTTTTAAATGTTTATTTTTATTCTTTTTTTTTTTAAATGCACAGTATTTGTGCATATCACTGTATGCTTTTTTTTTTTAATGTTTTATTTATTTCTAGGATTGAGAGAGAGAGAGAGAGACAGCGTGAGCAGGGGAGGGTCAGAGAGAGAGGGAGTCACAGACTGAAACAGGCTCCGAGCTGGCAGTCAGCACAGAGCCCCACGCGGGGCCCGAACCCACGAACCGCGAGATCATGACCTAAGCGAAAGTCGGACGCTTAACCGACTAAGCCACCCAGGCGCCCCTGTTTATTTTTATTCTTGAGAGAGCACGAGCAGGGGAGGGACGGAGAGAGAGGGACAGAGAATCTGAATTAGGCTCTGTACTGACTGGCTGACAGCAAAGAGCCTGATATTGGGCTTGAACTCATAAACCATGAGATCATGCCCTGAGCTGAAGTCAGATACTCAACCACCCAGGTGCCCTGGAGACTTTTTTTTTTTTAATCATTAAGCAGCAGTTCATTGAGACAAGATGTAGATCACTGATACTCTAATGACACTGTTAAAGTTATGAGTAATTTTGAAATATTTTAATCATAGCTCTTAGATGACGGTTGTTTAATATGTAGGGTGGGCATTAAATACTCTTCTCAACACAGACTGACAGAGTCTCACATTGCCAGGGTCCCAGACAGAGATTCTCTCTCTCTTTCTCAAAAATAAATAACCACTAGAAAAAGAAAATGCATCAGCTCACAAGGCAAGAGGTGGAGTGGCTGCAATATCAGTTAATGAACTGTTTAAAAATAAGATCCAAGTTCATCTTGCCTACGTTTCTGTTCTGCCATCCTCAGCACATTCTCTCTTTCCTCTACCTTCATCCTTCATGGCCTCAAAGCAGCTGCTGCCCTTCTGGCCATCACATCCTCACACAAACCCCACGCAGTAGCAAGAAGGGCAGTTTGTCCTCTCATATCTCATTTCATCATGGAGGAGACCCTTTTCCAGAAGCCTCTCAGCAGACTTATCTTCTGGTCACACTGGTCAGGATTAAATCATGTCCCTATACCTTTTCTGCAAGGGATTCTGGGTACACAGTATTGGCCATTTCCAGCACCTATAGAGGAGACATGAATGCTGGAATCAACGAAGTAGTATGGGGTGGGCCACCACATCCCTCCTTCCGAATATGTCTCATTCCCTCTCTCTCAAAAGAAAAACAAATGATAAAATACAGAGAAGAGAAAGAAAACCACCTACCAAAATATTCCTCCCTAGACTGGTTCTAATTTACATGGTCTCAGACCACTTTGCTTTTGGTTCTCTTCTTTCCTTTTTTTATTTATTTCCCCCTCCTGGCAACCCTGTCCTTTTCATTTCAGTGGTGGTGACAGGTGTTATCCAGGATGCTTGAGGGAACGCAGAAGCTCTGGCTTTGAGAATCAGCCCCAGCCCTCACAAGCCATGTGGTCAAACAAGGCTCCTGGGCTCTGAGCCCCATCTAAATAAAGAGGGGATAATAATCCCTGCCCTACCTAGCTCTGGAAGTCATTGTGGTTGGGGGGGGGGGGGAAAATGAGGTAAGATGTGTAAAGGCG
>NW_027529428.1:5860808-5905383 GCF_008692635.1 Crocuta crocuta
GGGGGGGGGGGACAAATGAGGTAAGATGTGTAAAGGCGTTGTTAGCTGTCAAGCCCTGTGCATATTCAGGGAGCTGCCGAAATATTCTAGAATCTTTAGATGCATTCAGAAACACCTACACCTTACACGGCCTTTCTCACCCACCATATTGAGGTCATTTTGAAAAGTAAAGTTCTTAAAGTGAGTCAGAGATGTCCAAACATTGGCTGGGAAGAGGTCAACGTGTTCACAAGCGCAGGACATTTGAGTGGCTGTACTTAGGGGTTTCTCTTGCCCCTTAACTGTATTACCCTAGACAAACGGTAGAGCTAATTCTTTGCATAAGAAATTCCTAGAGTGGACTAGGCTACAGCTGGTGGACTATTTGGACCTGGGAGCCCTCTTTCCAGAAGTCTTCTCCTCCACCCAGCCCTTCTCTGTGGCCCAAGCTGGTCACTCAGGACCATCAGCACCTCCTCTAAGGTCCAGATCTGTCTGGTGGCCTGATGACTGGGCTTCCCTCCATGGAGCAAGGCTGACTTTAAGCAACATCATGAATTTTATTCAAAAACTCAGGCTGGCCCTTTTACTTCGAGCACTCACCTACTGCTTTTTGAAGTAGGTGTAAATATATGCTACTAAACACTAGTGAGACCAAGACACAGGCCTTGAGCTCTGTCGGGGGATTATACAAGCATGTCACTCAACTCTAGCTCAATGCACAATTCAGCAAGTGCCAAGAAGCCTCCCAAGTGTTCAGAACTTTTGTATCAGAGTCAAAGCTAAAAGAGAATGAATCCAGGAAGCAGCATCAAGAAATGGGATTAGAAAAATGGTGTCATTTTTAGGGGCACCTGGGTGGCTCAGTTGGTTTAGCATCTGACTCTTGACTTTGGCTCGGGTCATGATCCCAAGGGTCACGGGATCAAGCCCGGAGCCTGCCTAAGATTATCTCTCTCTCTGTTCCTTTACCCTGCTTGGGCTCAGTCTCTCTAAAAAATGATAATAACATTTTTTAAAAGATGGTGTCATTTTTATAAGTGTAGATGCTAGAATCAACGACATAAACAAAGGTCAAGCTGGAGAAACAGGGTCGTATTTAAGGCAGGGAAGCTCATACAAGCTACCTGAACACAGAACAGGTGAATGACAGGGAGGCCGGGGTCACAGGTGAGGGTGCTGGGTATCAGGCTCTTGTTCCCACATACCCACTGCAGCGACGTCCCCTTTCTTCCACCTCCCTGTCCCTTCAGAATCTCGGTGTTCATCACTCCCCCCTCCCTCCTCCCCTCTGTCACCAAAACTACTATCAGGGAAGGATCTGATAGAGCTGATTTATGGCTCAGCGAGAGTTGAAGGCAGACTAATATTTCGTTTTAAACCTTGGCTCAATTATAGAGCAAAAGGCATTGTTTCCTATCAAAGGAATTCCAGGAACCAAGATGAAGAGAAGCACATCCCTCAGCTGCCTGAAAGCCAGTGAGACTAAAGGAAGATCAGGATCCCGGCCCAGTTACGTGATTTATTTGTCGTACGGGCAGCCGGTCTCCCCACCCTTCACTTCAGCATGCTTGTAACAAAACCCTGTTATGCTTACATCACAGCGCTGTTGTAAGGCTCATAAAACAATCCACATAAAGACAAAATACCCTGACTACAAGGATGCTCAACCCCCCTCCTGGAATCTCGGGATGCTCACGGGCACCCTGGGGACTTCCCCATCACAGAGCTAGTGGCTCAGACACGGAAGGGCAGGGAGGTGTACAACCTCTAGGACATCCTTCCTCTGGCTTGACCAAGTATCTCCCAAATGCACAGGACGCTGGGCTGGGCTGGCCCAGTATAGGCCACTGGCGCTGGGGCACTTTAGGAAGGATTATACGACAGATAACACACTTAGATCTTAACCTCTCACATCATCCAAGCAGGGACAAAGGAGACCTTGCCTACTCATGGGAACTCAGATCAGCACTCTGCTTCTTTGAACCTGATTTTTTTTTCCTCTTTTTTAAGATTTATTTATCTATTTATGTATTTAAAAAAAAATTTTAACGTTTATTTATCATTGAGAGACAGAGAGATAAAGAGCATGATCATGGGAGGAGCAGAGAGAGGGGGAAACACGAAATCTGAAGCAGGCTTGAGTCTCTGAGCTGTCAGCACAGAGCCCGACATGGGGCTCAAACCCACACACTGTGAGATCATGACCTGAGCCGAAGTCAGACGCTCAACCGACTGAGCCACCCAGGCGCCCCTATTTATTTATTTTGAGAAAGAGAGAATGAATGGGGGGGGAGCAGTGAGAGCGGAAGACAGAGTATCCAAAGCTGTCAGCACAGAGCCCAATGCAGGGCTCACACTCACAAATCGTGAGATCACAACTTGAGCCAAAGTGAGACTCTAAACCGACTGAGCCACCCAGGAGTCCCTGAACATGATGTCTTCTGTGAATTGGAAATGATACCACCTGTCTTCTCCACCTCACAAGCCTAAGACGCATTTCACAAAAGCGCACCCTAATTCGTGTTTGTGATTCTGATAGAAGAACCTTTGGAAGGCCTTTGAAGCATGGGGCACCCTCTAAGGTCTGTCTCAAATGCTGTGTCCTTGATGACATCTTCCCCAGTCTTCCGGGCAGAATTCCTTTCCGTCCTGTGCACTCTCCGAGTACTTCAGTGCCTCCACTGACACATGTCATGTCATCTTCTAATTAATCGCATGTGCACACCCCCCCCCCCACCGAGGTCCTTGAAGGTCAGGAGTCCTACATTTTCCCCCTTCCATTTCCATTTCATCTGGATTCCCCACCACCTGGCACGTGGAGCCTGCACAGGAAATACTTGGATGAGAGAATGCGTTCTCAGACAGTGGTTTTATTCTAGACTCCCTTTCTGCCTGTAGGACACCCCAGGCTTGGAAATAGGACACGTTTCAGCTGCTTGGTAAAAACTGGGCTTGGACACCAGGAGGTAAATATAGGAATATTAGGAAAGGATGACAAAAGTCAAGTACAGTGTGAGCTACTTCATTATGCAGCCTTTGTCCTGAGGACTCTAAGGCAAAGACGTCCTTACTCCTTTATTTTCTATCTTAGAAACTGTGTCCCCCAAATATTTGTAATTGAAACACTGGTGTTAGAAATTAGGCCACGTGGTCATATTGATGGGTTGGCTGGAGAAGTGCCAATAAATTACTCAATGGCACCAGAATCTTGCTTTGCTCAGGCTCCATTAAACACACAATATTCTACCCACAAACGCCAAGAGACAGAAATGAGATACTTTTATTGTAAAGCGGAGGAATGTGAAGCAGCTGAACCAAAAATCTTGCTCAAGTTTTGCAGCCCCCTCCTTCAACGTGATCTCAAGATGGAACGCGATCCAGTATTGAAAACGGAACAATTTAACCGTGTTTGGTTCCAAAGCATGAGGCATGCAAAAATGTAGTCTGGAGGACGCGGGGCCAGGCTGGCAAGAAGATTCACCAGCCATTCTTGGGCCCTTTATAAGGGGAAGTATTATTGAGGTTCAGCTGAGCTGGGCAGAGTCCCAGTAATATTAATATCACTTGCTCCATTGCTTTCTGAAGTGAGAAGAACGGGCTGTAATGGTTTGTAACGCACGGCATTGTATCTAAAGACATGGTTTATTAAGGAGGAAATGATCACTGATGTGTCTCTCTATGTAATAAAGCACTTATAACCAAAAACCACCGGGGCAAACAGAATTATTAAAAATGATCCCGGATGCTATAGAGAGTTAAAACAAATTGATGTGTGTGCCTCTAGTTGGGTTGCCGTTCTTCGTAATAAAATTGTCTCCTAAGAGGAATGTGTGTTGTTTGAGGTTAGGAAAACATGTCTCTAAGCTTCTGTTCAACAGATCAGAATTCCTTCTGCCGTGTGCAATTGCTGTATTTCAAGAAATCATTTCTGGCACTGTTATAGATAGGTGAGGCTTCCAATATCTACCTAGCACTTACATAATGCTAACTTATTAAATATGTCTCATTTAATCCGTCCAACAACCTTCTTACAAGATACTATTATTGTGCCCACATTATTAATGAGTAAAATTGAGGTTTAAAAGGACTACGCACCTGCCCCAATGCCACAAAACTAGCAAATAGAAAAACAAACTTTCTAACTCAGGTCTGACAAACTCTGAAGTCTGTCATTTCCATTTTGTGGACAAAGACACTGAGGCTCACAGAGGCTAATAACCAGACCACGGCTGGTCACACTGAAAAGCTGAGATGCCAAAGTAGGCGCGTCAACTCCAAAGCCAACCTCTTGTCCTGTTACGTGACCGTGCTGTCTCTTGAATTTGCCTGTCTGTCTTAAGACCCTTTAAGTGAGTGGATTCAGGTTGGAAACTCTCCGCTTTCTCCAAAGCTCAGTCCCTTTGGGTATTTTGTGCCCCCTAAGCAGCTCGGTAGACACCTAACTGCTGAGGAAGAGGGCCTCTGTCATTCCCACAGAGCCACACAGTTGTGCATGTCTGGGGTCAAAGGCTTTGTTCCCTCTGCATGTTAGAGAGACAGCTTGAGTAAGTCTGCAGAGCTGTGGGAATCTTATCAGAGGCCCTGATGTCCTCAAGTCCATGATTCACCCTTAGAGAGCTCTTGACCTTCTCCCATGTATTGAATAAATAGGTTGTGGCAGCTTACTGAGTCAGTAACAGGGCAGGCTTTAGGGACACAAACGGGATGGATACGGTCCCTTCCCTTAAGCATGAAAATAACAGCCAACAATTTGTGGAGCATTTAGTATGTGCTAGAAGCCCTCCCAGCGCTGCACATGAATGAAGTCATTCAAGCCTCACACATTCCTTGATCAGTTCACCTAATGGTCCCATTTTACAGGTAAGACCATTGAGGTATAACTTCCTCACTGTCTAGTATGGGACACAGACAAGTAGATAAACTTCATCAATTAAATGTTGGGTCTGAGGTCAGGCAGAATCGTGGAGACTCCTTGCCCAGCCTGGGAGTTAGGAAAGGCTTCCCAGAGACCAAAGAATGGGTTGGAATTAGCCAGTGAATAGGTGAGGCAAGAACATTTGACATGGAAGGAGCAGTGTGTGTGAAGGGGAAGATGAGTTCAACATGCCCGAACACAGAGAGGGCAAAGATAAAGTCAAGGGAGTAGGCACCCGGGCCTTTAATGCCGTGAGATGCATTGCCAGGGCCCGAAATCCTTTTCAAACCATCAAAACCAGACACTTTTCAATGTCATAAACTAGACTGTACATGACCTAGAACATAATCTAGACTGGAGGAAATCAAAAGTAGGACAGCACAGTTCATGTCACATTTCTCCACGATATCTCTTTCAAAAGAAAGGCTGGCTTTTTTTTTTTTTTTTTTTCCTTCCTTCAACTCAGATTAATTCCAGGAGGTCATTTTGTTCTACCTGCGGCTATGATGATAAAAAGTGCTGGGGGAAAGTGGTAGGTTTGTCTCCCCAAGTGTATCATCCACAGGAAGCTTTTCATGAAATGCTAGGCTCGCCAGCCCTACTCTGGGCAGGCACGCCAAGTGGCATACACTCGCACCTACCCTGATTCCTCTCCAGCCTCCACCTCCAAAATCTAGGGCTCAAAAAGGTATCCAACCACCATTTACTGCTCACGCAATGAGTCCCCAACTAAGGAGCCCAATAAAATCTTATCACAAGATCATACATACTTCATATTTAAAAACACAGATGGGGTGCCTGGGTGGCTCAGTTGGTTAAGTGTCTGACTTCTGCTCAGGTCGTGATCTCACAGTTTGTGAGTTCGAGCCCCACATCGGGCTCTGTGCTGACAGCTTGGAGCTTGAAGCCTTCTTCAGTTTCTGTGTCTCCCTCTCTCTCTCTCTCTCTTCCCCTCCCCGATGTGTGCTGTCTCTCAAAAATAAATAAATGTAAAAACAATGTTTTTAATAAATAAAACACAGATGATTCACAAGAGCATAGACATTGAAAGTCCAGAGTAAAAACCTCACATCCTCAGCTTTGTAATCCAAGTGTTACAGGCATTCAAAAACCAACACTATTATGGCACCCGGGTGGCTCAGTTAGTTGCACTTCTGACTCTTGATTTTGGCTCATGATCTCAGGGTCATGGGAATAAGCCCTACACCAGACTTCACACTGAGCATGAAGCCTGCTTTGGGTTCTCTCTCTCCCTCTGCCCCTCTCCCCCCCCCTCCCCACTCACGAGCACTCACTCACAAAAAAAAAATAAAAATTAGTAAAAAAATAAATAAATAAACAGTACTACTAGAATATATTTGCAATAGCCAAGATGGGGAAACAACCTAAGTGTCCATCAACAGATAAATGAATGAAGAAAATATATATTGTGTGTACACACACACACACTATTATTGTTATTGAATATTATTCAGCCATTGAAAAGAAAGAAATCCTGCTATTTGCAACAACATTGGAGGGCATTATGCTGAGATAAGTCAGACAAAGATCCCACTTAAATCTGGAATCTAAAAACAAAAAACAAACAAACAAACAAAAAAACACCTGAATTACCCACAGATACACAGACAAGTCATTGCCAGAGATGGAGGGTGGGAGAGGGGAGGTGAAGTGGGTGAAGGTCGTCATAAGGTACAAATTTCCATGAATACGGGATAAATTCTGATGATGTACCGTACAGCATGGTGATTAAAATTAACAAAACTCTACTGTATATTTGAAAGCCGCTAAGAGTAAATCTTAGAAGTTCTTACGGCAAGGAAAAATGTAACCGTGGAAGGTGATGGATGTTTAGCTCAAGTTACACTGCAGTAAGCATTCTGCAACCTATATACCCACCAAGTCAGGCGGTGCTCTGCGAACTAATACAATGTTATATGTTAATTACAGCTCAGTAAAACTAGAACAAAATTTTTAAAAGAAACCCGGCAGCGACTGGTAATAACCACAGGCAAATTAATAGTTTTATGCGATTAGGCCATCCCTCCAAAGCTCAATGGACTCTCCAGCCCTGGACATCTCATGTAGCCATGTCCACACCTGTCCTACCTTAGATTTGCTACAGTTTGGATCATGCTAATGACTTTGAAAAGTCGCTGGTTCTAATCATTCAAAGAGGATTTTAGGCCCTGGCAATGAGCCGCATGACATAAAAGGCCTTCAGCTCTTAACTCCCCGGCTTCATCTTTTGCCTTCTCTCTGCTTCGAGTGCACAGTTCTGCTTGGTCATCCTTGAGAACGTCAGGTGGATTTCTACCACTTCCCTAGCAGTCGCCACTTGTGGAAATACTTAAGACTCAGTTTTTGTCCCCAAGTAAGGATGAAAGTGTGAAAGAATGCAAAAGACGAGAGTCGGTTAGAGTCCTCCGGAAGGAACATCGCACACCCTTCACCTCTGGTCCCCTCTTTCTACCCCATCTCCCGAATGTGAGACCCCCCCCCGGGGAGGACAATGGCTGAATGAAATTCACAAATTGAACTTCGAAGATGCGTGTACTGGGTAAATCCAAAATGTAAATGGAGGCTGAATTAAAATTAAAAAAATAAAACATTTCTAAGTGCCACTTCTTGATTCCTCAAAGGCCATATTCGGGACAATCAAGTCAGTCTGTCAAATGGGTTTCAGGCCTCCCTCAGCCATCACATACACCTCGCTCGTGCCTCCCATACTGTGACTTGACATGTTAACTGAGTAGAAGTCCGTGTCCTTGGAGCGCCAAGGTGAGCGCGGCCCTGCTCTCCGCCCCAAGCAAGACCTCCGCCATCTTGTATCGACCTGCTCTTGAGTCAGGACTGGAACCAGCCCCATGGTAGTGTGGGCGGAAACCCCAGCCACCTCGAACTGGTTGGGCCTCCTTCCTCCTCCGCTCACTCACTAAACTAACCTCTAACATCACTAGAAGGAAATGTTAGAGGTCAGAAACCACAGACGAAACACAACGAAAAGGCTTGCTAACTGAGTCAGAGATTTTTTTACCTTGGATGCTTCACCTTCATCCCCAGATGAGCATCGCCGCCCCCACCCCCACCGCCTCAACCCCTTATGTTTGGATTTTCTCCTCCCCAAGCTTGCTAAGAGTCATTTCCTCTTGACTTCCTTAAATAAGATGTGAAGAAAGTTGCCTTCCAAAGTCCCCCTCAGGACTGAATGATGCCTGTGACTATGGTCCCCTAAGTACTTTACTTCGCACTGTGCTGAGAATGGCCTAGTGGAACTATTTCATAGTAAATAACTACCCCTGGAAAACATAACATCCGAGGCCGCATCATTTTCTAAGCACATAAGCAAGCTCTTTGGAGGCCAGCAGCTCCTTGGAGCCTCCGCTCTCTATCTTTTCCTCCCTGCTAGGTATACTCCGGAAAATGGAAAATAAAACAGTGCTTCCTCGGGCCTCAGAGTTCTTGAACCACAAAGACACCCTCAGCTGCAATTCATACTGTCTGCTCCCCTGAACGCTTCGAAAATGGCTGAGGCAGACAAAATTCTTCGGAATCCAACCCCCTCACCCCTGAATCTTGGAGGGGAGAGAGGGGGGAAAGGGATTCCTTTCTCCTTTTATAACCTCAAGACAATTGAACGCTGCCAGTTTGGAATGCTTGCGAGCTAGTCCCAGAGCTTGACCTCAGGCTGTTACAGAAACGATGTTTTCCAGGCGATGCTCTTGGTTAAGAAATTTCCTCTCACCCCAAGAGGCCAACAAAGCGTGGCTTATACACCCTCAGCCTCAACTCAGACGGTCTAGGCTGGGCCATCCAAGCCGGCAAGAGCTGTAATTTCCAAGTAGCTCTGCACGCCGTATACTCACTTGTCATTTTACGGCTGGGGGATTTTTTTTTTTTTCTAATAAAAAATGATGCTTGGGTGAGAATATGTTGAAATTCCCTTTGGAGCGTGCAGACAAGTTGCAGGGAAGGGACAGCTCAGAGGCAGCCAGAGACGAGTGTGAAGGAGTTTTCTTTGCAAGGGGGACAACGAAGACGTGCCTGCTGTCTAGCAAAGAACTGCAAAATAGGCTCCTGGTTCTTTCCTTGTCTGGTCCCCCTCTGCATGATGCTCTCCCAATGAGCTGAACTGCTGACTGGAAATGACTACGCCGTCCCCAAGGAAGAACGAAGGGAGTTAGCTAATGCTGGGCTCTTTTCAGAAAGAAAATAAGAAAAGAGCTGGGGAGACAGGCAGGGAGGGAAGGATGAAGGGGACAAGAAAAACAAAACAAAAAACAAAAACCAAAAAAAAACACACCACAATACACGTACCTAGTTTTAGACATACACCTGTAAATAAAATTTTCTGGTTCTGCCCCTCAAGACCAAAATCATTTGCTAAATCTGTGTTCACTGAAGAGCCATGTATTAAATTATCAAATAAGAGAGCATCCGTCTACTTATGAGGCTTTTCATTAAGAAGCATTCTATAACCACACAATGTACTAGCCTGACGCGTCCGCAGCAGATAAATAACGTGTGCTATTTCTAGAAGTAATCGCTGTGTCTCTTCCTTCCGTTCTGGGTTAGAGTGCAGTTCAACTGAGAACCTGTCGTAGTCTCCCATGCACCTCACCAATGTCAGCTCAGACAGGCGTCGTTACCTTCCATTTACATACCTTGACCTTTCTTTTGAAATACATGGCAATCCCATCAGCCACCTGGGACCTGTTTGCACAGGGCGTCTGTATGCTGAGCCCTCCCTGTCGACCCACCAACCTGCACTGCGATGCTGCAGTGTGATGTCCTCGGGATGGACACTCACAGTTCCTTGAGGGGCTCTTTTTTTTATTTTTTTAATTTATTTCTGAGACAGACAGTGTGAGCAGGGGAGGGTCAGAGAGAGAGGGAGACACAGAATCTGAAACAGGCTCCAGGCTCTGAGCTAGCTGTCAGTACAGAGCCCGATGCGGGGCTCGAACCCACAAATCGCAAGATCATGACCTGAGCCAAAGTCAGCCGCCCAACCGACTGAGCCAGCCAGGCGCTCCATCGAGCGGCTCTTCTGCTACAGATTAGGCATCCAACTCCATTGGGTCGTCTGTCTGTCCAGCATATCCATCCAGCCTCCAGCCCAATGGTGTTGAGCTCACTTGGGGCAAAGTTTAGCTATTATTCTCCCACGCTACCTCTGCTTTTGCTACAGTGGATCGCTCATAAAAACTTCCTGGGGAAGTCCATCCTTAGCTCATACTTTATTGTTTATTCTCTTTTACAGTGGACGCTACTTTCCCACAAAGCGTCCGCATGAGCACAAGGTAGGGTCCCAGGACACGGGTGCACTTTACTGTGTTTCCCGGGGCCAATTTTATGTCAGGAAGGGAAAAGCTTTTCTTCTCCTCAATAAAACTCAGATACACACTAAACCAGAAGCACTGGCGAGAACACTGGGCCGATCTCATCTTGGTTTTTGTGTCTCTTCCTACCTTAGAAACAGTTGTGGAAAAACCCTGAAAAAAGGAGATTGGTCAGTGGATGAGAAGAGTAACCCATTCATTCAGAGCTGAGAAGTTTACCCAAGAGAGGTAAACAATTTGAAAACAGTCTAGAAGGTTCTATTCAAACGGCCTTTGTTTCATGAACCCGGTCAGACGCCAGGCCATGCCTTTCTGCCTCTCTTCCCTGATAAAGCTGGATGGCCCTTACAAAGCAAAACCTCATTTTGTCCAAGCAGCATGGAATGATTTTTTTTCTTTCTTTCTTTGTTACACGTGTGGGCTTTTCAGCCCCAGGATCTTTTAATCTGATACAACTCATTTAAAATAGATGAGAATGTTCTATCACCCAATCGAAATGCCTTTGGGAACGGAAGAGAGCTGTCATAATTGCAAGCGGTATGGCGAAGTCAGAAAACCGTCAGGCGGGGTTTGCACAGCACACACCAGCTGGAATGAGGGGCGGGCACATGGAGTTTCCAGAGCCAAGGTGAGTGATCTAGTGCACATTTCCAGGTAGAGTGTGGGGCGAAAAGGGGCACCGGGGCCTGTCAGCCTGTGACATGACCCCTCAGCGAGACCTTGCGGGTTGAATCATTGCAGTAAAATCCAAATGCGCTCATCTAAGAATCTTCCTTGTTGAGTCATGAGACAGTGTCTGTTTTGTGGTCTTCTTGTGGCTGCTGCCCTGTGTTCACTACCTGCTAGTTTGCAGAGGCTGTGACCCTGTCTGGCACTACCAGCCTCCCCGAGTGTGTATCTGGATATTTCCTCTGTGTCTACAACTCACAAATGTCCCAGTCCCGGGTTCTTGGCCAGGTCTTTGATACGCAACCTTGCTTCTAAAGAATTGGGTCTCCTGGCGTTTGACTCCTTTCCTGGCCCTCTACTGCGTGTGATATGCGTCTAAACTCCTCATCTTGATTTTGACCCAAGACCCCCTCCCACACACATCATTTAAATACCTATCATTATTTGAGTGCCAGTTTTCGGGGGCTTCTGTGGTGAACAAAAAAAACTTTATTCCCTCTGCTTAGAAATCTTAAAATTCAGCAATGAAGACAGATACTAATCCTTAACCGAAATAAACATATAATTATAAATTATAATAACTACTATGAAAAGAACAAAGCACTCTGGAGGAGACTAGCAAGAAAGGCCTTTCCGAGAAAGTGACATTTAAAGCTAAAACCTGAAGGATTAGTAGGAGTCAAACAGCTTTCCAGGCAAGGAAAACAACACGACCAAAGAAAGATCTCCTGGCAGGAAAGAGCTTGGCAAATTCAAAGAAATTAAAGTAAGTTAATGTGACTGGAGGCCAGCGTGGGGGGCGGGGGGCGGGAGGAAGGGAAAGTGAAATAAGGTTATGGAATCAGGAAGGGCAAGGCCAAGCAAGGAATTTGTTGACCATTTGGTGTTCCGGCCTGAGGTAAGGGAGGCCACTACAGGAGTTTAAGCTGTAGGATGACTGTGATTCCATTTGTATTATTCAAAGGGAAAGGCCACTGGGGCGTCTGGGAGGCTCAGTCGGTTAAGCTTCTGACTTCAGCTCAGGTTATGATCTCACAGTTCGTGGGTTCGAGCCCCATGTCAGCTCTGTGCTGACAGCTCAAGCCTGGAGCCTGTTTCAGATTCTGTGCCTCCCTCTCTCTCTCTGACCCTCCTCTGCTCACACTGTCTCTCTCTCTCTCAGAAATAAATAAAGCATTAAGAAAATTTTTTTAAAAACAAAGGGAAGGGCCAAGACCTGAAGCAAGGAAACCAGTAAGAGAATAATCTCATAAACTATGAGAAGACTGGCTTTGACCCTCTCGGAATCCACATGGTTCAGTCTGCTCTCCCTGGAGTCTTCGGCCTGGGCACCTGCTCCCACTAGGCCTCAGTCCTATGGGAGCTTAGCCAGCACTGTGGCTTGCCCACCTTCAACAGAAAAGCCCAATCCGAGAAGAGATCAGGATGACCACCTACCACGTGAGGAAAGAGTGAATTATTTTCAATAATTTGTTCTTCGGCCGTAAGAAGGACCCTAGGGGTCAGTCATCTGCTTCTTTTTTAAACTCCTCTCCCCACTGTCAACACAGGGGAAGGAACCAGGAATTAAAAGGGCAAATACATGGTCTTATTTCAGAGATTTCCCAGACTGTAGAGGTAACACAACATAATTGGAAGGTAAGATGAACTACAAAAAAAAGAAAAGGGGGTAGTAAAACTGACTTTTGACAAAATGTAGCACAATGTTTCTGATTCAGGTACTATGTCTGAAGGATAGAAACTTAAATCTCTGAGAGGTTAGATCCAGGCTTTGATCCAAAAAAAATAAATCCTTAAATAGAGCAGGAAGAAACCAAATGACCTGATCTTCCACACACTTCCGAGAGATAATCCCAGGTACACGTTCTCTCACAAATATTACTGAATCCTCCCAGATATCAGGAGGTCCTCGGGGTCAGGGGTGGTGAGAAGGAAACATTTATTTATTACAGACCAGGTTTATGGAGGGGAAATTTAGTGGAAATCTTTTTCCACGGTCGGGAAATTGAATAGTGTTGGAATCAGAGTCAGAAAGCAAAGGTTTTTGAGTAAAAGCCAGCATAGTCCTGTAGGAAGCCCTGGGGCCCATCGATAGTAAATACTAATAGAAGTTCACAGTGAATGTTACTGAATTGTGTGGATGGCATTTTACTGTCTCTATAGCCCCTCAGTGTGCTGGGGGAAAGGAGAGAGGCTAATAAAATATGTTGTGTGTGCACACGCGTATGTGTGTGTGTGTGTGTGTGTGTGTGTGTGTGTACGTGCGTGCATGTTTGATTCCTCTAAAAGGAAGCCAACGATAAGCCTCAAAGCACAGAAAAGACATTTCAGAGTGACATCTGTTCTAAAATACTGTAATCACCACCTGACATTCATCCTTTTTCATGCTGAAAGCAAATAGATAATATTGGTTTCATTCATTTTACAATCTGGGCTGTAAAACCAGTTGAATGGTTAACTGGCAGTGGGCTCCATGGCTTGCTCCCAGTAAGAGCCCCCTATTTAATTATCACTTTAGGCAAAGCTACACCTAGGGGAACAAAGAGACATTTTTATCTTCACATTACCAACTCCTCTGTTTAATGCTCTTTGTGACATGTCATGTATTGATTCCAAATCTGAATTCTTCTGGACTTCAGCAGGAAATCGGGAAAAAAAAAATGTGGAGGTTTCCATAGATGCTATGTTTAGCTCTGATACCCGGAAAGCAGCATAAAATAAAAGCATATTGTTATACCATCCTGAACTTAGAAGAAGCAAGCATGCAGCAAGGAAAGGGGAAGAAAGAGTGAGCAGCATCGAGCTGGTTGGCCTTGGTGTGAGAGCCAATGGCGTTTACTCAAAACCAAAAAGAATTACTCAGAAGACAGAATGTGGAACCAGAAAAATGTTCCAGCTCGTCCTAGACAAGGATTTCCTACCTCAGCTTTAGTTTTCTTTTCCTGATGGGGTAGGTTCCCATAAGTCAGATGTACCCATTTGCAGCCACTTTAAAAAGGCCTTATAATACAAATAAGAATAATTTTTGGTTCATCCACACGGTTGTCATCGCATGAACCCACAAAATTCTGAACAGTGTATTTCTAAAGCTATACGGCATATGCCCCGTTTGAGAGTTAAAATTACGTATCACCTTGTCTCATTATCTTTGGTCTAGATGGTTCTGGCCGGTATCACAGCAAAGGGAAACACCAACTCATGAAACAGGTTTGGGGGTCACTCATTGTCTCCTTTGAAGGAGCTATTTGCAATAAAAAAAAAAAATAGTAATTGTTTTCCAGTTAAAGAGGGCTTATACTTTCCCAATGCTGGGATAGCAAAGAGTATGAATTGGAAACAGCACTGATATGGCCTCTGTTCCTGGCCTAGCTCTCTGGTGTCAGAGTTGCTGGGTGACCTTGGGCTTGTCACCTACGAAGGGGCATGGCAGTCAGAGATCAAGCAAGCAGACTGAATACAGCCTCTATCACTTAAATGCATGAAACACGGAAGTCCTTGCAATCTTGACTCGCACATAGTAAGCACTCTTAATTGTCAAATACTTGTCTTTCGAAGAATACTGACTTCAGGCAAATAACTGAACCTCTCTCGACCCTCAGCTTTACTTATTTGGAAAATGAGCTAAAAAGTTACTATAAATATGGGGCGCCTGGGTGGCTTAGTCGGTTAAGCATCCGACTTTCGCTTGGGTCATGAGCTCACGTTCGTGGGTTCGAGCCCCGCGTCGGGCTCTGTGCTGACTGCCAGCTCGGAGCCTGGAGCCTGTTTCAGAGTCTGTGATTCCCTCTCTCTCTGACCCTCCCCTGCTCACGCTGTCTCTCTCTCTCTCCTAGAAATAAATAAAAACATTTTAAAAAATTTAAAAAAAAAAGTTACTATAAATATTAAATGAGATAACATTTATGAAAGGGCCAGGCACAATGCTAAGCAAATAGTAGGTGCGCAGTGAATGTTTTCTTCCTTCCTCAAAGTTGTGTGGGTTTATGCGTGACTAGTCAAAAACAAAGAAACGAAAAAACCTTCCTCTGTCCCATAGCAAGATCTTTCAGGGAAGAAAAAATGGGTTAAGGACCCAGCTCCCCATACTATTTTGTTTATTCATTTGCAAAATCCTTCTTTAACTGAACCAACCAAATTTTAAGAAACCAAAAAACAAAGTCTCAGAACTACCATATCTCTTGGCAGATTTTTAAATTGTGGCCAGAAATTTATAACATGAAGCCTACCGTCATTAACCATTTTTAAATGTACTGGTCATATATTCACATGGTTGTATAACCAATCTCCAAAACTTTTTCCTCTTCCAAAAGTCAAATTCTATACTCATTAAACAATAATTCCTCATTCTCCCCCTCCCCCAAGCCCTAGCAACCACTGTTCCACTTTCTAGTTCTATGAACTTGATGATGCTGGATACATTATATAAGTGGAATCATACAATACCTGTCTTTTGTGACTGGCTTATTTCCCTAAAGTTTCATCCATAATGTAGCATGTGTCAGAATGTCCTTTCTACTTAAGGCTGAGTAATATTCCATTATACAGATATACCACACATTATTCATCCATGGATTCTCTTAGTAGATTTATCCAAAATCTTTTCTAAAAATAAAATATCCAGTAACAAAATTATACCACATTGTCCCCCACTACTACCTCAATTGAGCATGTCTGGTTTCACTAAAAGGAATCAAAATCATGGGGAAAAAAAAAAACAAGTTCATTTGTGTCACGCTTTCCCACCCTCACACGTATGGATGGTCATATTGACAACGTGATTTCCTCAAACCTCTGCAGGCTCTTCCTCCTCAGCTCAACCCCGACGAAACAAAATAAGAGAAATAAGAAAACTCTCGGTTCTGTTTCTTCACCCACCAGCTGAGTATTATTGCTCTTCACTCTTCTTACACTGTGGTCTTTACTCTCTACTTGTCCCCTACCTGACTTTGTTGTTTTGTTTTGTTTTCGTGTTTTTTTTTTGGCAGAAGGAGAGTGGGGGAGGATGCGATACAATTCTTCCAGAAGGAATTTACCAAAGGAGAGGACACGTGGAGACGGTGAGGTGTGGACACTCAATATCACGTTCTTCTTGGATCCACATTCTCCGTTGTCCATCTGGCTGGGATTTCTTTGGACTGTGGTCTAATAAAGCTTGGCCATCATTCATGATTGCCTTCACATTGCACAGAGGAAAAAGAAAATAAACACCCACACTATTAGTTTTTTTTTTTTTTTTTTTTTCAGAGTAAAACTCTACACACCAAAACGATCTGCTCAGCAGGGAGGGAACTGTAAGAACTGAAAGGGACAGAGTCCGGTTCTGCCCCACCTTTCAAATCCCTCTGCGTTACCAGTGGCCGCAACGACTCATATCCAGATGCACAAGTCCAAACTATTTTCCGATGGAATTTCCAATTCCTTAGCTTACTAAACTGGGTGAAGAGGTTATTATATATATTTCCAGGGTGGACCAGACCTTCCTTTTCTTTCTAATTAAAGCACAACATGGCGTCCGACCCTTCTGGCGTGAGATCCTTTAAAAGCACGCTGCATCATCCCTGCAGAGGGACACGGTTTCTCAGATATCTTTCTAGCTCCCACCACCTGGTGCTTGGTCTGGGACAAGGCAGGGGTTGCTCAGGCTCTGTTCCCTCCTCTCCTCCTCGCCCTTGCAGTGTCTTTCCATTACTGTGACTCCTCTGTGGTGGGCATTTGTATGATGCCGTCTGTTTTACCCCCAGTGATCAGCACTAAAATCCTTCTGTTGCAGGGGCCCATATGCTTGTCTCCATGGACTGCCAGAAAGACCACATACTCAGCTATCAGTCTTACAGGGAACGTTGTGATACTGGTGGAGAAAATAAGTCAGGAAGGCCTGAGACAGACGTCTAAACAGAGACACTCCAGGATGGTTCTGCTCCATGTGGTAGCCACTAGTCACACATGGCTATTTACATTTAATGTGACCTAGTTAAAATTGAGTAAAATTTCAAATTCTGGTCCTCTCCTGCTGCATAAAAGCCACATGCAGCTAGTGCCGATAATATTAGATAGCACAAGTATGGAGCATTTCCATCGTTGCAGAAAATTCTGTTGGACACATTGCTCTCTAGAGATTTCCAGATGAAGGTTTAGTTAGGAACTCTTGAGACCAGGATGAGTATATATTGTCCATATGATGACAGTATAGCCTGCTGTCCAAACAGGAATACTTTGGAGAGAGAAAAGAGGCATTCATATTATCCCGGGACTACAAAGAGTTGAAAGGAACACTATGAAAAATTATGTCGGGATGTCTTAGGGTTCTCCAGAGAAACAAAGCCAACAAGATACATATAGATATAGAAGAGGAAAGTTATTATAAAAACTGGGTCATGTGGTTATGGAGGCTGAGAAGTCCTGTGATGTGCCATTTGCAAGCTGGAGACCCAGATAAGGCAGTGGTGTAAGTCACTCCAAGTCTGAAGGACTGAGATGAGGGACCAATGATGTAAGTCTTGGTTTGAGTCAAAGTCCAAGTCCAGGGAGCCCCAATGTCTGAAGGCAAGAAGATGGATGTCTGAGCTGAAGCGGAGAGAGAATTCTCCCTTCCTCTACCTCTTTGTTCTCATCAGACCCTCCAAGGATTGGATGACACCCACTCACACTGGTGAAAATGATCTTCTTTTCTCAGCCTACTGATTGAAATGCTAATCTTTTCAAGAGGCTCCTCACGGACATACCCAGAAATGACCAGCTATCTAGGCATCGCCTACCCCATCAAGTCAACACATCAAACTAACCATCTTGGAAGGCAAACTTAGAAGCACCATCACCCCGACTGTCACATTCTTCTTGGAGGTGCCATTTGGGTAGACTGCAATTCGACCAGGGCCCCCGAAGCTGTGAGTGTGTGTATCTATTACTTTTATAGACAAAACTAGAAACAGAATGCCTTTTAGGACCATCACCTGAAAACATAACCCTCTTTCTGAAAGAGGACTATTTCTAGAGCGAGCTGAAGCCACGCACTCTTTCGTGGCATTATTTCTTTCTTAGACCACTCCTGTCTTAGAGTCTGAGACCACACTCAGACCCGTGTTTTCCCTGGGCCAGGCCTGAATGAGACCAGTCTCATCCAAGGTGAGCCAGGTGCTAGGAAAGAGGATTGTTTTTCATCAGTTTCTCTGATGCAAGACTCTGCTATGAACACAGCTGTTTTTATTTTTTTTATTTTTATTTTTTTTCAAATAGTTTATTGTCAAATTAGTTTCCACATAACACCCAGTGCTCATCCCCACAAGTGTCCTCCTCTATGCCCATCCCCCCNACACAGTTGTTTTTAAATCACTTTATCTGTCCCCATCATATCACGTAGTGGGTCCTGGACAGGGAGGAGCCCTGAAGGTACCTAGGTAAGAGATCCCTGTTTTGTTATGTTGTGTTTGGGGGCACCTAAGAACACTGAAAAATCTTCATTTTCAAAGTATTACCAAATAATGTATCACATAGCTACATCAAAACCTCTTTAAAGTCAAAGGAAAATCAAAGCGCCCTACTCCCACTTAGAATTTCCACACATTCTCCTCTCCTGAAATGAAGTGCAAAGCCCCCGTCTGAGTCCCCTTTGGGGACAGACAGGAACATGAATGCTGGCCTTCTCCTTGCCCGGAGCGAGGCAGTCAGCCCAATGGGATGGAATCTTCCTTCTCCCGGGGTCATCAGAGAGGACTGAGGATTGTCACTAACTTTTCAGCACACCCCTCCTAAAACCCACAGAGACCCCATGATGTACCATGGCTATAGGATTAACGCTGGAAAACAGTCAAGGAGATAATATAGCTGCTCTGAGCCTCCCTGCTTTGGGTTTGTAGATTTGTGTGGCAGGAACTCGGCACCAATTGGTTCAAAGATCCCACTTCCCAGCCTAGCCTCCCTGCGATGGTCCTGCCTCCAGTGTGCTGCTACATTAGAAAGGATTCACTTCTTCTCAATGATTGGCCACCTCTAGCCACACCATAGAGGCCATATATGTCCAAAGCCCATCCCACTCAGGGAGTATAATTCAGACGCCTTGTTTAGGCCACTACTTCATACAAAAAGAAATAGCCTGACTCCTACAACGCATCAAGCACATTTGTGGGCACTGGGGATATAGTTGTGAGATAGGGTCCTATCAGCACAGACCTTATACTCTAGAGGGAGGAGGTAAATAATGAACAAATAACTGAATAAAGATATTTTCATCTTTTCATTTAGGTGGTGCTATCTGCTACAGAGGAAACAGGCAAGGTGATGGAAAGAAACTGCAGTGAGGTGAGGTAACTGCATGAGGGTACTGTCAGTGAAAGCTTCTGGAGGAGGGACCAGTGTCCTTGACCTGAAGCTTGAGAGTCAACCAGGCAAAAAAGGAACAATGAGCTTGAGGCCTTGAAGGGGGAACAGAGAGCTCTACATTTTCAAGAGCAACCTAGGAGAAGGCCAGAGAGCCCGGGCCTCCTTGGGAACAAGCACAGGGATTAAGAAAAGACAAGTTTGAGATGATAAGCAGAGGGGCACCTGGGTGTCTCAGTCAGTTAAGCATCTTAAGTATCCAACTCTTGGTTTCGGCTCAGGTCATAATCTCATGGTTTCCTGAGTTCAAGCCCCATGTTGGGCTTTGTGCTGGCAGCACAGAGCCTGCTTGGGATTCTCTGTCTCCTCTCTCTGTGACCTTCCCCCACTCACACTGCCTCTGTATTTCTCAAAATAAATGAATTTTTAAAAATTAAAAAAAAAAAAAAGAAAAGAGAAGAGAAGAAAGTAAGCAGAATAAGCACACAAGCATGCATGGAAAAACATTTGACTTTAAGCCCAGCAGAAAGACACTCAGGATTTTAAGCAAGAAAATGGCGTGATCTAACTTAGATGCTTAAAAAATTACTCTGGACATGATGTGCAAATAGATTAGAGCGATGGTTCTCAAAGTGGGTTTCCAGGACCAGCAGCAGTATCACCTAGAAACTAGTTAGAAATCCAAATTCTCCCCATCCCAGACCCCTACCCCACCCCGAATCAGAAGCCCTAGGGGTGGGGCCCCGTGATCTGCTATAACAAGTCTTTCAGGGGTCTGTGATGCATGCCCATCTTTGAGGACCAGCGGATTAGAAGAGGACTGTGGATGGCAAATAAGGGATATAGCTCTCCCTCTGTTCTGTCAGTGTGTTTGAACATGGGCCTGAAAGTCTGCTGGTCTTTACAAACCGCTCTCAAGCATTTGGAAAGATGAAGACAGGAACGTCCAGACTTTAGGACTCAGAGGCCCAAGTGAAACCTGAGAAAGTCCTACAAGAATGTTTTCTCTCTCCCACCAACGGAACAGATTGTAGATTTCTGCAAAGGACCTTGTATAATTTTACCCAAAGTCTAAAGTTATACAAATTAAAACAACAGCAGGAGAGAAACAAAGCGGTTCTGTGACTTGACCAAGGTCATACAACAAGTTAGGTGACCTTTCTGAGTCCTCGTCAAATCCATGCTCCTCTCAAATGGCCCAACTGATCCAGCCCAGCATGGAGGATGATACAATGTTCCTCTGAACAATTTGTACTTGGAGAGTGAGACTAACTTTAGACATTCCTACGGGTTCTCCTGGGACCAAACACTGTAACACGGATTTGAAAATGCTTGCATTTTAGAAACAACTGCAAAATAGGAGCATTCATTACGCCCCTGAGCAGCCAGGACCGGCCCTGCCTTTGCCACACTTGCAATTGATATTTTATTTGTGGGGAGGCATTCTGTTGCCAGCCGATATTATTTGTGGCCCAATAATTTATTCACGAAATAGCCCCACTTATTTGTGTTTCAGATATATCTTCCCCGAGAGATTCAATATATTTAATGATCGCGTCGCAAATATGCCCAATAGGACAGTGCAATCTGCAACTGAAGAGAAAAAAAGTGTGTAAACATCACAATGTGGTTCCCGTATGAAGAACAGAAGGCTTTGCTCCAAACGCATTGGCCCTGAGACACAGGAGAGAGGGGGGCAAGGCGCAGCTGCTCACTTGGTCTACAAGGGTAATTCCCCAGCCAAAGCTGAGAGCCGGGTCATAACCCATGACCAGCACTGGTGAAAGACAAGTAATAACTGACAGTAATAACAAGGCCTTCTCCCTCAATCCAATTTGTCTGCCAGACAGGCCATCTGATGACTATTTTGTATGGAAAATAAGAACACAGATCAAAGGTGGCAAAATAAGAAAAGAAACACAACTTGAAATACGGGGCAAAGGAAAAATCAAGCAAACACTAAGGCAGACCCACATACTTGAAACAAATGTGAAACACTTTTAAGGTACAATTAGTATCCTCTATCTTTCGTTTTTCCTAAATCATTTTGTCTTGAGCCGCCCAGTGCTGAACTAGCCGAATGTCTAGTATCTTCCTCTTGCCACACACTTTAAAATATCCGAAAGGGGGCCCCTGGGTGGCTCAGTGTGTTAAGCGTCTGACTTCGGCTCAGGTCATGATCTCACGGTTCCTGGGTTCGAGCCCCGCGTCGGGCTCTGTGCTGACCGCTCAGAGCCTGGAGCCTGTCTTTGGATTCTGTGTCTCCCTCTCTCCCTCTCTTTCTCTCTGCCCCTCCTCTGCTCACACTGTCTCTTTCTCTCTCTCAGAAATAAATAAAACATTAAAAAAAATTTTTTAAATGCGAAAGGCTGGAGAGAGATGTCAGGTGACTCTGACCCTCTCATCTGAGGAAGAGAGGCCCTGGAGTCTGATGGGTCCATAGCTACCTCGGCTTTTAGCCATCACGTGATGCTGGGCTTGCACGGTCAGCCTAGGCTGCTGATGATTCGAGTCCCGACAAAGACCACCAGGTCCTTCGTGGGAAGGTGATCCTGCTTCCTCAAGAAGACTTTTGATCCAGAATGCTGTGAGTTCCCAGAATCAGAGCCCTGACTTTCCCTGTGCGGCCAGTGGTAAAGGACCAGTCCTGTTTCCCAACACCCTTACAACTGTGTTGAGCTTCAGTGCCCTAAGGACAAAGAGCTACGGTCTCTTTTCCTTCCCTGGGATCCGTTGTCTTTCCTCCCTAAACCAGGCAGATTTTCCCATCAATCCCAGAAATGTAGAAGGCCTCAGATATGTACACACTGTGTGTCCCTACAAAGAGCTACTCTCTCCAACATGCACTACTACCACTTAATCCATAAATTTTGTGCAAATGAGGAAGCAGAAAAGATGGGATTGAAAATTAACCTACCTATTGAAACGTGCTAGGCATTCAGGGGATTACTGTTCGTGCCTTCAGACACATTCATACCATTTATTTGAAGCTCCATAACAACCTTGTAAGATACATTTTATTACGTTTATTTTGCAGACAGAAGAACTAGGGTTCAAAGAGATGGAAAAAACGCAAGAGCAAATAGCAAATTGTGAAGCCAGAATCTGAATTCTCAACTTTTTTTTTTCTGTTCCATATTCTGATGTGTACAAAGAAGAGAAGAGCTTGGTTTCCCACCTTCTAAAATGTGAGGCTCATACTAAGTCGGAAGAAAAACACCAGAGGGTACCAGTCAGGGGGAATACTAAATGCTGATTTCCCCTCTAGAAGCCCTAGAGAATACATAGGCCCTGTCTGTAAAAAGAACGCTGTAGAAAGCCCAGGACCAGCCTGAGGGGTCATGTGGGAGAATGAACATCATGTTCACAAACCCAGCTCGGGGTGATTATCACAGGGACAAAGAGCAGAAACACCATCAGAGGGTCAGGACACACCCCCACATGGAACTGATTTGCTGAGGGGAAGATGAAGAGGATTTAAAGACTCACAGGAACTCACTGTGACTTGAGAGTACTTCATAATATGATCCCAGGAGGCTGAAAACAGAAGGCTACCCTGGTATCAGAGGGACCGTGGGTCCTGGAAGACCAATGGTGCTCCACCATCCAGGATTTTACCTACCCTCCCTCCCTATTCCGATACCCAGACCCCACCTCAGCTGCTAGAATCAGAAAAACAGAAGAGGCAGTGGTGAAAATCCTAAACACGATACTCAGAGCCCTAACTTCCTTTGCTTTTCAAAATCCATTTCACGTTTTATTAGGTTGGATGTGCCATCGCACCTTGGAAAGGAGGAAACTAAAATACAGAGAAGCTGAGGTGACTGGTCCACGCGACTGAGTAGTGATGGGGTTTCAACACTAGAACTCAGCCCTGTATTCCTGTCGGACAAATGGAGAGAGGAGACAAAAGAAGAAAAGTCCTTCTCACAGCACTTTTTGTTTTATCCTTTTACCCTCGGTGTGTGTGGGAGGAGGGGAGAGGGAGGCGCGCGCGCGCGCACACACACACACACACACACACACACACACACACACACACACACCATTACACAGACACTGAAAGCAATGGTTCTATAAAGAGAAATAAAAGCTGCTGGGTGTGGATTCAGGTAGGGAATGCCTTGCGCTGAGAATATGGTGAGTGGACCTGGGCTGGTCCCCTGAAGTCTGCTGCATTCTGGAAGAAGCCTTGGACTTCTTTTATTTTTATTTTTATTTTTTTATTTATTTCTAGGAGAGAGAGAGAGACAGCGTGAGCAGGGGAGGGTCAGAGAGAGAGGGAGACACAGACTCTGAAACAGGCTCCAGGCTCTGAGCTGGCTGTCAGCACAGAGCCCGACGCAGGGCTCGAACCCACAGACCGCGAGATCATGACCTAAGTGAAAGTCGGACACTTAACCGACTAAGCCACCCAGGCGCCCCTTGGACTTCTTTTAAACCTCTTTAGTCAAGACACAGATAAAGGGGGAATTCAGTCTGCTAACCCCATGGCCAATTAAAGAAGCAGAAAAAAGTAACTGTAGGGGCCCCCCGGGTGGCTCAGTCAGCTCAGCGTCTGACTCTTGATTGCTGCTCAGGCCATGATCTCACAGTTCACGGGTTTGAGCCCCGTGTTGGGCTCTGTGCTGGCAGCTTGGAACCTACTTGGGATTCTGCTTCTCCCTCTCTTTCTCTCTCTTTTCCTCTCAAAATAAATAAACTTTAAAAAAAAAAGAAAAGTAAAGAAAAACTAATGAATCCGGCTGAAGTTTGTCTATTAGAAGAACATGGACTCTTTATTATTATCTCTCCATTAGTATCTTTGTATAACCACAGAAGAGTGTGATGTATCAAGACCTCCATCAGAGGTATCTTTTTTTTTTTTTTAATTCATACTTAGGCACACTTATGTGTGGTTTTTCTGTGTGGCTTCTCTACACATTGGGACAAACTTTGGGTCTTTCTCCAGCACCTCCCATAGATCCAGACAACAGGGGGTTGGGGGGGGGACCCGCTAGGGGCCCTGTGTTTTAGAAGGCCCCATCTGGATCTCTCACAGAGCAAGAGCAAGGAACCCACAGGCACAAGAACTTTGCCAGTCTGGAGCCCTTGTCCCCGACACTACTCTGGGGACCTGGGACCTGGGATTGATTCCTGTCCCAAATAGCCTGGAATATATTTAGGGGCTTGAAGAGCCTCCTACAACTGTGTAATTCTTTGCAGAGCAGACAATAGCGCCATGTGACCCCAGGCCTGACTGTGATCAAGAGCCAACTGCTCAGGGGGATGGGAGGGACACACAGCTGGAGACTGGAAATGTGGATGCTGTGATGTGCGTGCTCTGCATAGGAAATGGGAAGCAAAGGGGGTAGGGCTCAGCAGAGTGGCGAGAAGGTGGTCTCCATTCAGAGTCCTGCCCCAAGGCCCCGCAAATGAGATGAATGTGGGTGGGAGACTGGCCCCACTACCTCCCAAGAAATAGAGCCTCATAACCAGACTCACTGCCTTCTTCTGCCTCAACATATCCTCCACTCTGACCAAGTTTTCCTTTTTTTTTTTTTAATGTTTTATTTATTTCTAGGAGAGAGAGACAGCGTGGGCAGGGGAGGGTCGGAGAGAGAGGGAGTCACAGACTGAAACAGGCTCCAGGCCCTGAGCTGGCAGTCAGCACAGAGCCCGACACGGGGCTCGAACCCACGAACCGCGAGATCATGACCTAAGCGAAAGTTGGACGCTTAACCAACTAAGCCACCCAGGCACCCCTGACCAAGTCTTCCTTTAAAGACATAGACACGATCTTACCAAGTCTCTGACTAAAAGTACCTCAGGGCTTCTATTTCTTACAGTATCATAACCAAACTCCAGGTACTCACAGTCCCTTATGATTCGACTAGTCTCCAAGCATCGTTCCTTCCACAAATGCCTTGCTGGGGCTTTTGCACTGACCATCTTAGGCAATCTTTTTATTTTTAATGTTTTATTTTATTTTTGAGAGAGAGACAGGGGGAGGGGCAGAGAGCGAGGGGGACACAGAATCTGAAGCAGGTTTCGGGCTCTGAGCTGTCAGCACAGAGCCCGGCTCAGGCCTCGAACTCATGGGCCATGAAATCATGACCTGAGCCAAAGTCAGATGCTTAACCAACTGAGCCACTCAGGTGCCCCAGGCAATCTTTTGAACTTTAAATATAATCTGTTCACTCAAGCTCATGTATGTTTAATGATAATGCTCTTTTGTCTAGCCAGTTTATAGAAAATACAAAATAAATTTTTGTTAAACTGAGTTGAAATTTATGATTTTACATATATGACAGAACAATTTTTTGAGAGGTCTGATTTACGTGTGTTCTCTTTGTATTTCCCATGCTTCCCGCCCCTTCTAAGCAGGTTACCAACCCTTTTCATATTTCATTTTCTTGGAAACATTTTTTTCAGTGTGGAAAAATATATGCTTCTTCTTCAACTCAAAGGTTTTTCTTATCTGCAATAAAAGCCTAAACTCTTTCAAGAGATTATGCTCCAGAGAGGAAGTATGTCCTGACTGGTGGCTGTGGGAAAGTGCTTTTGAGAAGAAAAATACAGACGAAAGAAAGCCGATTGCCAGAAACTCAGCGAGGACAGAGACCAGCAGGTCCCTGACCTTGGTGGCCAGTGTCCTAAGGTGGCAGGTCTTCAGGGCCTGTGGGGTTAAGAAGCTATAGAGGTGGGATGCCTCGGTGGCTCCATCATTTAAGCATCTGATTCTTGATTTTGACTCCAGTCATGATCTTACAGTTCATGAGACTGAACCCTGCACTGTCAGCACAGAGCCTGCCTGGGATTCTCTCTCTCCCTCTCTCCCCCTCCCCCAGCTCTGTTCTCAAAATAAATAAAGTTTAAAAAATAAAAAAAAGAAGTGATAGAGACGAACGTTGAGATGATCCACAAGGTTGGTTGGGGCAAATTGTCGCGATGCCAGGCTAGGGTACTATGTCTTCTGTGCTATCAGCCAAGTAACATTTCCTGTCTCCTAAGCAATGTATAGTTCATTCACGCCGCCCTTGAGTCAATGGAAAAATGCTAGAATAATTACACAGCCATCTCCTGCTCAGGAAATGGGTATGTGACTCAAACAGTGAGGATCATGTCTGGCCACTTTTACTATTACCAAGTTGATGTGTTCATTGGTTGCCAGGTTATCTAACAGGGCTTGAATGGGATTTCCTCAAACTATGTCTATAAAAGGAAATGTTTTCCAGCCCTTTATTATTTGTTCCCTTCATCCCATAGTAATTCTTTCTGCACCACTGATGGCGTGAGGTCAGTATTGAAAAGCAAGCCCAGTAATCTTCCCAGAACTGCTTCTGCTGAGTTGATGGAAGACATTCTCCAATGGACACAACCGAGAGCTACCTATTCTAGAGGCCCACGTATCCTCATGTAGCACAGTCTCAGAAGTTAAAGGTCTTACCTAGTTAGGAAGAATAAGAATTACTGTAGAGAAGTATAGTGTAGGCTTCCTAAAGTCATAGGGCTTGATCATTAGACATGAGCACAAAGTGTGAGCAGCTACAACCAAATGTGGGCATCTTCTGTCTACTTACAGGTTGTATCTCCCATGCACTGATGGTCCTCACTGTTAAAAGCAGCTTATGGGTGTTTCAAAATGGATGTATCCAGCTGTCTTGGCTCTAAAACTCACCATATTTTATCAGGATATTTGCCTTGAACTCATCCTGTGGATACTTGGAGTCAGCTCAGAACAAGGTGAGCTAGAACATGAGATCCACCTCCCTTCCTTCCTTCCTTCCTTCCCGGCTTCAGATATTCAGATATTCAACTGGACTGAAGCCCGTCAACCTAACTGACAAAGTGAGTCTGTTTGATGGTTTACCAAACATCATTTTGTCACCCACACACAGATCTTCCTCCCGTGCACAGTAATATCTTGGGAGACAAAAAAGTTCTTGAGAAAATTTAATAAAGGAATAGAAAAGGTTAGAAGAGTCTAGTCTGCACATTCATGCTGATTTATCATTCATGGGTCTGTTACCAACTTGTCCCATGAATGTTCTACACAATCATCCTTAGGTTCTTAGAAGAGAGCCAATAAATGTTAAGGAAACAGGACGTCAGGCCACAAAATCACAAGACACTTAGCTGTTCCCACTCACCAGCTGAATGCGTATTTCTCATCTAGAGAAGAGACCTTCCACAAAAGTTCTCTGAGCCTCTTCACTCCACTTTAAACCTCATAAATAATAGTGAAGACATGCACGCCACCTTGGGCTGTTCCCCTCCCTTTCCTCCCGGGACGCCTAAATATTTCACCTACACTAGCATTTATCCCTGTTGGGACAGGAAGATAGAACCCAAATAATCAGCTACTTGGTAGGTTGTCCAATCCCTTCTCTCTGTTTTGCATTCTTCCTCAGCCAGAATCCGGTCTCCTGCTACAACACCTCTTGCATCTTCCATCTGCAAGGAGCCTCATTTAGATGTAAATCAAAATCAAAACACTTCCTCCAGACTGAAATGCTCAGCCATGGTCCTAGTGTGGCAGTAGTTGAAGCCATTCTTTTCAACTCAGTGAGTTTCAGAAACTACTGTAAGTGGAAATATGGGAGAGACATTAACATTTTAATACCATTTTAAAATGTTGCCTGTGTTCTAATTCAGGTTCCAACTCAGTTGCAGGCAAGAGTCGTGTGTAGAATCCCCTACGCTCAACACAGAAAGTCAAAGAAGTCAAATGTTTTTGTCTAACTTTTAAGACCGTTGAACAGTCCGAAGATTTGATATTAACTGTACGTGAGAAGTTAACTCCTGAGGGCCTCACTTTTGAGAACGCTGAAATGTTCTAAAAACAGGCTTCTTTTATGTATGTTTTTTAAGGGACTCTGGATCATCTGCTTTCCTAAATCACATCCGTCTGTTGTTTTCCCCGGAGCTCCCCCAAACTGTGGCAGAGGGACAAATTCCCCTATCCTCTGCAGTAGAGCAAGATTTGCCATTTGCAAGTTAAACAACAACAACGATATGAATAATAATACAACACGCTGCTCCTTCCCACTGTATTTCAAGAAGTGTCCTGGACCATGTTGATGCTCGGAACTTAACAGAGAATCAGGCTTTAAGAGGCTTTCATTTATATAAGGAAATAATGAGCCCAATTGATCTTGGGGGGGGGGTGACTGCACAGCCACTGACAGGCCCTGCCCTGTATGTCCTGCAGCGTACACCTGTAGAGTGCTTCTTCTCAGAGCCTATAGTGATTGGACAAGTAGCATGTGTTTGGAGATACATAATACCTTCAAGATGCCTTCCTCAGCACTACTTGGTAGAGCCACCTTAAGGAGCCCAACATCTGTGTCTACCATGCCAGTCAGGTCCCTCCTATCTCCCAGTTTAGAGGAGTCTCAACCTGGGTAATGTCATCCTTAAATTTCCCCATCATTACTACTTTCCTTGTTCCCACTGCCTAGAAAGTCCTCTGATATCATTACCTTAAAAAACAAAAGTGCGGCACCAGGTTGGCTCAGTGGGTTGAAACTCTGACTATTAATTTCAGCTCAGGTCATGATCCCAGGGATCAAGCCCCGCATCGAGTTCCTTGCTAAGCATGGAGCCTGCCTGAGATTCTCTCTCTCTTTCCCTCCACCCCTCACCCACTTGCATTCTCTCTCTCTCTAAAATACTACTACTACTATAATAACAATATTTTTAAAAATCTTATTTATCTTACCAGTCATTTCCTTTCTAAAGCAGATCTCCACACCAGTTAAGACTGAATCTGCTTCTGAACTACCACCCACGCTATAGTTTCCACATCCATCACACATTACAGCATTAATTAATTAAGTATGTGGATCCCTTGTCTTCCCTTCCTGATCACAGGTAACTTAAGGGCAACTGTATCATTTTTTCACTCTTTTTTCTGCACCCTCCAACATCCAACACACTGCCTTGCACATAACAGCTACTCGATAAATATTGACCAAGTGAATGAATAAATGAATACTTTAAAGAGTCCCCAGAAGCCAGGGTTGATTTCAGAGAGAAATAATGAATGACCACAACAAGAAGGATTCAGTTAGCGAGCTGGTCAAATTCAGCCCCAGCTCTAGATGTTACAATTGAGAGGATACCTTATAATGAGTGCGCAAAATTTTATAATTTGTCACTAATAAGCTTCTTCTGCAGTAGCCCATTTCATCCCAATGGACATCTAACTAGTGAGGAGGAAAAAACTGCCCATGCAACTACTTCTTAAGACTAAAGAGGAGAATTGGATTATCCAGGGAGTTTGAACTTTCATGCTTTGGGACTCAATCAAGAAACAGGGTGAAATCTTTGTAGATCCTGGATGCTGGGCTCACGAGTGCCCTAAAACTCTCTGTAGCTTTTCATATTTGAATTTGTGTTTATGAAATGAAGAGTATATGTGGGGAGAAGTAGAAGTTGGGATATGGCCTAAAGATTACTAGTTTTTCCCCAGTATCTATTCTACTCTTCCTGAACTTTGTTAGACACATGGTTACCCAACTAAAGACTAAGTTTATCAGCATCCCTTTTGGCTTGGTGTAGTCAGATGACCTGAAGTAATGAAGTAATGCCATGGGCTGTGAGGGGGTAATGTGTGCAACTTCAAGGTCATGTTGTTTAGTGGAAACTCTCCTACTTTCTCTTTGCTCTTCCTTCTAGCTAGGGCACAGGCAGGTGGTAGTGAGCCATCCTTGCCCATACTCATGAAGGGATACTAGAATCACAAAACAGAAAGAACTCTGGTTCCTGAATAACCTCTTCAAGCTCTGCCCTTCCTCTGAATGCCTTTGCAATCTGGACTTTTACATATGAAGGAAAGAAAACTCTAACTGGTGTAAAGCACTGTCATGTGATTTCTGTAGAAGCAGGCAAGCCAGTATTCTGATTAATAGAGCATGTCAACAAGATTCTATGTAGCATTCTTATTTTAGAAAAGTGAATTGAAATGACTGGTAAAGTGTGTGTGTGTGTGTGTGTGTGTGTGTGTGTGTGTAGAGAGTGACAACACAGGTTTTATAAATGAGCATTGGTAATCAATCAAGCATTTGTTAATGGCCTAGGAAGCCTCTAGACAATCAAGAATCTTCATAGCCAAGTCTGGATTTTATAAGATTTACCTAATGGAAATCTGAGTCAAAGAGACAAATGAAAGGGAAAGTAAAAAATGGCTAAGGGTCATTTTACTTGACTTTTTTCCCCAATGCCTAGTGCCTATAATATCTCTGAAATATTCTAAGTGTTTTATCAAATAAATAGATGGGTGAAATTCCAGGCATGCCCAGAGTACCTCCTATGTACCAAATATACATTTTCTTTAAAGAGTGTAAATTTAGATTGAATGAAATAAAACACTTCCTTGATCTGTTATAAAAAATGACAACAAATTAAAGTGTTATATTCACAGTGACTTCTTTCTCACTTAGAAACCAACGATGAGGTAAAGATGAGGTTTCTCCATCACACTCCAGCTGTACAGTATTTCAGACCAGAAACAAGTCGTTTTTTCCCCCCACATAAAACCATTGTGCAACGAGGAATCAAAGGATGTCACTATTAAACTTTGTAGCTAGGGCTTAACTAATACATTCTGAACTAAAATCATCCACAGTAAATGCAATGAGACAGATTATAATGGATGTTTCATAAGTTTTTGCTTAAATTGCCTGATGAATTTGAGAATTTCAGAATTAAGTATATTAAATGAGCATTAAAAGAAGAAATCATTAGCATCATAAAAGAATTTGTACAGGTTTAGAAATTAGCATATAATTTACAAAAGGAAAGGAAAATTAGGGAAGATAAGAAATAACGCATGACAAAATTAAGTACCGAATGTTGATGCAATATCCAAAATCATGAAGATCTAAGAAGTTTAAAAATATAGATAACATCTGCTCTCAACTGAGTAGGAGTCATTTGCTAGGAAATTTGCCAAAGACATAACAGCCTAAAAATCTCCATATTATAAATGCTTTATGATTGTTTTGATTGGTTTGGTCTGCCTCAAATGCTGGAATTTAAATAAATGGACAACAAATTTGAGGCCACTGTATTAACAACAACCTCTTGGCTGTCATTCATTTGTCCCTTCTCATTCTGTCTGCTTTCTCTTCTTTTCCCATTCTGCTTTAAGACACAATTTTCCATTTAAATACAACGGTATAAATCTGTATAAGCACAATAAGGTTCCAGAGTACTAGTACAATGATTCTATTGACCCTCACAACTTCTGAGGGGGGATAAAGGACGAGTATTCGAATTCCTGATTTTCCTCAGTTTACCAGTGATATAAATAGGTTCAGAGAGGTTTAATTTACATAAGTCTGACAGGTCTAGAATCCAGGGTTCCCAATGGGTTCTATGTAGTTGCCTTCTTTTCACACTAAACTGTCAGCTCAATGGAAATCACTGAAACTCCTTAGCTTTTAGAGCTTACTGTGAAACTTATGACCATGTGAATATTCATTCACTTATCAAAGTCTCTTGAGCACCTGACACAGGCATTCTGTTAGAGACGAAGTACTCATTAAGGAGCAGAATGAACATGGTCTCCCTCCTCCTGGATCTTATCATCCAGTGAGGGAAAAAAACTATTATGTAAATATACTAACAAATACAGACACGTTGATGTATTCTGATATAAGTGTAGTGAATGAAGAGCTCAGAGCCCAGGATCATACTTAGATGGAAGAGTGTGTGTGGAAGAGTGTGTGTGTGTGTGTGTGTGTGTGTGTGTGTGAAGCCATTTGAGCTGAGACCAGAAGGAGAGTAAAGGAGATGTAGGGTGAAGGGTGAGTGGGGAGGGGAATAGTTCTATGAAAAAAACCCAGCATGTGCAAAAGCTCTGAGTGCCTAGAACTCTCCAGAAACTAAAGAAGAAACTAAAAGCCAGTGTAGTGTCATTTTCCTGCTCAAGGGAAGAGAATTCATGAGTTCATGCAGGAGTCTGTGGGCCATGAAGAAGTGTTTGGGTTATACTCCAAGCAAAATGAGAGGTACTAGAGCTCAGGGAGAGACATGATCCAATTTATATTTTAAAAGATTACTCCAACTTTTTGTGGTAGAGAATTTGCTGGAGTAGGTCAAAAATACAAACAGAAACACATGCAGAAGTCTCTTGTGGTAATTCGTGCACAAAATGGCAGTGACTTAGGCTAAGCCAGGACTGAGGGTAATAGAAGTAAAAGGCTTTAAGATATATTGAAGGCAGAAATTAAAAGACCTCATATGGAAGGGAACCAAGGCTGTCTCTCAGGCTTCTAAAGGTGTCACTTCTGAGGTAATTTTAGCCACCTGAATATTCTCCTTGCTGCCATTTCACTGTAGAGCCTCATATGCACATAACTTGATATAATCAGACTCATGTCCCAAGCTTATTGACATATCATTTCTTATTTTAGGCTGTAGCAACCTGGTGATATTTTTAATAGGAATTCATCCTTCTCATATTCATATTGAGATTGTGTTAGAGTACATATAGATGTATTTATACATCTGTAAGTGTGAGAAAAAAGGAACTGGGTTTTTAACAACTTTCTACAGAAGGACACAGATCTAATCTGGGGTGGTTTCCACACAGGGAGGAAGAAGGCATCCCCTTTTCTAAGACAGAGGACAAGTCTAATTCTTCCAACTCATGTAGGTCCTTTAAAAAAATGAAGACATTCTTCGGAGGAAAACCAATGAACTGGAAAGTCCTCCTGCCTAGGTATTCCCCGTCGCATATACCCCATTTCTTTCCACTCTCTCATCCATACCACACAGCCCTCATTTCTTTTTTACCCCATTTTGGATGAAGAGAATATTATGGTGTAAAAGATAGATGCAACTAGTAATGATACTAGGCAATATGTGTACATGCTTTATAGTTTACATATGGCTTTTATATCTATTAACTCACCGTGGCCCTTTTACTTGAGAAATGATGTCCGTTTGAAAGCTAAGAACATCAGGCACTGTCCTTAGTGTTTGTTTATGGATTAATTCATTTAATCTTCACACGAGCCTACTATTCTAAGGATTTGCGGAAACACAGAAGCAAGGCTGAACTAAGAGCAATAGATATACAGAATCTTTGATTTTGGAGCATTCTGTAAAGGGTCCTGTTTGAGTTCATTTTGAGTTGGAGGCACTTTAAGGTAATAAAAGGACTCTCTTGTACCCCCTGTTATGGAGCAAGCATGAGACCCATCTTGTACCAACAGGTAGTCTGAGTTCAGGAGCCAGCTATTTACATCTACCGCTGGGAAAGCCAAATTCCCAGCACCTGAAGAGCTCAGCAGCCCATTGGAGGTTGTACCCTCATCCCCTGCTGGAAGAGGAAGCCACCAATCTCATGGGACTTTAAGATTGGAGACAGCTGCCTTCTCCCGGTGAAGTGAAGACAGTGGCTCCTGGTTTGAGCCAGCTTGTACCAGCCAATGTGGGATAATCACTCAAAGCCAGGTTGGACAATTCGGTTTATCATTCCACATATCTCTATTCTTGAGATATAAATATTATCTCCATGTGCAGATCAAGGGACAAAGATATAGAAAGATGAGACAGGCTGCCCAAGATGCCTTCAGAGGCTATATGGAGCCCCAACACTTTAGTATCTCCCTTTCTACCACACTGGGGAAAGTGCAACAGAGAAGAAACACTTTGCCCCTGCAGTAAATGCCAGGACTGGACCTGGCCAGGGCTGGTGACCAGGCTAACATCCCCATAGTCATCCAGTTCTCAAGGGCAAGAACCAGGGCATGATGCAAACCATTTTGATGACCCAAAGTTTATTTGCAGATATGTAAGTCTACACACCCTTAGAATCTGCTCCTTCCCCCCCCCCATAATTCCATAATTATTTTTCTGCTGCTTTCCTTGCAATAATACACAGATTAGTGGTCGCATATATGATCTGGAGTCAGGTTTCAAGAAAGAGGGCATCCTGAGCTATGTGAGCTTATGACCAATTAGGAAAAAAATCTCAGAGTAGGAACAGTCACACTTTGAGAGCTCTTCAAAATATCATTTTCTACCTCAAGTGAAGCCTCAGTGAAAGTATAGAAGTCATTTAGAATTTGCCAAGAAGTGGCAATGTGGCCTATTACAAACTTCAAGATTACGAGGAGACTTGAGCTGTAGGTCTAGCTAGTAATGTCCTTGGTAAGTAATTTCCTCTCTCCAGGGCTCAGTTTCTCACAAAGTGAGGATGATGGACTGACTGATCAACTCTGGTGTTCTGTAACTCTTTGCTGGAAACACGCCCCCCCCCCCACACACACACATACATACACACCATCTTGCTCTTCTAATAAATATGTGATCAAAAAGAACTGGAAAGAAATGTTCTACAAATGTCAACCCTGAACATGCAAAGAGGCCCTTCAAATGTGGGGTCCCAAACTGCTAGTCCTTGGTAGTACACACATTCAGTGGATTCATTAAGACATAATGATAAAAGGACGCCTCAATATTAGTCATGAATTGCAGAGTTTATTTCCCACAGGCAAAGCCTCCAAGAAAAGTTATCTTCATTACGAAGGAAAATAGTTGATCAAAATTAAATATTGCCCAGATGCAGCCCTTGGGAGACAGATAGGAATATCTTCCCTCACATTTTTCATCAGAGCCCAGAATAATAAATGGATACTTAACACTTCCCTACTCATTTTCGTGAGTGCTCCCTTAGTGTCAAAAGTGATCATGCCTTCCTTTAATCAACCTTTCCCTTTCTAGATCTCTCTCTGAATTTAAGGGTACCCACCATTCAAATGGCACTATCAGAGACTCAGCAAGGTTTCAACGGAGCAAGGCCTCTCAGAAAAGCCATGTGGCTCCAGGAGCTATTCCCAGACTAAATAATTCCCCCTACTGGCCCATAGAGGTCTGGATAACAGACAGACCGGTTCATTTATTTCTTAATTTTTTCTTAAAGAAAGCCAGATGCCAATATGAGCCTTTCAAAGTTATTAAGACTATCTCAAGACGGGTTCAGAAGAATCTACTCAGAAATTCATTAACTGTCAATTCTTTTATATACATAATAGATCAAAATTGATAGCAACAATTAAATTTTAATTAGGAAATGTCTAATGATAGATTTTACAGTCTCTTTTAAATGCCATCTATATATGCATTCATTCATTTATTCAACAAACATTTCTGAGTGCTATGCCATGCTCCACCCTAAGCATAAAATGCATTCATAAAAATACACCTACGACCTATCTAATTTATTCATGCTACAAAGTGTGGTTCCTAAGAAAATGTTTATAGAGTTTGCTATTCACAAAACAGCTCATGCCATTGGGGTATTCTTTGCCTGTTTTCCAAAGACCAGGACCTGGAATATAATAACCAAGTTTGATCTCAATTTCGTGGCCTGAGCAAATACATTCCCTGTCCAGAAAAACAGGTTCTGGTTTCCGATAGTCTGTGTGACTTGGAAGATTTTGAGTTGATTAGCAGGAACTGTGTTATTTTGTTATTTATGCCATTTCTGTTTCAAATAGCATAAAGTTGTACCCCAGGAATGATCAAAATGCCAAAAGTGATTTCCAGCATTCCAGAAGACCAAGAAATTGAAAACCAAATATTTGGGGTGAAAGCAAGTGTATAATAAGTGTTTATCCAAAAATTTATATAAGAATATTATTGTCTGCACGTGCCAACTCAAGATGTCTGGGTTTCACACCCTTTCTTTCTTTTTCCATCCAATCAAATGGCACATAGAATTCCCAAAGCAAAATATACAAGAAGCTGTTTTCTTTTGAACCTCTTTATCATAGATCTACATTATTTTGTCCATCTTTCCAGATGTTCAAAATTCCATAATAGATAAGAATCCCTGTAGCCATTCGCTTTCTATGATTTTACATGTGGGAGAAAAAGAGCTTTAAAGGGGTCAAGGCTTGTCCCAAATTAGTGGCAGAGCTGTGATTAGGCTAGACCTGTAATCTCCAAACACTGACTCTCCACCCAGAGCTATCTCTATGGCTTCATATAATCACACTCAACACGTAGCTCAAGATTAGAACATTCAGAAGGATGGACTCAGTCTCTTGCCTCGAGGAGAAGAGATTGTTCTGGAAAAGAGGCTGTTCATATAACTTTCCCTTCGAGGCTTCGCTTTGCTCCCTTTGTTCTTTACCAAAAAAGTACTGATGCTGTCACTTATGCTCTACAGATCTCTTCATGGTATGCTTTCCAAACCAGACTCCCTCCAACATCAATAACGAAAACAATGAAAATGCAGCATCCCAGAGTCACTGGTCGGGGCTTCCCTGAATTCCCACCTCTTCCTCCAGACTTCCTATCTTTTACACTGAGTTGTAAAAAAAAAAAAAAAAAAAAAAAAAAAAAAAAATCTATCTTTAATCACCACCATCCCCCTAAGGATTTCAAAGGACTAGCCTAGCAGTTCATCCTAGAGATGCAAACAGCTCCCTGACTTGCTCATTTATCTTAAGTCACATGTAGAAAGTTCCTTGGCACCTGCTCCAGGGAACAAAGGTGAAACCTCCAATTAAGAATAACTTATGTGTATTCCTCCAGCCATGAGTTGCCTTCTTGTTAACCTCCTTTGCCCTGACTTAAGAGGTGGGAGCCTATGTACTCAAAATTCATTTATTCCTGTTATGGGTAATTATCTCAATTTCTGATGACGCCTCTAGCTATTGACAAGCGATGATAGGGCAGTAAGATATTTCTCTCCACTCAGGAAGAAAATATGAAGGACTGTGTGACACAGATTGGATCTCAATTCATAAACATGGCAAATTAATAAGCCTCTTTAACATACAAGATTCACATTTAAACTTCCCAGCAGGGGAACATTTTAGGTCTTGACTGTGTTCTTTAAATCTAAGTGAGTAAGGGCATAGAGTAAAGAACCAGGACATCAAATTTTGTGGCATCAGGGTATCACCTTTAATAGAGGAGACAGTTATACTACCCTGAGTAAATAGGTGGCCTCTGAGGTAAGGATCCATCCATCTCTTTCTCTTTATCTCTTTTGCTTTTCTAGCTAAATTTTTTTTTAAAATATCACTGTCCCCACTCACTCGCTTCTGAATGCACACACTGCCATTTGGCTTTGGTCCACACACTTCATTTAAATTGTTCTCTCCAGGATCAGTAACATTATCCTTGTGGCTAAATCCATGGACCATTTTCAATCTCTTATATAATGCAGGTCTCCCTGGGAACTTCTCTTCACTTTGAGCCCTGGACGAAATTGCTGAATCTCCCTTAAATCCATGGCCTGTGGAAGCCCAAAGACCTTCCAAAGGGCTGTGTGACAATAGCCAATGTCTATGAAGAGACTATTGTGTGCCAGCGCAAGTGGTAATTCATTTAGTCCTGACAACAGCCCTATGCATTGGGAAGTACTACTATCCTCATTTCTGTACACAAGGAGACTGAGACTCAGGGTGCTTCCATGGCTGATAAATGGGGGACCCAGACCTAACCCCAGGCAGGCTGGGCCACTCTCCACCCAGCTCTGTTATACTCATCTGCTAGGCCTCCTCCGTACCTTGAACTTCAGTGTGTTCTCACCAGCTCTCTGTTCCCTACTACACCTTCCCCAGGGTGAAACTCAGCCCCGCTTTCAGTTTCTGTAAAATAATAATCATCACTTCAATCAAGCACACATTTATGATACTTTACATAATTTTTGTGATGTTCCATGAACCTGTCCCCATCAGAAACAATTTGAGGCCCCTTTTAACTCCCCAGCTCTTTCCTTCTCCTCTCCTTTCCCTGATGTTTCTTCCAGAATTACTGCAAGATCTCCAAATTCTCCTATCCTGAAGACCAACTTTTCCTTCTTTTGAAAACTTGACATGTGCTATTGAGTGTTTATCAATTTTTTTCCAACATCCCCACCTCTCTCTGCAATAAGCATTCTGGCCCCATCTGGCAGACAAGTACTAACACTAACCATCCCTAACTGTAAGTTGTTTGGCCCCCAAGTAGCATTTTTTATTCTTTGCCACCTTGTCCTTGACCTATTCTCTAAGCCATCGTCTTTAAGGTGCCATGCTCTCCTGATTTTTCTTTTGCCCTTCTCATTAACTCTTTCTAGACTCCTTTTGGAGTCATTTCTCCAGTGCTCATCCCCTAAATGTTAATGTTTTTCTCAACCTCAGCCTTTGGATAGGCTGCTTCCTCTGCTCAAAATTCTTCTTTTTGGGGCACCTGGGTGGTTCAGTCAGTTAAGTGTCTGACTTTGGCTCAGGTCATGATCTCCCAGTTCGTGGGTTCAAACCCCGTGTCGGGCTCTGTGCTGACAGCTCCGAGCCTGGAGCCTGCTTCAGATTCTGTGTCTCCCTCTCTCTCTGACCCTCCCCTGCTCAAACTCTGTCTCTGTCTCAAAAATAAATAAAAACATTTTTTTTAAAACTCTTCTTTTTTTTCCCTTTAACCAGACTTTTGGGAGACCATTGGTATTTGACATTCTCAGGAAGGCTTCTCTGACTCCCTTGGACTGCTTTAGGTGCCCCTGTTGTACATATTTTAGTTGCAGGTGAGAGAAAACCCTCTCAAACCAATTTAAGAAACAAATATTGGTTCACATATCTGAAAACTTCATAGGCCCAGCTTCAAGCCTGGTTGAATTCATGTACTCAGATGGTATCCTCAAAGATGTGTCTTTCTTTCTTCATGATTCAATTCCTCTTCTTCTGTGTTCAGCTTCATTTTCGTACAACATCTCCACTTTGCTGAAAAGGTGGTCACGATTAAACTACCAATTTGGCAATCCCAAATGAGAGTGACTTTTCCTAGCAATTCCAGCTAATATCCCAGGAATTCTTCTCACTAGCCAGACCTGGATCCCATGTCCTATCCTGAAACTGAGGGAGAAACGGAGCCACACTCAGTCACACAGACTAGCAGGGGAAGAGGATGCATTTCCTAAGGGAAATGAGGGTGCTGTTCCTGGGAGAAAGAGGAGGTTAGAGCTAGCAGACCAGAATTAGATTGATAGATAGATAGTTAAGATTAGATGGATATGATCTAATAGATACGATAGGTAAGTAGGTAGGTGAGTGAAGAGAAAAAGAAAGATGATGTTTATGTCTTTAAATTACCCTTTAGAGTAATTAGATTCATTGAAAGTAAGAATATGGCTTTTCATTTCCTTGTTGCCTCCAAAGGGTCCCCTTTGAGAAACACACAGCATTGGCCGGGAAACGGTAAAGAAAGGGAACAAGAATATTGTCCGATCAAATTTCTTTATGAGATCTGAGCCCTGTCTTTACTGTGTACCTACTCTAGCTTATGAACTTCCTATGCACTTGTTAAATAAATAAAAGGGTTAACTCACAATAGGCAACACTTCTAGAAAGGAATCCTGAATATCCAAACTCTGTTTTCCATCTCAGGGCAACATATCTATTATCTCGAGAGAAATACACAGCAATAGGATGCATTAGCTTCCAAATAGGTGATAGCAAGTTTGGGCAAAGGGGCCTGTCCCATTAGTACTAAGTGATGAAGTTAAATATGTGAATGTCCTCAGATTTAAATAACAGTTTTGAAAGAAAAAAAATTATTAAAAGAAAATGTGGTTTTAGAAGGCATGAAGGATGTGAAACTAAAATTCTTTTTAGAGAAGCATTTACCAAGTAGTTTGGGGTTTTATTTCTTTGTTTTTAATCTTGTGGTTTCTAAGGTAGATAAACTTCAGCTAAGTGACTTGCGCTATTGCATTTCCTAGCTGTTCACAACCCAAGTTCTAAATATGGTCAATAAAACTTTGGTCCATCGTGGAAAGTGTTTCAAAAATTATCATGATAAAATCATGTGAGATTTTTAAATATCAAGGAAAGAAAACATAATAAAAACGTGTGAATGGGTTCATCGGTCTCTGCTTTCTGATTAAGATATAATTCTTTGGTAAGACGTTTTGAAAAGTGGTTTTGCAAATTATGTTTCTGATATGCTTAGCATCTTGTATATAAGTCAAACTGACACAATTCTCTTGTGGGAAAGGGAAAATGGCCTTCTGTCAAGTACCAAATCCACTATTATAGTCATTCAATTACTTCTGCCTTCAAGAAATTGTTTGTGCCAGAAACTTTGTCAGGGAGTGAAATTTGGATTTTAAAGATACAAAACTTTGTAAGGCCTATAACACCTGCCTCTAGGAAGTCAGTCTTGGGAGAAAGAGATGTTTAAATACATCCTTGTAGTAACTGCACTGGGGGGATGTCCTAGGCCAGTGGGAGTAGAAAGGTGTGATCAATTTCACTACATATTAAATTTAATAAGAAATCAGCTCCATTTTTTAATGGGAATGGTTTCAGCATTTCATGGCTTATTGTAATGTTTGCTATTGGGTTTTGGTAAAAGGAATCTATCATATTTAAATAGTTTCCTTTATTGCTAAATTACTTGGAATTTTTATTAGGAATGGCTGTTGAATTTTATGATGCCTTTCAGGCATCTATTGATATAATCATTGACTTTCTTCATTTAATTTGTTGATGTAATAAATGACATTGATAGATTTCCTAATGTTGAACTATCCTTACGGTCTTAGAGTAAACTCTACCAGGTCACATTATACTGGTCTCACAATACACAGCTGGAATCAATTGCTATATGCTATATAGAATTTTTATATCTATATTCTTATAGGAAATTACAGTTTTTCTTTTTTATAATATATTGATCAAATTTTAGTGCTGAAGTTATAGCCACATTATAAAAAAAGAATCTATGGTCTTGAATAATTCAAGTAACAGTGGATTTTTTTTTTTTTTTAAATCTTGTAAAACCTATACATGTTCTCTCTTTCACAACCCATTTCTCAATTTGGAATGAAATAAAATTCAGGATCCTATAGAATATATACATTGTTTACGGGATTGTTTTTTTAGTCATTCTGTAGCTACACGTTGCGTGGGTTGGATTCGATACAGACTATGCAGTGGAGATCTGAGTATTTATTGGAGGATCCTCTTGGGAGTGCTGACCTGAAGTAGAGGAAAGGGGGCAGGACTGAGCACCAGGAGGGGAGCTGACAGGAGCAGAGAAGAGGAATAAACCTATAGTGGGTTGGGTTTGGCCCCTTCTGCCAGGCTAGAATAGCCCTATGGCCCTTAAGGCTTGTCCCTTGTTTTCTTTTAAGTTTACTTATTTATTTATTTTGAGAGAGAGGGAGGGAAGGAGATTGAGAGGGGCAGGGGCAGAGAGAAAGGGAGAGAGAGAATCCCAAGCAGGCTCTATGTTCCACACAGAGCCCAATGTGGGACTCAAACTCATGAACCGTGAGATCATGACCAGAGCCAATATCAAGAGTCAGATGCTTAAACCAACTGAGCCACCTAGGTGCCCCCATAGTTGTCCCTTGTTATACGTCAGTGTTCCCTAGAGAAATAGAGCCAATAGAAGATATATAGAGAGGGGTGCCTCAGTGGCTCAGTAGGTTAAGCATCCAACTTCAGCTCAGGTCATGATCTCATGGTTTGTGGGTTCAAGCCCCGCATCAGGCTCTCTGCTGTCAGCACAGAGGCTGCTTTCAATCCTCTGTCTCTTTCTCTCTCTGCCCCTCCCCTTCTTGCACTCTCTCTCAAAAATAAATAAAACATTAAAAAAGGAAGATAGATATAGATACATAGATATCCTATCTCCAGTAAGAACGATAGAAAAGGAGAAAAAGAGAAACCAAGAGAGAGAGAGGTTGATTGATTTAATATAAAGAAGAACTGGCTCATGTAATTATGGAAGCTAAGAAGTCCCATCATCTGCCATATGCAAGCTGAAGGCCAGGTGAATTGGTAGTGTAGTTCTGGACCAAGAAGTCCTGAGAACCAGGAAAATTGATGGCATAAGTCACAGTCCAAGGGAAAAAGAAAACTGATGTCCCATAGCAGCAATCAAAGAATTCTCCCTGCCTCCACTCTTGTTTTATTCATATCCTCAATGGATTGGATGGATGATCCCCACCTGCATAGGGGACGACATTCTCTTTTCCTCAGTTCACCAATTCAAACATTAATCTCTTCCAGAAACACCCTCACAGATATCCTCAGAAATAATCTTGAACCAGACATCTGACCAGTTCATCCATAGCCCAAACATCTGAAATTAACCCATCACATTCCCTAATGAGGCAGTCTTTGTATCCTTACATCAACCAGTCACTGGATGGGAATTGCCTCTGGGCCAAGTACCCAACCTTGAGTGAGCAACTCCTTTAGGCCAAGGAAACCTGTGGAAGAGACATAATTGTAAACTATCCTCAGCCAACCCTCATAGCAGTTGTTGGTCCTGAATGGGTAGGTCTGAGTAGTAAGTGCACCGTGACATCCACTGCATATGCTTGAGTTGAACTAAAACTTGCATTTCATTTCCTTACAGCAAAATCAGCATGGATCAACAATGTCCAGATTTTCCAAAATATCTTTATTCCTTTATAGAACTAATTATTATTCCACAACTTTATCTAGAACTTGGATGTTCACTAGACTTTAACACAGTAATTTTCAAATAGGATCACCAAAAGTACATGAACAATTTTTCTACATGGCAAATATAATGATTTTTGGATTCACAAAAAAGTTTTGAGTCTCTCAGATGACAATTTCTCTGCTCACAGCTTTATTTTATCTCTTAGATATATAATAATCATTGTAAAATATCTCCCATTTGTTATACCATTGCTAGAACAGATCCTGTCTTCATTGATCAAATAATGTTCTTCAGGACTAAAGAATTCCTCATAACACTTTGCCACCGAATATGTCCATTTTTTTAAGGTAAATCTTATTAAAACTATTGGTAAATACAGAACATCCCTTGATATGTACATAATTTTCTCTAGAAGGCCCCATTTCTTATGCTACTATGTGTCATTTGTTAACAGGACGTTCAGGGTTCTCCCAAGGTCTGGTCTCAATCTAGTTTTATAATCTAATGTCCTAACTCATGTCTTCCACCTGCGACTACCCGCACCCACTCCCACCAGCCTCAACCAACATAGGTGCAATATGCTTATACTTACTACGATATATTTCAAAAGTGCTGTCTTGACCCAGTTTTGAAGTCATGTCTAAAAACTTTCAAGTCCCCTTCATGGACAGTTCGCCAAGACCCCCACCAAACACTTCCCTTAACAGGCACCCTCCCTCTAAGGCAATTAAGTATGCACCCCAAGTGGCCCCCTTATAAGTCTTCCACATTCCTGGGTCAGGTACTAACAACTAAGGACAGCCTCTATGCTTCAGAGTTGTGTCATTATTCAAATTAACCAATCCCCAGGAAGCCCACAAAAACTAGCTACTGGACCCACCGAGACTGCCATACACAATCCACCATCCCCGGCTCTAGCTTGCTATTATCCTCTCCCCAGGCCCAACCATTTGGCCTTAGGAAGCAGCGCTCTCTCCTGTGGAGTTATACGTAACAGAGTCCTGCCTTGCATCCACTCCAATGTCACTGCCCTTTGCACACCCACCCAAAAAGTCATTACGTTTGATGCATCTGTTTGCGCATATGCTTCTCCCTCTCCAGACACTTACTTATCCTGTATTCTCGTTGCGTGACACCCTCCTACCTGCCTTCATCCTCGAATGTGAACAGCCCATCCTTTTCATGCAGAAAGCAACCTAAATATCCCCTACCTTCAGGGACTCTCTTCTGTACATTATACTCTTCATCTGCCTTCTTGTCTCCCTTTAGGCTACTGTTAAGGCACTTACCCTTCGTTGTATATTACAGTGCTTCATGAGCAGACCCGTTGTCTGCCATTTGCTAAGATATTTGAAAACATTATAGTAGTTTAGTTTCTTTAATTGCCTGCAGTCTTTGGCGTGAGGCCTGTTACAAGGTAGCCCCCCTCCCAACAAATGTTTATTACATTCAATTTGTCAGAGCATGCGATACGACTTCAACCCTGCACGGAAGTGACAAGTCACATGCCCGCCACTGTGATCCTCCTTCCTTCTGCGCCTCCTCTAATGCAAAGTGGAAGAGTCACCGGGGTGTGGATAAAGGAGACTAAACCCAGAAAGAAAGGTTTGCAGTCCGGCTGCAGCAGAAAGGAACGAACAGAGGCAAGGCAACAAGGACCCGAATGACCAAAACACTTTACGACAGTTTGGTGTAGGAACGTGTAGAAGGTCAACAACTGTAACAACCAGGCTTCAGAACCTTAAATTTACTGCTCTGCTCTAGGATTAGGTCCCGTATCATTTCAGTTGCATGTCTACAGGGGACCACAAGAGACCAAATTTTTTCCTATTGCAGTTAATTTGCCCCTCTGAATTATTCACATGGTAATTAAGGTCACTTGGCTTCTAATTGCATAAGATATTGTTTTAAAAACAAAACCCCTTTTTCTTTATAATTCATGAGTTGT
>NW_027529428.1:5905426-5983804 GCF_008692635.1 Crocuta crocuta
GAACTCTGGTCCTAAAATATTTTGAGTGGGGAAAAAAAAAGAAAAGAAAAGAAAACATCTAATAAAACGTTCTCTCTTGAACCACAATTAATTTAAGATACAGGGCGCCTAACAGATATCTCTAAGGAAAAGATGGTTTTAGTTTGTCTTTAATGCAAAGTGCTATTTGTACTGGCAGATTTATATAACTTAACTATCAACATGGGTAATTATTAAATGAATTTAATGACAAAAAGTATGTNCTGTTGGCAGTGTCTCAATCTTGCTCAGTCTCTGCCTTTGTCTCTCTCCCCCTATCTCTACCTCTATCTCATTCTTTACTTGTTGCTACAGACTACCCTTCATCCCATCCTGTAGTCCAATTCTGGGCACAGCCAATCACATAGGCTCACCTCATGATGAGCTGACCTACGGAATCCCATCATTTTTCAAGGTCACCTCCCAGGTTTGGGCTGCCTTGCATCTGACACACCCTCCAGCTCCAATCAACACTTTTCTTGCACAAACAATCAGTCCTGCCCCACCCCACCTCTGCTGAGCTGTTAACAAAGCAATCGAAACTAGAAAGGGGTGCTGACTGATTGACTAATTCGGCCAACACAATCATTCTTATCTTTCATTTTTTCATGATGGAAAATAGAAGCTGAACATTTATAATAATTGATGGCTTCAAAAATGTCTAATCAAACTATAGAAATCCTTGTCTTTGGCTTATTTTAACAGGACTTTAGGACCAGTTGAACCAATAGATATTTACGGTTTCTTCCCAGCACTTTGTCTCATGTTCTAGTACATCCAAAAACAGGACAGATCTCCAGTACTGGACAAGAGTTTAGGAATTCTTTTTCATGTTATAAATGAGAAATATCAAAGCCTGGAAAAACTTAGATTTATGTAGAGGTCTTGGCTCTTCCTTAGAGAATTTTAGACCTCGCTCATAATACATGACATAGTCCTTGACGCGGCTTTAAAAAAATAAAACTGAGCACACTTTAATCAACCACTGTATCACCTAACACAGCCTTCAAATTCTATAGGAATCCAGGGAGGTCAAAAATTACTATGAAGAGGCCCAGGTTGAACCTCAAGAAGAGAGAATTGAGAATGGTGGTAAAGACAGGACTCTAGCATCAAGCCTCCACATTCACTGTGGGTTGGTGAACACAACCAACGTAAGGGTGAATGGGTTGGATCATTTGATGAACAACTTTCTATGTCAGTCCGAGGACTTTGCAATTAATCCCCAAAATAAGTCTATCATTTCTTGAACAAGTCATTATAGGTATTGAAGCAGAAAGAAAATCATGACAACAGCATTTCACAAAAGGAGAGCCAAGATAGCACAGTGGCTAAGAGCATGAGTGTTAGAGCCAGGCAGCCTGGGTTTGAATTCTGTCTCTACCCCTTGTTCTGTGACGCTGGGCAAGTCATTTAATCTCAGTATCTTTATCTGTAAAATGGGGATAATAATACCTGCTTCACAGGGATATTTGAAGGACTTAACAAATTAATATTTATAGCATATTTAGAGCAATACTTGCTCTTATTAACAGTGTTATAACCAAAGATGTCATCGGAGGGCCATCTTGCTCATAGATTCGTTTGATGGCTTCGGGCATAAACCAGATGGAGAGGATGAAATACGAATTTAGGACCACATAGTAAGGAAGAGCAGGCTCTGTACCAACAGAGGGATGAAGACATGGTAACTGAGGAGGTCTAGGGGCCAAAACAGAGTGAAGAGTTATAAGGTGAGCTCACAACATGGAGAACATACTAGGTACACCGAAGTTAGCAACCCTGGAGAAATACATGTGAAGCATGTACATTTTCACCACTTTGGAGTAAAAGTATCCTTGGACATCATTTATACAAGATGCCTATCCTGAGAAAGATCCATCGATCCTCCCACCTCTACACAGTCTCCCATGCTTGGGGGTCAGTACTGCTTAGTTCTTTTCATTCCCCTCTTGCACATCCAATAACACCCTCATCAAAAATCTCCCTTGCTGTATTTTTGCCTCCCAGCCTATGCTGCTCTCTCTGCTTCCCTAAAGTTTCCATTAGTTAGTTCCCACCACACCTAGGAAAATCTATATTACAGCTCTCAGAATAACCACATGCAGTGTCACCACACTTGACTGCACCTTGACCCAGAAGAGAGATTTAAAATCCCATCTCAGTGCCTCCTTGACTGATGGTGACACTGCTGTGCATATACACATGAGGCAAGATGTGAAGGAGGCTTTCCTCCCTCCCAGCGTGAGACTTGGACCCTACCTTGAGCCTCCCTTCTGCTCACTTTATGTATCCCCTCTGAAGCTTCCCTCTCTGAATCAATCAATCAATCAATCAATCACGGGGGGATGGGGCACAACCAGGGTTTTGTGAGACTCAAAACAGGGTACAAAGAATGCGTACAGCCTATAGCCTCTTTTTCATTGAAGGGTCAGTCTCCCATAGGCTCATTCTCTTCCTATTTCTCTCTTCCTCTTTCCCTAGTTACTGAATTTATTCTTAGATACTTAGAAATAGATGCATAAACCTAGAAAATGAAAAAAAAAGAGACCTCTTTAATTTTTATGGATTCGGAAACATAAGTCCAAAGATGCTTAAGTGACCTTCTCAAAGACTCTAAGAACCTACTATATTCAGCATGGATTTGAAAACAGCTGATTCTCAGGGTGCCTGGGTGGCTCAGTCAGTTAAGTATCCGACTTTGGCTCAGGTCATGGTCTCCCAGTTCATGGGTTCGAGCCCTGCATTGGGCTCTGTGCTGACAGTTCAGAGCCTGGAGCCTGTTTCAGATTCTGTGTCTCCCTCTCTCTCTGACCCTCCCCTGCTCCTTCTCTCTCTCTCTCTCTCTCTCTCTCTCTCTCTCAGAAATAAATAAAACATTAAAAAAATTTTAAGAAAACAGCTGATTCTTAGGGTGCCTGGGTGGCTCAGTCAGTTAAGTGTCCAAAGTTGGTTCAGGTCATGATCTCAAGGTTCATGAGTTCAAGCCCCGTGTCAGGCTCTGTGCTGAATGCCTGTTCAGAGCCTGGAGCCTGCTTTGGATTCTGTGTCTCCTTATCTCTCTGTCCCTCCCTGCTCACACTCAGTTTCACTCTCTCTCTCTCAAAAATAAACAAATGTAAAAAAAATTTTTTTTACATTAAAACAGCTGATTCTCCTCTAGCACTGAGAATCTAGTACAATCTGGACCCCATGGACTCACAACATGCCATCTCAAATTATCTCACAACAACCCGAGGAGTACATGTTATCATTGCTTTTTCACAAATACTACATCTGAAGCTCACAGAGGTGAACTATCAATAGTCACTCAACTAATAATCAGTAGACACAAACCTTAAGCACAGGTCTTCCAAATCTCTCTTGCAGCCATATTGAACTTCTACCATTTCTCATGCCAGGATATGGCTGAAAATGACTATGTGTTCTTTCCTCCTATATCTGTACATCATTCAAGACTTGTTTATTTGTGTAATTTTTATTTGACTATCATTTTCAGCATGTAAGATCAGACTGCCTGAATATTTGTCACCCCCCCACACTTACCCCACCTGTCCCTTTGTTCTTTTATAATCTACCCAGTCTTCATTAGAATTCCTAATGGCATTCACAAAGTATGCTTTTGGCCACAAGTAACTGATGCATAAACCATAATTCGACAAGATCACAAAGACTGGTATGGGTTTAAAAATTAGTGAGAACAATTAAGAAATGGCTCAAGTAGTTTCATTCAACTATGCCCTTCACTTACTACCAAATTGGCAAAAAACTGAAAAAGATGTACATGAAGGTGCCTGGGTGGCTCAGTTGGTTAAGTGTCTGGCTCCTGGTTTCAGCTCTGGTCATGATCTCAGAGTCTGTGAGTTCAAGCGCCACATCGGGCTTTTCATTGACTGTGTACAGCCTGCTTGGGATTCATTCTCTCTCCATCTCTCTTTGTCCCTTTCTCTTCTCTTTGTCTCTCAAAATAAACTTTTTTTTTAAAAATGAAAGAAAAATATATACATGAGCCCAGGGAGACAAGTTAACGATTCTCCAATGCCTCCTCTATCAATCAAGAATATGTCCCACCTGAAACTAATATAACACTGTGCGGCAACTATACTCAAATAAAAAAATTTTTCAAAAGAAAATGCCCAAATTTGTTGTTAATACAAGGAATCCACTGATTCACAGGAGCTCAGAACTGCCTGCTCACTGACTTTGACACCATTTTGTGGCGAGAGAGTAATCTCAGCACAAAATGGCCTCACATCATATAAGGAAATCTTCCCATCTTCTTAGTCTTTTCTATGTTCTATTCCTCACTGCATCACCAAGCCTACAACACCCATCCATGACCAACGCTGGGATGAGTCAGTGGCTCAATAATGTCTTCCAAAACCCAGGCCCCAAACAAAACAGGCTTTTCACAAAGTTAAACTCCATCAACCTCGAAGTATAAGCTTTTTATCTTCTTGCTTGTCACAAGTTGCCAATAGAGATCCAGATAGCACATCATCACGCCAGCATACCAAGCAGGGAGAAATGGGCAAAGGAAACAAATTTTCTCTTGCAAATCCTTGCATTGTTATCTGAATAGGAAAATACTTCATAAATGTTTCCTAGCGACTTTCTAGTGACAGGTGATTGGTCAGAACGGAGTCACACGACTACTTTGACTAACAAGGAAGTTAAGAGGAATAGCTGTTGGTTAGTACTAACAATGTCTGCCACACACTCTATACAGCACACCTGATACTTTTTCTTATATGACTTACGACTTAGGAAGACAACCTGTGTGTTCATATCATCTTAAATTAAGCCAAAGCTCCATCCCGTCGAATGTTTTCTCTTGATCCAGGTTTATAAAGCAACCAAGCTCTCTCCGTGTTGTTGTGTGTTATTTCTTTTAAAATCTCCAAGAGGTCTACGATTTTACTGCCCAATTTTATACTTCACTGTGAGTCATTCTGCTGGTTGCCACAATAAAAGGCTTCACAATCAAATTCCCAGGGGGAAAAAAATCCAACTTAAGAAACTCCAATTCCTGATGCCTTACCCCTTCTTCTTAAGATCAATAATTGATGACCCTTTTACCAAGCCTGCAGTGACAAGTCTTCCAGGGGCTTTCCTATCAGTGGGCAAATCCATACTTCAAATCAGCACAAGCACGACTGTGGCTGGAATCCCTTCTTTCCTTAAGGATGTTTATGTTTGAACCTTTCTTCTGACACTAACTTAGACCTTGATTTTCCTGCTAATTAAGAGCAATCCAAAATGAATTTCCAAATATCTCTTTGTGTCCTTTCCTTTTCTTTCTTCTCTAAATGAATCTAAAGAGTAAATGATTTTTTAATGTCTGACTTTATCTAATCTTATCATTTTTCCCTCTTCTTTCTCGCTTTCAAGTACCTCTGGGTTACTACTCAGTTTTCAATCATCCTTAACTAGTTGAGAACTCCTCTTACTGAAAAGTATGCACAGGGGCGCCTAGGTGGCTTAGTCGGTTAAGCGTTAAGCGTCCGACTTTTGCTTAGGTCATGATCTCGCGGTTCGTGGGTTCGAGCCCCGCGTTGGGCTCTGTGCTGACTGCCAGCTCAGAGCCTGGAGCCTATTTCAGAGTCTGTATCTCCCTCTCTCTCTGACCCTTCCCTGCTCACGCTCTCTCTCTCTCTCTCTCTTCTAGAAATAAATTTTAAAAAATATTTTTTAAAAAAGTATGCACAGACTGTAAACCATAAAATCAAAATTAGTGGACTTTCTCTGCAGTCATAATTTGTAGCAAGTATTATACATACAGAGCATCATGACTTTTTCTTGTCTGCACTTCTATACAACTGTTTAATGCAAGTCATTAAAATTATGGAGGTAGACACAAAAGAGGGGCATAGGGGGAAAATCCTGAAAAATTTATAAAGAGTGAGGCCTGATAAATGCCAATTAATTATACAGATCTAATAATTAATAATTTAAGATGTAATGAACACAGGATTTCTATCAATGTTAGGTTCAGCTATGAGGACAGACAACTTCAAATGGTTGCTTGATATTGTTATTTCTTTTTCTCCCACTGTTTGCAGCTCATTGGCCATAACTTGGTTAGGTGGCCAATGGAAGTCTATAAAAAACGCTAACAAAGGTAGTTCTTTAACTTATTGTCATTGTGCTCAGCTAGCTGAAGGGAAGCTGTCAGGAAAGAGTAGGAAATACACAATACTCTAGTTTGATGGTTGTGCTTAGCTAAAAATTTGCAACTGGTTACTCAAAAAGAACAGAAGAATGGGTATGGGGAGATGGTTGGATGCCTCACTGCATCTCTATTAAATAAATATTTTACATTGTTTTCATACTTTTACTCTGATGTTCAACCTTCTAACTCATGTAATCTTAACAGGGTGATATTACTCCCAAGGGTGGGAAATTGGTGTTTGGTGATGGACGAAGCGTAGCCACAAAATATCTTACTCTTATTATGTATAAAACACAGAAATGCATACAATACACAGTAGATATGCAACATAACTATGGTATTAAAATTTCATGGGGAGGCTTTTAGAGAAAAAAATTTTCAAAAGGTTCTTTGAGTGATAGTAGGCAGAAGGATACTGGGGAAAAAATGTTGAGAAATATTGTTTTACTTAGTGCAGGTGTTTTCTGAACATCTCACGATGGGGCAAAAATGTATCTCTTGGCAAAGATTCTTCTTAGTACATTATAAGCTATACAATGGAATAAATAGAAAGGACATGTAATGTGAAATTCGACCAACCATTCACCAATTATTTTTGATACTTATATATAAGGAAATATGCTGGCTGCTGGGGATACAGCCAAGAATAGATTAGACATGACTATTGGAGAAGGCTGGGGTTGGACTTTGGGTACTGCATTGATGTCAATTATAAGGTCAAGTGTCCAAGGCATCTAACTTGGCTTCTGAATTTGAATCTTCTTCACCAAGTTATTTTGAATCTTTTCATTCATTTGAATCTTCTTCCTTGCCAAGTGACCTGAGCAAATTATTATAATTTGCCACCTAATAATCTACCAACCAATATCCCCCTAACAACATTTTTATGATGATTCAAAAAGATGAGATTCAATACACCATCTCTGGCACATACCAAATGCTTAAGACAATGCTATTCTTTATACAATCTAGAGGTTTCCTCTTACATATTTTCACTGAATTCATGGTTTATTCCTATCTTAAATTGCTTACATTTGACTAATTGTGTCCACTCATTGTTTCTTCCTCCTTAACCCCTCACCTCATCCTGTTAATATTTTGTGATGGCTTTGGGACTAGACGTTCAAAACCATTTGGAGTTACATGCAGTTTGAAAGGCCTAAGACCCAGAAAATCTGAGATATATGATCATCCATATTATTTCATCTATTCATCAAGCAACTAATATTCACTGAGCAACTAATACATGTCAGGCTCTAGGCTGAATTTGGCGTTAAAGAGTCTGGAAAGAACAAAAAGGACCCATACCTGTAACTTGAAAAATGATGAACATTTCTAAGTATGAAAGAGCAGTAAAAAGAGGGGCACCTGGGTGGCTCAGTAGGTTAAGCGTCCAACTTTGGCTCAGGTCATGATCTCATGGCTCATGAGTTCAAGCCCCACATCAGGCTGTGTGCTGGCAGCTCAGAGCCTGGAGCTTGCTTCAGATTGTGTGTCTCCCTCTCTCTCTGCCCCTCCCCTACTTATGCTCTCTCTCTTTATCTCTCAAAAATAAATATTTAAAAAATTAAAGAGTAGTAAAAAGAAAAGGGCTATAAGAGGAATATTTGGAGATCTTACATGATGAAAGAAGTGCCCTGGAAAAGATTGAAGGTTCAGGTGAAGACATGAAAAAAACAGTTTTGAGAAGAGGAAATAGTGTATAAACATCTATGAAATGAAAGGAACAGATTATGTTGGAAGGGCATCCAGTAAGAATGGAGCATACAGACGCTAATCACTTGGGCTCTTGGCCTCACTCTCTAATTGCTACCTTACCATGTTTCCCCTCTTCCTGTCCCGCTCCTTATTTGTATTCTATCGCTCATTAAAATTCCAAAGTTACTTCAACTTTGTCTCTGTCTCTCCCTATCTTTGTGTGTGTGTCTCTCTCTCTCACTTTGACTTTGCCTGGCTCTCACTGGTGTTCTGTCACACACACACACAAACATGAACATGTGTGAACACACACACACACCTAAGTCTCCTTACATTCTCCCCAAATGTGCACATTTTCTCAATTGTCACCCTTGGTATAATGAGGTCTACTTTTGCTACTCAAAGTAAAGTCCATGAACTAGCATCTCCTTAATCACCTAGTAGCTTGTTAGAACTGCAGACTTTTGGGGGACACACACACACACGTCAGAGCACCAGCATCATCACTGAACTCATCAAATCAGCACAATCAGGTGATTCACATGGAAACTAAATCTAGAGACGCTTGCTTGGCTTAAAGCAAAAGATCTGGGGTTGATCCTTTGACGAAATGTTGGTCCAAGAAAGTTCCAGTCTCCTGAGAAGAGGGGTGGTGACATGAAGGCACAAAGAAAAGTGTTTTGATATCACCCCATTCCATCTCCCAAAATTAAACACTATGCTTCTTTCATTTCCTATTTCCTAACGTTTCTCTTTGGGCATTTAGATTTTGTCAAGTTAACTTTCTCTCTCACTCTTCTTAAGCCTGAACTTCCTAGCTCCAGTGTTTTATGTAAGGCTAGATGTCTTCCTCTTCATTCTTAAATCAAGTTTTGAAATAATGTATTTTGTATGTTTTGTGTGTGTCATCTCCTGGGTCTCCTGACCTCCCAAACAATTGCTACAGCATGATCTAATTATAGTTTTTGTCCTAATATATGGGGGAAATCCTACAAGTCTTTAAATGTATTTCCTTGTTTCCACAAAGGTGCCAGAGCTTATCTTCTTATCTACTTAAGGCTGGTAATTTGCCTTCCCCCCTGTCGAAATCACCTCTCTTCCTCCTGCAGACATTTCCACGACCTTACATTCCTGAAGGACACCATCAGTCCAAAGAGGATAACAAACTGCGGGGATTTTTTTATTCAGGAATTGGAACAACTCCCCTTCCTGCCCCTACTCCTGCTCATCTGGCACTTCTGTCATGGAAACCTCTTCCCACAGCTGGTGTGTTCAGAGCATAAGGTAGAATCACCCCCTCCCCCATTTTCAGGCACCCTCTTCCTTCCTTCAGGGACATTACATGGAGGACTGCCACCGCCTCCCCAGACTTTTCTCAAAATCATCCTCAGTCAATGACCTTAAACGTCTCTGCTTCTTAACTATGTAAGAACTGAGTTTATTCAGATCATCTACTCTCCCCTCAGGATTCACGCGTTCATCAAAACTGTTTGCATTGAAAATATCCTTATTTACCTTTTATCCACTTTGTCACTGTATCCCTTGGCAGTCTGTAACTGGTGTCTGTGATTTTCAGAATGATTTCCTTGTATTTGTCACAGAGGGACATGAGTTATTAGCAAAAAGAGCAATCAAGATCTACAGAGGGTTGGCTCTGGTCCAGGCTGTGCTGAGCATTTTACATTTTTTTTAAATCTCTTATCCTTGTCATAAACCCTTCATGAGGGGCATATGCTCCCAAACTGTTAGCCCTGGAGTCAAACTCTGTCTGAATTCCAGCTCCACCACTTACTCTCTGTGAGACCTTGGGGCAAGCACCTAGCCTTTCCATACTTGAATTTTTCTATAAAATGAAGTTAATGACAGTGTCTACTTCGTAGGAGTGTCATTAGACAATAAAGTCTGTTGCATGTAACAGAATAAGGCCTGGCCAACCAACGTTAATAATTGATACTATTATTACTCCCATTTTACATATGAGAAAATTAAGGCATGAAGAAATTTTATAACTTGCCCAGTTACCCAGGGGTTGGCTATTGGCAGAACAGGTGCCTACATACTCGTGTAATGTATGGCTGCCAGAAGGAATAAAGGAACTGAAGCATATGACATCAGAGAGTCAGTTAAAGAATCCAATTGTGTAGTCAAAGCTATACATTTAATGGCTTGGCATGGGGAGTGCCCAGAGTTGGATTCCATGCTTGAACAGTAGGAAACCTTCAATGAGTGCTCACCTCAGAAGTTATCTCCCTCCTACCAAAAACCAGGGAAATAGAAACGTCCTCAGAGGGGCACAGAGAAAAACACAGTGTTACCAAGTATTTGAAAGATACAGAGGGGCACAGAGAGAGAGGGGCACAGTGTTACCAAGTGTTACCAAGTGTTACCAAGTATTTGAAAGATACAAATTTAGAACAATGCTGCACACTCAGAAGACATAACTTGCACAGGTTTGTGGAGTGTTAAACACAAACAAAATAGCTAAATCCTACAGATGCATTTATCTATTCAACACATATTTACTGAGTGCCTAGTATATGCCAGAGAAGGTACTAAGTGCTAAAGATACAGCAAAGAAACAAGCCCCTGCTTTTATGGAGCTTAAATTCAGAGGAGCAATGAATACACAAAATAATCTGAAATAGGAAAAGAGTTGGATAAAATAAAAAGGGTTAAGGTCACATGATAAAATCTGTATTCTTTAAATGCCAAAAAGATATCAAGGTAGATGCTGAGAAATCTCTGGAGTGAATGAATATTGCTGTTCAGAGCCAAAGTAGTAGCTGGTATCACATGGACTGACAGGAATCAGCATAGGACCAAACAAGAGACAAATCAAGAAACTATGGGTCTCCAGGACCTCCGGAAAAAAGATCCAGAAGAAATGCTGTAAAGACATTTTCCGTAGCCACTTTAATAATAAATCACCTGCTCTGAACTTACCTGTATCTGTGTCTGCGCTCCTAAATTGTATAGAAGAGCTTTATCAACCAATCCTTTTTGGTCACTTTATAAAATCCAGAATTAAAACAGTCCCTCCATGGGGCACCTGGTTGGCTTAGTCAGTAGAGCTTATGACTCTTAATCTCAGGGTTGTAAATTCAAGCCCCATGTTGGGTGTGGAGTCTACTTTTTAAAAAATAAAAATTAAAAACTGAATGAATAAAATAACCCCTTCGGATACTATTTGATGGTACTTGAACAGGAAAGAGCCAACTGGTTGCAGATCTAGAACCAAGTATATCCCAATAAGCAGTCCCTTCTACATAATGGTGTCCAGGCAAGGACTTCGGCTTTATCGTCCATCAAACCTCCCTTAGCTTATCCGCCATTTTGTGACCTTCTCCTGTACAGTCTTTGACCTAAGACTGACACAGAATACACTACAATCTGAAGTTCCCATGTTGCTCAAAGAACCCAGAGTGAACTTAGCTTATTTCCACCTCTTCCTAAGGCTACTTCCTGCTTCATGGCATAGCTACTATATCCTCATCCTTTAAATTCCTGATGTTGGAAGCATGTTTCTTTTTCCTTTGATTTTTTAGGGGATAGGCAGAGACAGAGGGACAGAGAGAATCTCAAACAGGCTCTGCACTGTCAACAAAGAGCCCAATGCAGGGCTTGAACTCACAAACCATGAGATCATGCCCTGAGCTGAAATCAAGAGTGAGATACTTAACCGACTGAGCCACCCAAGCACCCCGGAAGCATGTTTCTTTTATCTGAGTTCCACACAGTGCTCAAGAGAGCAAGTTACATCAGTAGAACATAGTGCTCTTTCTACTTTAAAAGAAGAAAGTGATACAAAAATTAAATTCCAATGGGGCAAAGACCTAAAAGTAAAATTAGAAAACACCACAGGGGGAAAGCTTCATGACGTTGTATTTGGCAATGATTTCTTAAATATGATACCAAAGGTAGTGGCAACATAAGAAAAAAATAGATAAATTAGACTACGTCAATGTTGAAAACTTTTGTACATGAAGGACACTATCAACAGAGTGAATAGGCAACCCACAGAATGGAAGAAAATATTAGTAAATCATGTATGTGATGAGGGGTTAATAACCAGAATATATTTTTAAGTCCTATAATTCAACAAGAAAATAACAAATCAACTGAAAAATGAGCAAAGGAACTGAATAGACATTTCTCCAAAGTAGATCTATAAATGGCCAAAAAGTACATGAACATATATTCAACATCACTCATCATTAGGGAATTGCAAATCAAAACTACGATGTGATACCACCACCTACCCATCAGGATGAATATTTTTTAAAAAATAGAAAATAACAAGTATTCTCAAGGATGTGGAGAAATTGGAGACTTTGTGTGCTGGGTGACTCAGTTGGTTAAGTGCCTCTTGATTTGGGCACAGGTCATGATTTCATGGTTTGTGAGTTCGAGTCCCATGTCAGCTCTGCACTGACAGCATGGGGCCTGCTTAAGATTCTCTCTCCCTCTCTCTCTGCCCTTACCCCACTCATGCTATCTCTATCTCAAAAATTAAATAAACTTAAGAAAAAGAATTAAAAAATGGTATAACCACTATGGTAAATAGTAATTCCCGCTGGAATTACTAAAAATATTAAAAACATAATTACCATATAATTCAGCAATCCACTTCTGGACATATACCCAAAATATTGAAAGCAGAGACTGAAATAGATATTTATACAGCCATGTTTACGGCAGCATTACTCACAACGGCCAATAAGTGGAAGCAACACAGGTGTCCGCCCACAGATGACTGGATAAACAAAATGTCACATATACATACAATGGAATATTATTCAACCTTTAAAAAGGAAGTTCTGACACCTGCTATAACATGGATGAACCATGAAGACATTACACTAAGTGAAATAAGCCATTCCCAAAAGGAACGATATGATTTCACATACATGAGGTGCTTAGTCATATTCACAGAAACATAAGGTAGAATGGTGACTGCCTGGAACTGGGNGTACAGAGTTTTAATTGCACAAGATGAAAAAAGTTCTGGAGATAAAGGATGATGATAGTTGTATAACAATGTGAATACACTAAATGTCATTGAACTATACACTTAAAAATGGTTAAGATGGCTGCATTTGCCCCTTCAAATCAGCATTTGTGTAACCTTTGGATACAAAATACCTAGTAGTGCAATTGCCGGGTTGTAGGGTAGTTCTATTTTTAATTTCCTGAGGAACCTCCGTACTATTTTCCACAGTGGCTGCACCAGTTTGCATTCCCACCCACAGTGCAAGTGTTCCCCTTCCTCTGCATCCTCACCAACATCTGTTGTTTCCTGAGTTATTAATTTTAGCTATTCTGACAAGTGTGAGGTGGTATTTCATTGTGGTTTTGATTTGTATTTCCCTGATGATGAGTGATATTGAGCATCTTTTCATGTGTCTGTTGGCCATTTGGATGTTTTCTTTGGAAAAGTGTCCATTTGTGTCTTCTGCCCATTTCTTCACTGGATTGTTTTTTGGATGTTGACATTATAGCAGCACTATCAAAAATAGCCAAACCATGGAAAGAGTCTAAATGTCCATCAATGGATGAATGGATAAAGACATGGTATATAGGGGTATCTGGGTGGCTCAGTTGGTTAAGCATCTGACTCTTGGTTCAGCTCAGGTCTTGACCTCATGATTTTGTGGGTTTGAGCCCCACATCAGCCTCTGTGCTGACAGTGTGGAGTCTGCTTGGGATTCTCTCTCTCTCTCTCTCTCTGCCCCCCCCCTTTCCCCCTCTCCCTCTCTGCCTCTTCCTTGCTCATACTCTCTCTCAAAAAAATACATAAAAGTAAGAAAAAAAATTATTTAATTAAAACAAGATGTGATACACACACACACACACACACACACACTCACACACAATGGAATATTACTTGGCAATCAAAAAGAAAGAAATCTTACCATTTGCAGCAACATGGATGGAATGTATTACGGTAAGCAAAATAAGTCAGTCAGAGAAAGAAATACCATATAATTTCATTCGTGTAGAAATTTAAGAAACAAAACAGATGAACATAGGGCAAGGGAAAAAAATAAGATAAAAACAGAGAGGGAGGCAAACCATAAGAGACTCAAATATGGAGAACAAACTAGGGTTGCTGGAAAGGAGGTGGGTGAGGGGAGGGCTGAATGGGTGATGGGCACCAAGAAGGGCACTTGTTGGGATGAGCACTGGGTGGGTTCTGTTCCCGAAAGCAATCCTACACGCTATGTTAACTAACTTCAATTTAAATAAATCAATCTTTTAAAAATGGTCACAATGGGAAATTTTTATGTATATTTGGCTATTAAAAAAGATTTAAAAATAAAGCAAAGAGGAAAAGAAAGAAGAAGAAAATCAAAAGGGAAAGAAGAAGAGAAGAGGCGGCAGAAGAGGAACAGCAGTAAAAACAACCACAATCAGTGTAACTATTTGGAGAAAGTGGAAAATTCTTCCCCCATAAAAGATCAATGAAGGATCAGTGAATATTATGCTTACATTTTCTCTCTCCTCTCTCTCTTATTTCTCTCTTCCCCTTTCTCTGTGCGCATGTGCACACGCACACACACACACACACACACACACCCCTCACACTTGATATTATTCAGATAGGTAGAGAAATTTTCTGACTTTTCCAACCTAACAATACTATCTTCCAAAAATTTTCAAGAAAAATAGGATTAATCATAAAAATATTACCAACTCCTGCTTAGAAAGGACTGATTTAATTTCACTGTGGGTAGATAAAACTCCATGTATACATAGCAGTTCTACAAAGAATAGCAAGGAAATGGCCAGTTTCGTGAGGCCAGGTGCTGTTAGAAGAAAAAAAACCTCAGTTTGTAGGGGCAAAAAACAGTGGCCTCTCAATTCTGTGCCGGGCGCTTCAAAAATTTCAAGCATGGTGTATTTTTCAGACTATTTCAGAAAGAACAGCTGATCTCTAAACAAGCTGGGTAAAAGCTGTGCCCGGTTATTTCTGTGGTTACGTGTGGTTTGAAATGACATTTTCTAACCCACGTACTGTTTCATGACCCAACCTAATCAGGCTGTTTGTTGGATTTTCTCGAGTGCTCTCCCTGTGTGCTTCATGTTTTCAGTCACACCATAAGGAGAGAAAGCTCCTTTGATCCCTTTAGACCTGACCATCCCCCAGACACTGACACCACGCCACTTTTCTTAGGGCTTTGACATATTTGAGCTGTGAGGCCAGCATTCAGCATGACCTTTCATCTACCATAGTCATGGCTGGAGCCACCATGACTGTGTATGGTAGAAAGAGGTCAGACACATGTAACTTATTATTATTTTTAATGTCCAACTGCCAACCACCTTCTAGGATTGGTTTTTAGATTCTGCCTCCATCATCCTGGGAAGTAGAGGAAAACTCAGAAAGCCTCTCCTCATCCAGTTCTTTCATCAAAACAGTATCATGGAGGGAAGGTGATATGGAGTCTCCTTTTACAGATGAGAAGTTTGAAAATGAGAGCAAAGACCAGGGATGACAACTCAGGAAACTGCTTGAGAGCCCAGGTCGTGACCAAGATCAAATTCTAGCTCTGTCACTCATTGGCTGCGCACCCTTCAGCAAGTTACATAAACTCTCTGCCTCCATTTTCTCATTAATAGTACATATCTGCATCCAGTGGCTGTGATGAAGAAAGTACTGAACACAATACCTGGCACATAGAAAGTATCGATCAATGTTAACTGTTGGTATAATGATCACGATCATTAACAGACGTGCATTACCCCTAGGTATTGCAAAGGTAGTGGTTATGCCTGTGCCAGGCAAGATGTTCTCAGTATGCCACAATAACAAACAACCCCCCCACCCACCCCCAAATCTCAGTGGCTTACCACAAAAATGTTTTCTCACTCTCGCAACATGCTCATCACACACCAGCTGGGGCTCTCCTCCGCAGCATCTTCGTTCTGCAACCCAGGTGGGTGAAGCAACATCCTTGGGACCACTGCCCAGAGTTGTGGCTAAGGGAGAAGGGAGTAGAGTGAGGCACAAACTGGGTTTTTAAAGCTTCTGCCCAGAAATGGCATGTACCACTTCCACTCATGTTCCACTGGCCAAAGCAAGCCCAACCTCAGGAGCAAGGAGAAGTGCAATCCTCCACATTGGAGGGAAGCAGAGTGAGTCAACAGTAATAAATCCACCACAATGGAGGAGCTGAGATCAAACCCCCAGGCTTCTTTCCGGTGTGCCATTCTATCCTTCTGTAAATTAAAGTTTATGAGATGGCTTTTCTGTAAAACTAAATTTGTGATCGTAAAATATGTAATTTTTAAAAGAGAGATGGTGGGGAATCTTGCTTTTTCTGGATGCTAGTCTTCCCATAAAATGATGCCGTTTTCTTGTCATGCAAGTAGATGAAGTAACCAAGTCTACTGAAGACTTGCTGTTCTCTTGGGTCCCCTGCTGCTTGGCGAGTTCCACTTTCTTCCCACCTCAGGGGGTCACCTTAGTGACCATACTTCACAGGTGGTCACTGTCTGAGGCAGATGTCAAGGGGCCATCCTTCCATTAAATTCATCTTGCCATTTCGCCTTTCAGTAACTTGAGGTCCTGTCACAAAGAAAGACTGGCAAAATCAATAGCCCTATCCTTTGAGTTTCTATTCATGAATAAACCCAGAAAATCAACTCAGCCATAGTCTTGATCTCATATCATAGAATCACAAAAGCTTAGCATGAACAAGTTCATCTAACTCAACCCCACATCTAATGCAAAAACACTTCCATCATGGGGGTGCCTGGGTGGCTCAGTCAGTTAAGAGCCAGACTCTTGATTTCAGCTCAGATCATAATCATGCAGCTTGTGAGATCGAGCTCTGCTTCGGGATGCTTGAGATTCTTCCCCTCTCTCCCTTGGCCCTTCCTCCACTCACATGTGTGAGCATACACATGCTCTCTCTCCCTCCCTCTCTTTCTCTCTCTCAAAATAAATAAATAAATTTCAAAAAAAGAGAAGCACTTCCTTCATATCACCCTATATTTGAATGCTTGAGAACATATCACCAGTAGATTTGAATGCTTGAGAAACTCATTACCTCAGAGACAAACAATTCCACCATTAGAACATTATGACTCTTAGAATAATTCTCTTCTTGGGGCACCTGGGTGGCTCAGTCCATTGGACGTCTGACCTCAGCTCAGGTCATGATCTCATGGCTCGTAGGTTCGAGCCCCACCTTAGCCTCTTTGCTGACAGCTCAGAGCCTGAAGCCTACTTTGGATTCTGTCTCTGTCTCTCTCTCTGCCCCTCTCCCACTCATGCATTGTCTCTCTCTTTCGAATATAAGTAAATATTTAAATAATTTTTTAAACGATGCTCCTTTTGTTGAGTTAAAATCTGGCTAGGCAGAGATTTCAAATTTTTGTCCTAATTCTGCATTCCAGTGGAACACAGAAAACTATAATATCATCCTAAATAAGAGCTTCCAGTACTTGAAGAAAGTCTGTGGAGCCTTTTCTTCGTTCTCTTTTCTATTCACCCCACTATTTATCATATGACAGGGATTCCAGAGCCCTCCATACCTACTTAACCAATCTGGCTATAAAACATCCAGTGAAAAACTCTAACTTTTTAATCAGAGGCAAATATACCCTCAAGCCACTGATGGAGAGGGCTGAAATAAGAAGGTTAGGAAAACCCATAAAATTTGACAATATCATTTATCGTTCTATTTGCATTCAACAAAAAAAACGGGTAATGAGATCTTTCAGAGCTACTTGGTGGATGCAAAGAGAGGAGGGAAAAGACTGAATGTTACATTACACATTCAGCAACTTGCTCGACAATATTAAAAAGAATGTTGTGCTTTTTGAGGTGATCTCATCACAAATTCTATCAGGAGAGCCAGGCTTTGAACTGTCTTCCAGAAGTAGATACGAATAAGACAGACCCCATAGGATGAGCAAGCTGCAAAGGTGAACAGCAACAAGGCTTGGGATGGAGAAGTGATCCTCTTCCAGCCTGAGCAGTGAAGCAAGCTGCCTGTCATGGGAAAGAGAATTTTCACTTGGAATATTCACTTCTCTTGAAAGCCATGGCTCACAAAACAAAGAACAAGGATGAAGGGAATTGATTAGCTTCCCTTAAGTAAAAGCATGTACTATTGAGGGTCTGTGTCAACTTTACATATAGAGCTCCCTCCTCACTGGATAGCTTCCTGACATGCTTTCTCCCCTGCTTCAGACCTCTCCTCATATGTCACCTCCTCAGTAAAGCTGTCCTGACTCTATTTAAAATTGCAACCACAGCACACCTGGGAGGCTCAGTCGGTTAAGCATCCGACTCCAGCTCAGGTCATGATCTCAGGGTCTGTGAGTTCGAGCCCTGTGTCCCGCTCTTTGCTGACAGCTCAGAGCTTGGAACCTGCTTCGGAATCTGTGTCTCCCTCTCTCTCTCTGCCCCTCCCCCACTCATGCTGTGTCTGTCTCTCAAAAATGAATAAATGTTTAAAAAAAATAATAAAGTAAAATTGCAACCCCAGCAAGTAGAGCCTCTGTCCTCCTTCACTGCTCGTTTCTTTCATAGTACATATCACCATCTAATATGCTTTTCTCATTATCTCCTTTATTGAAGTTCTCCTCCCACTATAATGTTAGATCCAGAAGGGCAGGGATTTTTCCTATTTTCTTCATTGTCCTATCCCAATTACCTAGGATGGTACATGTGATTCAGTATCTGATTTCTAGGTTTTTCAAAAAATACATAAAAACTACCTATTTTTTTAGCCATACTTTCTAGTGGAGTAAATAGTTGATAAAAATCAATAAAATAAGCAGTTGATGAGTGTGATGTGATGGCAAACAAATGCTGTGATCAGAAAAGGTCTCTTGTAAGTGGTTTCATTTGAGCAGGGGGGAAGGATCAAAGACTCACTAGGATAGAGATGGTAGAAGTGGATCCAGACAGAGGAAACTTCAAGCATAATGCCCTGAAGACATAACAAGCTGGCTTCATAATGGAAAATGAAACAAACTATACACCAACAAACAACCTAGAAGAAATAGAAAACTTCTTAGAGATATGCAACTTACCAAGACTCAATCAGGAAGAAATAGAAAATCTGAATACAATTACTAGTAAGGAGACTGAATTAGTAATTTAAAATCTCCCAACAAAGAAAATCCCAGAACGAGACGGCTTTACTGGTACATTTTACCAAGTATTCAAAGAAGAATTAACACGAATCTTTCCCAAACTCTTCCAAAAAAGTAAAGAAGGAATACTCTCAAACTCATTTTATGAGGCCAGCATTATACCAAAACCAAGAAAGGACACTGGACAAGAAAACTAGAGACCATTATCTCTAATGAACGTAGATGCAAAAATTCTCAATAAAATACTAGCAAACTGTATTCAACAACACATTAAAAGGATCATGATTAAGTGGGATTTATCCCTGGGACACAAGGATAGTTCAACATATACAAATCAATGTGATATAGTACATTAATAGAATGAAAGAAAAGAACCCTAAGATTATTTCAACAGACGCAGAAAATGCATTTGACAAAATTCAACATCCACTCATGATAAAAACACTTAATGGATTAGGCATAGAAGAAATATATCTCAGTATAATTAAGGCCATACATAATAAGCCCATAGCTAACATCATACTCAATGGTCAAAGATTAAAACTTTTCCCTTAAGATCAGGAATAAACCAAAGGTGCCCACTCTCACCTCTCCTATTAAACATAGTAATGGAAGTCCTAACTAGCACAATCAAGCAAGAAAAAGAAGTCGAAGGCATCAGAATTAGGAAATAAGAGATAAAATTGTCTCTATTTGAAGATGGTGTGAATTTATATGTAGAAGCCCTTAAAGACTCAACCAAAAAATTGTTGGATTTAATTAATGGATTGAGTAAAGCTGAAGGATACAAAATTAACATACAAAAACTAGTAGTGTTTCTAACACTGAATTTTCTGAAAAAGTAACAAAGAAATTGATCCCATTTATAATATCAAAACCAATAATATATTTAGAAATAAATTTAAGTAGGGAAATGAAAGATCTCTACACTGAAAATTACAAGACACTGATGATAGAAACTGGAGAAGACACAAATAAATAGAAGGGTATCCCATGTTCATGAACTTGTAGAAGTAATACTGTTAAAATGATAATACTCCCAAAAGCTATCCATGGATTCAATCAAGATTCCAATGGCATGTTTTTTCACAGAAGTAGAAAATTTTACACGGAACCATGAAAGATCCTGAATTGCTAAAGTAATCCTGAGAAAGAACAAAGCAAAAGGCATCATACTTCTCATTTCAAGCTATGCCATAAAGCTATAGTCATCTACATATACAAATCAATACTGGCATAAAACAGACACGTACACCAATACAACAGAACTGAGAGCCCATAAATAAACCCAAGCATATACAGGCAACTAATATTTAACAAGGGAGCTAAGAGTACTCAAATGAAGAAAAGACAGTCTCTTCAACAAGTAGTACTGAAATAATTGGATAGTCACATTAAAAAGACTGAAACTTTAGGTCACCTGGGTGGCTCAGTCGGTTAAGTGTCTGACTCTTGATCTCAGTTCAGATCACGATCTCACAGTTCATGAAGTTGAGACCCGCATTAGTCTCCATGCTGACAATGTGGAGCCTGTTTGGGAGTCTCTCTCTTCCTCTCTCTCTACCCTTCCCCCACTCTCTGTCTCTCTCTCTCAAAATAAATAGACTTAAAAATAAATGAATAAATAAATGACTGAAACTGGACCCATATCTTTTATCACTCAGAAAAATTAAAATAAGACTTAATTGTAACTGAAACCATGACACTTCTAGAAGAAACATATAAGAACAAAGTTCCTTGATATAGGTCTGATAATGATTTTGGGGATATGACATCTAAAGCATTAGAAACAAAATAAAAAATAAACAAGTGGAATTGCAGCAAACTAAAAGCTCTTCACAGCAAAGGACACCATCAATAAACTGAAAAGACCATCCATGGAATGGTGAAAAACATTTGTAAGCCATATATCTGATAAGGGGTTAATATTCAAAACCTATAGAGAACAAATACAACTCAATAGCAAAAAAAACAAAAACAAAAACAAAAAATCCAAATAACTCAATTTGAAAATAGGCAAAGAACCAGAATGGACATTTCTACAAAGATGATCTATGAAAGGCCAACAGGTACATGAAAAGATGCTCAACAGCACTAGCTGTTAGGAAAATGAAAGTTAAAACCACAGTGAGGTATCACCTTACGCCAGTTAGAATGGCCATTATCAAATAAACAAGAGATAACAACTGCTAGCATGGATGTGAAGAAAAGGGAACGCTTGCACACTGTTGGTTGGATTGTAAATTGGCATGGCCACTATGGAAAACCATATGAAGGATTATTAAAAAAAAATAAAAATAAAATTTTAAATGAAAAATAGAACTACCATATGATCCAGCAATTCTGTTTCTGGGAATATATCCAAGAGTAACAAGAACAAAAATTCAAAGAAATATCTGCACCTTCATCTTCACAGCAGCATTATTTACCATAGTCAAAACATGGAAACAACCAAAGTGTCCCTGGATGGATGGATAGATGGATAAAGAAGATACAATATATATTTACAGTGGAATATTATGGCGCCATTTTAAAAAAAGGAATCCCTACCATTTGTGACACCCTGGATGGACCCTGAAGACACTAAGTAATGTAAGACAGACAAATGCTGTATGATCTCACCTACATGTAGAATCACTTAAAAAAAAAAAAAAAAGAGGTCATAGGGGATGCCTGGGTGACTTGGTTGGTTGGGCATCCAACTTCAGTTCAAGTCATGATCTCATGGTTCGTGGGTTCAAGCCCCATGTTGGGGTCTGTGCTGACAGCTCAGAGCCTGGAGCTTGCTTCGGATTGTGTCTCCCTCTCTCTCTCTTTCTCTGTTCCTCCCCAACTTGTGTTCTCTCTCTCTTAAGACTAAACATTTTTTTTTAAGTCATAGAAAAGATCAGACTTGTGGTTACCAGAGGTGGGGTTGGAAGAGGAGAAATTGAAGAAAAGTGGTCAAAGGTACAAACTTCTTGTTATAAGTAAGTAGTAAGGGATATAAAGTGCAATCTGATGACTATAGCTATCATTGTTGTATGATACATAAGAAAGTCATTAAGAGTAAATCCTAGGATTGCTCATCACAAAGAGAACATTTGTTTTCCTTTATTCTTCTTTCTTTTCTCTTCATTGTACTGAGAAGATGGATGTTAGCTGAAGCTATTGTGGTAAATCATGTAACAATTCAGTAAAACCTTGGATTACAAGTAACTTGTTCCACATGTGTTCTGCAAGACAAGCAAATGTGGTTTTTTTGTTGTTGTTTTTGTTTTTGTTTTTTTTTTGGAGAGAGAGAGAGAGGGCACAAGCAAGTGAGGTGCAGAGAGAGAGAGAGAAAGAGAGAGAATCCTACAAGGGACAGAGAGAAAAAGGGAGGGGGAGAGAGAGAAAGGGAGGGAGAGAGAGAAGAGGGGCTCACCTGGGGCTGGTGTTTTACCCAAAGCGGGGCTCATGCTCACCCAATGTGGGACTCAAACTCATGAACCGTGAGACTGACCTGAGCGAAAGTCAGATGCTTAATGACTGAGTCACCCAGGTGCCCAAGATGAGCAGGTATTTCTAATAAATTTTAACTTGATAAACAAACGATGTCTTGCAATAGGAGTAGAATGTGACACTGAAAGTCACATGATCACAACAGAGTCAACGGTTCTTGAAATGCACTTTGACATGCGAGTGCTTTGGATTACAAGCATGTTTCCAAAATGAATTATGCTCGCAAACCAAGGTTTTACTGTATATGTAAACCAAACCATCATACTATACGCCTTAAACTTATACACTCAATAAAAGTGGAAAAATAAACACATAAACTTAATACAGTTTTCCTTAGGATGAAAAGTTGAGGGGAAAAAAAATAGAAAGTTATCCAAGGGCACTGAAGGGCTGAGATCCTGAGGATGGGGGGATAAATTTGGAAAGATAGACAGGAGCCGAATCCTGGAATGCTCTCTTCCCCTGTCCCCATTACTAACCACTGTGTGGGTGACCAAAGTAACCTTTAGTGACTGCTCTGAACGCCATTTCTTACGCTCTCTGAGCTCCTTATTATTCAGGATTCTCAGCAGAAATATCGCTTCTTTAAAGTAGGGTCCCCCAGAGCAATGCAAGCTCTAGAAGGCAGGTACCTTTTCTTATTCGCCAGTTTTCCTAATGTCTAGAACCATGATTAGCACATAACAGAGTGCTCAAAATTATTTGATGCATATCTTAAGTCATTGTCCCTGAAAAGCAGACTCTGAGAGACTTGTTCTGTGAAAATTTACAGGGAGTGTTCTTGAAAAAACCACATAAAATGAGGGATGGCAGCTCCCCTCAGCCAGGAAAAGTCCTGAGGAAGCCTTGAGCTGTGATCCATCAGCCGCTAACATTCGAGGTGACTGGGGAATTGAGACCTCAGTTCCAAAAGCGGGTAATCAGGCAGCACAACATGGCACCCACTGCAATAAATGAAGGAACAACGAACGGATGCTTTCTTTACTACCTAAACTTAGGTTAAAGCATCTCGAATCCTTTGGCCATATCCAGTACAACCCTCATTCACCCTTTCATGCGGCACTCTCTTCTCATTTCAACAATATTGTGATAAAACACACGTACAACCTTAAAAATATTTCTATCCTAGAAGTATTTAAATCTGTTTTCATTTCACCAGTAGTTCTAGCTCATTTCTATCACCTTATTTCATGGTAGCTCTTGAAAATAAAGACATTTCTTTTATAGGCATGTCACAAACACTTTAGAGTCAGGAAATGAACCTGCTTAAGGTTTTATCTCCATCAACAGAGAAAGTCATACAGAGCTAATGAGTTCTTACATTTGTTTTGTTTGGTGTCTCCTTCTTATTTTGTTATTTTCCTGCATTTAGCCATAATAAAAGTTCCAGTGATCCTGGGGCGCCTGGGTGGCTTAGTCGGTTAAGCGTCCGACTTTCACTTAGGTCATGATCTCGTGGTTCATGGGTTCGAGCCCCGCGTCGGGCTCTGTGCTGACTGCCAGCTCAGAGCCTGGAGCCTGTTTCAGTCTGTGACTCCCTCTCTCTCTGACCCTCCCCTGCTCACGCTGTCTCTCTCTCTCCTAGAAATAAATTTTAAAAAAAAACATTTAAAAAAAATTATAAAAAAAAGTTCCAGTGATCCTTCAGTTCCTATGATTTTTCTTAGAAACTGATTTGCAAATGCTTTATGTTATTTTTTCTTCTATGTGAAATGGTTGAAAAAATCAGTAATACTAAAGTGGGGCAAGTCATCTGCTGGAGAGCATGGCAGGTAAATGTGGATGGGATCATAAAACAGTCATCTTACTAGAAATGTCCAGATCTCACAGAGCTAAACAGGGGCAAACAGCTTTGTCTTGTGTTTTAGACCGTTGCCTCCATGCCCAAGCTTGATGCACTAATACAATAATTTATGACTAAAATGACCCAGCATAATAGTGCTTCATCTTTTAAACATTCTGTTAAAAATATCGGGGCGCTTGGGTGGCTCAATTGGTTAAGTGTCCGACTTTGGCTCAGAGCCTGGAGCCTGCTTTGGATTCTGTGTCTCCCTCACTCTCTGCCCCTCCCCTGCTCACTCACTGTCTCTCTCTCTCTCTCTCAAAATAAATAAACATTAAAAAATGTTTTTAAAAAAATATCAATATGTAGCAGAGCAGCTAGAAAGTATGAGGAATTATCTTCATGTTCAAGTTGGGAAATCAGTCTCCCTACTATACAAATATGCCTGACACCCTCATCCACCTGCACCAGAAGATGCAGAGAATCTGATGTCATCCAGACATTGGACCAAGAAGATGAGAATCATCTGAGCAAGTTACAAATCAACAGGAAGAGGGCAGCCCTGAGTAAATTCCCTTAGAATGAGGTTTTCCTAAACCATCTGCGGCATGGTAGGACTGGCCTGCCCTGATTTTAAACATCAAGAAACAGAGGAGATATTGACTGTAAAATTGACCTCGTGGATTGTAAATTGGTGCATCCACTTTGCAAAACCGTATGGAGGTCCCTCAAAAAATTAAAAACAGAACTACCATATGATCCAGCAATCCCACTTCTGGATATACACCCACCAGACCCAACAGAGATGCAATCTCTATCTTGAAGAGATATCTGTACCCCCACATTCATTATTCACTGAATAATGTCAAAAGTACACCACATTCTTGGCTTGGGTCTTTGAGCCGGTGGTAAAAGAATGGAGAGGTCAGGTAACAGTGATAATTTTTTTTCTCCCTTATAATTTTGCCTAGGAATCTGGCCTCTCTTTGGTTTTAAGCTGATTTTATGGATTGATGTGGGCTTTTGAACCTTATAAGCTGATATGCTTTTGAACCTTGCTGATAAGCTGATATAATTTTCACATTCTTCGAGTGAACAATGGAGTAAGGGGAAGAGCCAGAGGGACCAGATAACATGCTCAGGTTATTTAATGGGATAGAGATAAAGCTGGGTCTAGAATGAGGGTCTCCTGACACCATCCTAAGGACTATCACACCCCCTTCGATCCTTCTGCAATGTTCTATTTCCACAGGGCTGATTTGTGTAGATATGTGAAAGGACATAAGATGATAGAATATCAAACTCAGTGCAGTATTTAAATGATTCCTAACGGCTTAAACCATGGAAGCCCAACTTGGTAGAAGTTGGATGTGGCATGAAAAACATCATAGCACAATGTTATCTTTGGAAGTTCTACATATTTTTTATGTATTACAAACTACGGAGCAACTAGACAACAGTAATTTTTTTCCTTAGTAGGGATAAGGAAAATAATTGAACCAACTTCCCTTCTCCTCATCCAAGGAAACATTAGAATCTTTAGTGGGGCATGTTTGGAGTGTTTACTGGAAGCGGGCATAGGTTCAAAACGCCAGACCAAAGCCTAGTTCTGATACAACTAAGGTCATAGACAGAATGTTCTTAAAGTTTCACTTTATCGAGAAAATGCTTAACCCCTTTATTTGTAACTGACTGCAGGTAAAATGTCAAGAGAAAGCGAGCAATGAAAAACTATTTCTCCTGTCCAGAAAAGAACCAGAAGCATTCAGCTTTTCTAAGAAAGCTCCACAGTGTCATTTCTCTGTGTGAAGGACTACAGTAATTTTACCAGGATCATTATAGGATAAAATCTGAACTTCCTACCATGGAGTTTAGGGTTTGTATTCTGGATCTCTTTTTCCTTACCACCTTCCTTGCTCATTCTCCCCCAGCCATGCTCAGATTCTTTCTATTGCTCAATCATTTCAAACTCCTACTTGTTCTTAGGCCTTTGCATTTGATGTCCCCTCCCCTCTTTCCCAGATCTCTGAATGTCTGCACGGTCTCCTAAGCTAGGTATTGGCTTCTATAACATTTCCTCAAAGAGGCCGTTCCTGACCAGTTCATCTAAAGTGGATGCTCCACTCATTTCTCTACTTTCTTAACTTCAAAGATTTTAGCACTGTGTGAAATGTGTATTTATTCATGTGTTTGCTGATTATCTTCCCAGTAAGCTTCATGAGGACAGGGACTTGATTTCTATTTTCATTGTATATTCTCAGTCCCAGTAAAGTACCAGGTCCGCAGTAGCTGCTACTTAAAAACGTGGCGAATAACTGATTCAATAACTCAGTTGACATGGTAGAGATTCCCACTCCTTACTCATCCAGGGACACAAAATATGTAGTAGAGACAAGAGATTATAGGTATCAGAAGTACTTAATAATAAAATTATAAAAGAAACATCTACTCAGAGTCCACTCTACCAGGCTATACAGCACTAAAACCCTGTGAGTTGGTTATTTGTTTTATTAATTCGGACGAGGGACCATAAGGCAAGCTGAGGGCAAAGCACAAGCTAGCTAGCTCCCGGGTGGGAGATGTGTGATATTCCTCAAGCTCTCCTGGCTGCCCAAGAGTGAAGGAAAGGAAACAAATGGTTAACTGAGAGAGATCACAGTCATGTAAGACCTGAGTCTCCACCAGTTTACAAATGTCTTAGTAAATTACAAGAAAAAGGTTATCTTATCAATAGCCTAATCTCTGGAAACCTATAGACTCAATTTCCTGGAGCCCCTGCAATCCCCTCCATGGTGAGATGGGGAACAAAAGCTAGAAGGAAATGACAGGCAAAATTATTTAAAAAAAAAAAAATTTTTATATATGTATGCACTTTAGAGAGGCAGAGTTGGGGAGGGGAGGGAGGCAGAGAGAGGGAGACACAGAATCCAAAGTAGGCTCCAGGCTCTGAGCCATCAGCACAGAGCCTGCCCTGGGGCTCAAACCCAGGAACCATGAGATCATGACTGGAGCTGAAGTCAGGTGCTTAACCGACTGAGCCACCCAAGTGCCCCTGAAATTAAATTTTCTTATAAATTGCAGCCCATTGACAAATACTTGATGCAAATATAGAGCATAACATTTCTCCAGGAAGCCCCTACTGTCCTAAAGTTAATGCTTTGCTGGAGGGAAAAAACCACCTTAGCCTGACAATGGCTGGACCTCCAGTAATCTGTGAGTCTTTAGCATACGAAAGTCTCTTTGGAAACTTCCCTTTTGACGTTACCTCCCCCAAGTCCATGGTATATAATCAGTCACACTTCACAACCCCAGGGAAGCTCTTTCTGCCGTGAGTCCTGTCCACATGCTTTAAGAAAATCACCTTTCTCACACCAAAGAGGTCTTCCAGAATTCTTTGTTGGCCGTCAGCTCGGAACCCCACCATCACCCTAAAACCGCATCAATTCCATTTTACAAATGAGAAAACCGAAGTAGGAGAACTTAAGAAACTTGCTCAAAGTTACATACTTAGTAGATGGTGAAGCCCAGATTTGAGCCCAGGCTGTCTGACTGCACTAAAGAACTATCTTTACTCTTAATGTTTTGAGGAACCTCCATGCTATTTTCCACAGTGGCTGTACCAGTTTGCGTTCCCACCAACTAGTGTATAAGGGTTCCTTTTTCTCCACGTGCTCATAACTCCCTCATTTCTTGTCCTTTTTATTCTAGCCATCCTGACAGATGCAAGGTAATATTTCATTGTGGTGTTGATTTGCATTTTGTTGATTAGTGATTTTGTGTATCTTTTCATGTGTCTATTGGCCATCAGTAGGTCTTCTTTGGAGAAATGTCTCTTCATGTCTTCTGACTTTTTAATTGGATTATTTGGGGGGATTTTGGTGTTGAGTTGTGTAAGTTATTTATATATAATACTAACCACTTACCAGATAGATTATTTGCAAATGTCTCTTCCATTCAGTGGGTTGCCTTGTCATTTTATTGACAGTTTCCTTCACTGGCAAAAGCTTTTTCTTTTGGTATAGACTCAACAGTTTAATTTGGCTTTTGTTCCCCTTGCCTGAGGAGACATATCTGGAAAAATGTTTCTACAACTGATGTCAAAGAAATTACTGCCTATGTTTTTTTCTAGGATTTTTATGGTTTCAGGTCTCACATAAGAGACTTTACGTGTATGGTATAAGAAAGTGGTATAAGAAAGCGGTCCAGTTTCATGCTTTTGCATGAATTTTCCCAGCAATTTGTAAGAAGAATGGATAAAGAAGATAATGGATACACATACACACACACAAGCACACAATAGAATATTATTCAATCATAAGAGAATGAAATCTTGCCATTTCCAATAGCATGGATAGACAGAGAGGGTATAATATAAATGAGAAAAAGACAAATACCATATAATTTCATTCATATGTGGAATTTAAGAAAAGAAAGAAAAGAAAAAGAGAGAGAGGGAGGGAGGGAGGGAGGGGGAGAGAGGGAGAGGGAAAGAGGGAGAGGGAGAGGGAGAGGAAGAAAACAGATTCTTAAACACAGTGAAGAAGCTGATAGTTGCCAGAGGGGAGATGGGTGGGGAATGAGTGAAACAGACAAAGGGGGATTAAGAGTATACCTGTCACAATGAGCACTGAGTAATGTGTAGAATTGCTGAGTCATTATATTGTACACCTGAAACTAACACTGCATGTCAATTATATTTCACTGAAGAGGAGAACTAACTTTACTCTGGGTCCTCATTCATACTTCACTCCTTAACTTACCCTACTTCTAAAAACAACTGAAGCTTCACTTGTTCTACTCTGAAGAGTGGACTTGTTAGGAAATACTCTAAATCATTCCAGGCAACATCATTCTTTTCTACTCCTTAATGTCATAAAAACAGAAATATTGTATCTGGGTTTCCTGAAGTCCGGGATCATCTGGGCTTTACCATGGAAGTCAAGTGTTTTTAAACTTGTTTGCCACTCAGTTGTGATTGCCTCACTTGGTAGTAATCTGCATCCTTATGTAAACAAATTCCTTGGGAGGTGAGGAAGAGGACTTGCTACACGGACAGAAAAGTGGGGGGGGGGGGGCGAGGGGGACAAAACAGAATCTAGCTTTTGTTTCTGAACTTGAAACTTCTGCTTTGATAATGCAAACCAAGCCATCAGCTTAAAAGCAGTCTGAAAAATCCTTGCAAGGAAAGGTCCTACCGTCTTCAAAATTCCAAATCTTTCTTCAAGACTTGATTATTTCCCCCCTGCCTGGTAGGTATAGTATCTCTACCTATCTTGAGTATAGTATCTCTACCTCTCTTGAGTCTTTCAAGAGATAGGTGATTTCTTTCCTCTTCTTAAAGAGTCAGCTACAATTCTGGTTGTGAAACATTTTTGTAATCCAGATATTTGACCAAGCTTATCGAAATGCCAGGTTATGCCTGGATGGTGTTTATTAAGCTCCCACTGGAGAAATGAAGCTGTCTCCAAGCGCCTTTGGAAGGATTTTCTTTGGAGGGACATACTCTTCTAAGTGCTGCATTGAAGGTATGGGAAATTGAATTTTGTGTGTATCAGAGCAAGTAAAATTTCAGCCCCCTAACAAATTTAGAGGAAATCCTTGAACCACATTTGTTCCCCTTTAAACAGGCAGCCTGTGTGAAATGTTTTATTGTAAAATAAATCAATAAATGCCTCAAAACAACCAAAGTAGTGTATATGCTTACAGAATTCCCCCTAGCTTTGAAACCTCATATATATATATATCATTATCTTTAAAAATCAAACAAAAAGAATCTCTGGTGTACTATTAAGCACACCCACAAATCCAAAATCAATTACTGGAGGGATGGCCTAATTTTGATAGTTTGCAGAAGGAGATACTGGCTCAAATTCATTTCTAATCAGGATGGTTTCTGTTAACCCACAAACCCTGGTTAATATCAATGGAAATCTTTTTAAGTTGACAAGTCTAATGTACATCAAGTTCAGCCTGAAGATGGTTAAAGATTTTTGGATAGAGAGTTGTCCGTGTTAAGTATTATTGTCACATTCATCCCTACAGTGACAAAGTGTTCGGACAGAGATGGCCTGCATATTTGATCAGAGGTAGAGGAAAGGGGTAGGTGGGAGAGAGAGGAAAGAGAAGAGAAATAAATAGAAGGAAAGAAGATGCTCTGTGCAAATGTTTTGGGCTTAAGGGCAGAAGAAGACGCATACCATACACTTTAGAAGACTTTATGTACAGCCTCGTATATTTTTTTCTGACTTGAAATATCTTAGCATCTTCAGAATAGTAGTCGAATAGTTCTCAAGCTGTCTGGGATTGTCTTTGTATCTGCTAGTAGCTCAGGGCCTTGGCCATAGCAACTGGCTAAAAGCCTAGATAATGGATCCTATTCTCATTGCTTGAATGGAGTTAATAAAGCCTCTGAGTCTAGACCCAGGGAAGCATTACTACCATTAAAATTAAACTGTGTCTGCAAATTGTAGTCCACAAAACATTTAGAGCCACGTGATGTGAATCAATTTTCTGGGGTGGGGTGGGGAGATAAAGTTGCATGATCCAATAAGCTTGAAAATCTTGGGTTTCAGCACAATGCAAATCCCCTCACATGATTCTTCATGAAGGGGACATTTATGCCAAGTTTTCCAAATGTTTTTGGGTGGAGAATGTCCAGTGGCTACTGTCCATAGATTGCACATTAGGACAGAATAGACCAGCTCCTACTTCACCTCCTTCGCTGAACAATATCTAAAACTCAGATGATTGGAAGAGAAGCAAAAGTCTGTTTTTCTTAATTAACATTTTGATAACCCCCAAAGTTCTGGAGGAAATGAAACCATCCACACTGTAGCAGAAAAACCAGAGCCCTGGGAAAGAATCATGGCATAATATCAGAATAAACTGAGGCTCCAACCTGAGCCTTACCAACTACTTACTGCATGGCCTTGGGTAAGGTCTGATCATCTCTGAGTCTCTAATTTTCCCCTTTAACATGAGGATAACGATGCAAACTTCACAACATTTTATGCGGCTTAAATGAAACAGAGTGTGGGAAAGCACCTTTTCTAGAGTTGGTCTCAGAGTCGATACACCATTAAAGCAAATTCTGTTCCCCACTCAGCAAACAATGGACCCTTGAAGCCCAAAGTGAACATTGTAGGAAAACGGATGAAGTAAATAAACATTGCCCGTTAGCTCAAAAAAACAAGCTTGAGAAACCCTCCTTGGCCTTCCAGTCTGGGTGGAGCAGACACATGGGTTTGAGCCCACTCACAAATGATGAAGCTCCTGGACTGCTCCTCCTGAGACTTCCTTCTGGAAAGGCCTCCTGTCAAGAAACATGGAGATCAATCTCGTCCCAAAAGTCAACATGTTTGTCACCTCCTGTCTAGACTATTGCATTGCTCGCAACCTAGACCTCCCCCAGGGAGCTGTCCAGTGACAGCAGATGACCCAGCCGTGACAGCACGCCTGCTGGTTAGGTCAGCCCACGGCAAGCACAGCACACCCAGGCCGACTTGCAGCCTTGGCTGCTGTTTTTACGTCAAGTCCAATTTACGATCTGGGCTCTCGAATTAAATCACTAGGCAGCAATGAGCCTGGCTTGCGGGAAGACCTTCTCATTCCATACGGCCCACTGATAACTTATTGGACATGGAGGTACTGAGACACAGTGCAGATATCGCTTCATTCAGGTCTGTTTTCAATCCAAATAACTGGCCCCACGTGTGCTTCCAGTGAACGGCGTCTGTGTGCCAGAGCTAAGAGGAATCTGCATGCGGTACTGCTTCCTCAGATCAGAGACTGAGGTTCGGGATATCTCAAAGGACTGAAGAAGTAAACTGAGCACAGAAAAGTAAAAGAGAGAGGGAGACAGAGGGAGAGGGACAGAACCAAAAGAAGCTAAAATTCATGTTCTTGCCCCCATCCCAGCTCCTTCCCCAGGTCACTGTCTTGTATTGCTTAAAATTCAAAACACATTTAGGGGCACCTGGGTGGCTCAGTCGGTTAAGCGTCCAACTTTGGCTCAGGTCATGATTTTGCGGTCCATGGATTGGAGTCCCATGTCAAATTCTGTGTGGACAGCTCAGAGCCTGGGGTCTGCTTTGAATTCTCGGCCTCATGCTCTCTCTGACCCTGCCTGCTTGCAGTCTATCTCTCTCCCTCTCTCTCAAAAAAAAACTAATGTTAAAAACTTTTTTAAAACACACATTCCTACAATCTAGACAGGGCTATACTAAGATATTTTTCCAGTAGGAGTGATGTCATCAACATTCCCTATCAGCTTTTCTTATTACTAGTCTGTTCATTTAAAAAGACACTGGCAAAAAGCTATGAGAAAGGACAATTATGTAACATAATCTGGCCCTGCAGAACATGCTGGGCTTAGGCATGCAGCCTTGGTCTGTAAGACAAAGTGAGTCTCTTGGAAAAGAAAATTGGTCTTTTCCAGGATCCAACCTCTATCACCTTGACCAAGAATTACACTTCTTGACCATTCCTTGGTCTTTGGAAAGCAAGAGGCTGATCTTTTTATCACTTGTCAATTTGTCAAAAATATATTTACTTTTATTTAGATGCACATGACCATGAGCAACTTGCAAAAGGAAAGAAAGTGTGTGAAAGGTATAAAAAGAGAACGGAGAACCCAGTAGAATCAGGAAGAGAAAATGAAAGAGGAGCAAGACACCCTCTCCCAGAAAGCCAGGAATAAGAATGTGTGACAGAGGGCAGGCAGCAGGGGAGGGGGTGGGGGGGAGTGTTAGTAGTAACAAACAAATCTCTGTAAGCAAATTATGCTCCATTTTTATCCAAACAACGGCCCCCAGACCTTCCTTAATTCAACACAGTTTCTGATAATCCTTCCCTTTGCCCTTTTCCTCATCTTCTCATGGAATACCTTTCCTCAACTCAGGACCAGAGGGAACATTCCACCTAAGAATCTTGGGGAATAGCTAAGATTCCATGCAAAGGTCTGCAGTCTCTATGGGACCAGACAATCTTGCTCCGAGGTAGTCTGGGCACACATTTTCCATGTCAGGATCATTAACAGGAACTTGCACGTCAGCGCCCAGGCTGTCTTTTGCCCTCCAGGTCCTCCTTGGCTAAAACTCAAAAGGATTAGGAGGTTTCCTCATAGTTCTCTTTCCGAGCAGCCTGTCATTCTTGGTACATCACCCTCACTTTCCGAAAATGGCACAAAATTCAGCCAGACTCTTACAAGAAGGAATTATGTCACTCCTTAATCCTAAGCTGCTGCTTAAGTAACCCAAACAAGCTCTTTTCCCAGGGGAGAAGAAATGTACCCCGCTTCTCTTTAGAGGCCAGGAATGGGATTGTGGGTCTCCCAGCTGGATTCTTCACTGGTACAATCACAGAAACAAACAAGAGGGACTTCTTTTTTTTTTTTTTTCTGAATGAACATTTTGTACCGAGTGACACCTCTCCTTATGACGTTTCAACTGTTGTCTATTCAGTATCTCTGCTTCTTTCAACATGCCCTTCCCCTGTGGGTCTCATCCATTTCTGAGTGTTGGATAGTTCTAAGGCAGAGCACCTGGACCATGCACATTAGGTGATACACAAGAGAAAAATAACAAGTAGCAAACCAGTTGGGCAATCATCCTAAGTGACCAAAAAGCAGGTCAGGCGATACAGGCAAGAGCAAATTATATGCATGCCATGCATCAGTCCTAGACTTCTACCCTCTGGTTCCTTGCATTTTGATTAGCCTTCAAAGCATTAAGGAAGAAGAATCCCCTCTTTCACAAAATTTTTTTTCAAAAAATCTTTTTCTGTTTCTCTTTATGCAGGGGGGAGGCTAGAGGGAGCTTTATCTCAGGTACAAGAATGATGAGGTCTAAGTTCCCAAAGTGATGGCGCTATGGAATTGTAGGTAGACTGAAAAGAATTTCCATATTTAAAAACAAACATGTATTCCTCCAAGAACTCAAGATACAATTAATAGAAGATTTAGCTGGACTGAATCATCAACATTGAAGGTATACTACACTAAGGTAAATTAGATAGTATGACTCTTGCCCCTGTAGACGGAAGCATGGAAGTTTATTAAGAAGAAAGAAAGAAAGAAAAGGAAAGAAAAAGAAAAGCAAGAAAAGAAAGCAAGAAAGCAAGAAAGCAAGTAAAGAAATCTTAAATAAATGGAAAAATGGAAAGACTGCACTAAAGGGATCAGTGTCCGTGCAAGATATAAACTTAAGATAACTCTTGATATGCTCTTTTAAAGGCAAATTATTATATTTTATTTTTTTAATGTTTGTTTATTTTTGAGAGACAGAGAAAGATAGAGCACAAGCAGGGGAAGGGCAGAGAGAGAGGGAGACACAGAATCAGAAGCAGGCTCCAGGCTCCGATCTGTCAGCACAGAGCCCGACACGGGGCTCGAACCCATGGACCGCGAAATCAGGACCTGAGCTGAAGTTGGATGCTTAACCGACTGAGCCACCCAGGTGCCCCAAATAATTATATTTTAAAAAATAGTAATTCAATAAACATTTATTGAATACCCGACATATACAAAGCCCACAAAAAAAATTAATGAAGCACACTTCCTAGATACAGGAATTCTGATATCTAACTGAAGAGGTTCAACAAAATATAAACTTAGACTGTACAACTTGTATGGGTATCTTTCCATCTGATATTCAAAGTAAGTCTGAGTTCTGTAGAGGAAGTGCTCATTCTCTTTAATGGGAGAGGCAATTGAGGCTAAGAGAGGCTGGATGATTTGCACCAAGATCAGGCTCAAACTTAAGTCATCTGACATGAAATCTGCTACAATTCAAAATAAGATATCACAAGTGCCCAAAGAGAAGTCTGTGCAGAGAGTTATTGATATTCCTGCTTGTAGAGGAGATAAGAGAAGATTTCATGGAGGTATTTGATCTGAGTCTTGAAGGAGGGCAGAGTTTTGACAAACATAAAGGGGCATCAAGGAAATTATAAACTGAAGGCTATCATTTAAAAAGAGCAAAAGGTAAGGAGGCAGAAACTAGTGCATATTTAAGAAATGGTCAGCAGGTTGGTTTGGCCAAGGCCCAGGTTATGTAAAGGACAGCAGTGGAAGATAAGGCTGAGAATTTGGGTTGCAATCAGGTCATGGAGCACCCTGAATGCCTTGCAAAAGAATATGAACACTTTTGGCCAGCAATGGAGAAATACTGGAGGTTTTTGAATAGAGAAATGATATAATCAGAATAGAGTTTTAAAAAGATTAATCTGGCAATAAGATGCAGAATACTTTGGAAGAGGCTGAGGAGTTATGAGGCCAGGACAGTAATCCTGATAAGAAATAACAGGGGTCTGATCTATCATAGTGGGAGTAGAAAGAAGAAGAAAATAGGGATAAATATGGAGAATCTTAACAACATAGGCTCAAAAGGACTCAACTAATTAGATGAGAAAATGCAAATGAAAGAAGGAAGTAACTATAAAGGTAATGACAGTTATTGAAATAAAAAATTAATAAACAGACCATGTTTGTAAAGAAATGAGTTCAGAAGTAGTCATGTCCAGTGTTCTTCAGAGATATTTGTCATAAAAATGTGTAGCTTTAGAAGCGCCTGGGTGGCTCAATTGGTTAAGCATCCAACTTCAGCTCGGGTCATGATCTCACAGTTCACGAGTTCAAGCCCTATGTCAGGCTCTATGCTGACAGCTCAGAGCCTGGAGCCTGCTGCAGATTCTATGTCTTCTTTTCTTTGCCTCTCCCCCACTAGCACTCTGTCTCTCTCTCAAGAATAAATAAATCTTAAAAAATTTAATAAAAGAGGGGCACCTGGGTGGCTCAGTCGGTTAAGTGTCCGACTTCGGCTCAGGTCATGATCTCACGGTTCGTGGGTTCGAGCCCCGCGTCGGGCCCTGTGCTGACTGCCAGCTCACAGCCTGGAGCCTGTTTCAGATTCTGTGTCTCCCTCTCTCTCTGACCCTCCCCTGCTCATGCTGTCTCTCTCTCAGAAATAAACATTAAAAAAAAATTAAAGAAAGTGTGTAGCTGTAAAAAACAAAATGCCCTATCCTCCCTGCCACACCCCTACCCCTACAAACACACCCAGGAACCTTTGTGGCTTGATCAAGAACATAATCAGGCCCTACAAGTGGTCAGGTGTTTGTCTAATTACTAAAATAGCCATTAAGACATATGTGGTCAAGGGGCACCTGGATGGCTCAGTCACTTAAGCCTCCAACTTCGGCTCAGAACACGATCTCATGGTTTGTGGGTTCAAGCCTTGTGTGAGGCTCTGTGCTGACCGCTCAGAGCCTGGAGCCTGCTTTGGATTCTGAGTCTCCCTCTCTCTCTCTCTCTGCTCTTCCCCTGCTTGCACTCTCTCACTCAAAATTTATTTTTATTTATTTGTATTATTTTAGTGTTTATTTTTGAGAGAGACAGAGTAGGAGTGGGCGAGGGGCAGAAAGAGGAAGACTCAATCCGAAGCCAGGCTCTGAGCTGTCAACACTGAGCCCAATGTGGGGCTCGAACCCACAAACCGTGAGATCATGACCTGAGCTGAAGTTGGAGGCTTCACTGACTGAGCCACCCAGGTGCCCCCCCAAAAAAATGTCGTTAAAGACATATATGGTCAAATGTAGAACCATTACTCAATTCTCATAAAGGTAAGCATTAGAGCAATACTAGCCATGGTTAGAAAATCCTCCAAATCTCAGTGGTCTAATATCATAGAATTTATTTTTCACTCATTTGGATTTAGCTTCCCTGGGCAGGGGAAGAGGATGCTCCACGCTGTCATTTAGAGACTTAGGAGCACGCTTTTGTCGAACACTTGGCTTCCAAGGTCATTTTAGCATTGACATTCAGATGGCAGCTGGGGAACAAGAAAGAGGAAGGAGAATTTCATGGAAGGGTTTTATGGCCCAAGCCTTAAAATAGTACATATCGCTTTTACCCACATGTATTTGGCTAGAACACAATCATGTGACCATAACTTAACTGTAAGGGAGGCTTGGAAATATGAAAATAACTATGAACCCTGTAGGATAAGGAAATAAATCTGTTGAACAGGTAGTCAGCCTCTGCTTCCAGGCCATGAAGTTTAAAGGTCAGATGCAGGGACTAAATCAAAAAAACCCACAATCCTCTCTATAAAAACATAAATCACAATTGCCACGCGGGAAGAAATGGGGCAGTTAATAAAAACGAGGCTCCTCTTCCTGATGGGTTTGGACCTTATAGCCTCTGTGAACCAATCTTTCTTTTTAAAACATGGGTGGTATGTGCTTGTGCACACATGTGCCTTCCAACAGTTAGCTAGACCCAGAAAGAGAGAAAGGCAAGCTTGCAACTTACGCCATCAAAGGAACCACAGTGGAACATGAGATTATGTTTCCACCCACCTTAGGCTCTTCCACAGGACTAGGAGTGGCCAAGTCAGCACTGGATCACCCTGTTCATGCCTTTCCCCATGGTTTTCATTTTCCCTCACCATTGTGGTGTTATTCCGGATTTGTTATTCTCAGACTTAGGGAACATACTTCTGGAAAACACGGCATCCCACGAAGGGTCCAATGGCATAAGAGGATGGAACCTAAGGAAGATGAGTCAAAGCTCCCATGGAGAGAAGATACGGTTTCCTAATGGAAACTGGGGATTAGTGCCTTAGAAGTTTTAGAAGTTTAAAGAATTTCCCTGAAGAGAAATAAGGACCTGGAGACAGGAAGCAAGTTTAGGAATGAGTTTCATGAGAATAGCTCTTATGAATGGTTACCTTCTTGGGTGATTTATTTTTTTCCCAGTTTTATTAAGATATAACTGACACATAATATTATAGGAGTTCAGGGTATACAACACAATGATTTGTGTATATATTGTGAAATGATCACAATAATTTTAATTAACATATTCATCACCTCATGTAGTTACAGGTTTTTTTCTTATGATGAAAACCTTTCAGATCTACTTTCTTAGCAACTTTCCAAAATACAATACAGGGCTTCTAACTATAGTCACCAAGCTGTACATTAGAGCCCCAGAACTTACGTATTTATATTATTTTATAAGGACGTTTTATACCTTTTGACCATCTTCCCCCATTTCACTCACCTCCAAACCTCTGCCTTTGGAAACCACTAATCCATTCTCTGTTTCTAGGAGTTTGGTGAGATCATATGGTCTCACTTTTTTCACTTAGAATAATACCTTCAAGGTCAGTCCACGTTGTCACAATTGGCAGCATTTCCTTCTTTTTTATGGTTGAATAACATTCCGTTATGTATGTGTACGTATACATATGTGTATGTATACACACACACACACACACACATTTTCTTTATCTGTTCATCCATCAATGGGCACTTAGGTTGCTTTTTTCTTACTGTGGGGAAAGTTGTAAATAATATGTAACCTTCAAGTCTTTCATATATCATGAAACTCCGCATTTATCCCAACTCCTCTGTCCTTTATGTGAGGTACAGAAGCTAATTAGAAAAGCCAGCCCCCTGTATGGCCCACTCTGCATCCATCGGTCTGCAGAGGCCTTCAGCAGCAGCACCTCAGAAAGGTTACTCTACCACAGCCTTCCTCTAAGTGAGGAATGACCCCCCAGCCAAGTGGAAGGCAGTAGGATCAGACCACACAGACGAGTGGTGGTCAAGCAGGAGATTCAGGGCCAACCACAGGACACTCTCACCTCCCCTTCCTCCTAAAGCAATCCTTACCCAGTTAAGACACACTGACACTGGGTCAACTTTCAATATAAAGGGAGTGAGAAATTTTAGTTAAGACTTCTAGTTTAGAGATAAAGATTTTGAAATCTCTAGTTTTTTATGATATGATCACCGGAATATAGAAAATGGACAAAGGAAGGCATTCAAAGGAGGTGCAGGAGGAGAGCACACCACCATAGACCAGTGCTCTGCCCAGATTTCCTCAGATCCCAGTGACAAATAGCCTACACCTTTGACTCTCCCCAGAGGACAGAACCCCAGGGCCACTGGAGTCGTTTTCTCCATATGCTCAAAAAACTGGAAGCATCTAGAAGTTGATGGCCCCCTAGAGGGGCATAGATCATGATGGCCAGGTATGGGAGTATGAAAGCCCAGCTCCCTGTCCCCACGTCCCCAAGCTGTGGCAGGGTGCTGCTGCCGCATCAGGTTAACACTGAGAGTTCACCTGAGAGTGAACCCATGCTTCACTTGCTCCTTCTCTGTCCTTCCCCATCCTGCTCTCCTTACTCACTTGCTGGTTCTTTCTCTGAAGGGCTCCCTCAATAAGCCACATGGCCTCTGAGTTCTCATCTTCAGGTTCGCCTCTGGTGGAACTGATCTGACACACACACATGCCACCACTACCACCTCTCAAAAGAGAAGTAATTAAAAGATGTAATGTTTTAGATCAAGAAAGATCAGCACTGCAAAAAAGATGGCTTGATTTAGCCAGTGGGAGAGAGCGGTCGATTCTAATCTCCCCACCTGTCAGGAAACATCAACAAAGCAGCGGGGAGTAACCCATACAAACGTCCTGGGCCACGTCACTCTCAGCAGCCAGCAGTGATCCTTCCAGTCCTCAGAAGCCACATGCACGTACTCCCCACATTGCTGCTAAAATCATAAGCAAAAATAGAGGTAGAAGAAGTGTTTTAACTCTTATGAGTGGACAAAGGATAAATTAGGTGGCTTCGAGGAGTTGAAGTCAGACACATGAACTCCATCTCAGACGGCACCAAGCCTCAATCAATGGAAAAGAGAGCACCTGGGATCTCCTCTTATCCTATCCATGGCACCATAGACACAAGTGTAGAATTGAATGCTTAAAACTTGGGGCATGTGGCTGGCCCAGTTAGTTAAGCATCTGACTCTTGATGTTGGCTCAAGTCATAATCTCATGGTTGGTGAGATCAAGCCTCATGTGGGGCTCGGTGCTGACAGTGTGGAGTCTGTTTGGGATTCTCTCTTTCCCTGTCTCTCTACCCCTCCCCTTCTCTCTCTCTCTCTCTCTCTCTCTCTCAAAACAAACTTAAAAAAAAAAAAAAAAAACTGAAAGAGATCTCAGAGAAAGACCATTTTATTANTTAAGCATCTGACTCTTGATGTTGGCTCAAGTCATAATCTCATGGTTGGTGAGATCAAGCCTCATGTGGGGCTCGGTGCTGACAGTGTGGAGTCTGTTTGGGATTCTCTCTTTCCTTGTCTCTCTACCCCTCCCCTTCTCTCTCTCTCTCTCAAAACAAACTTAAAAAAAAAAAAAAAAGAACTGAAAGAGATGTCAGAGAAGGTCCATTTTATTCCCACAGTCGATTACAAAATCCATGACAATAAAATGCCTTGGCTAAAAGCTGAATTATCAATCAAGTTCTAGTCCTTTGGCTCCCTGACTAGCTTTCCAGTACATCAGACAGCTTTTCAAGTTCTTACTTATCATCATTAATAGCAAGAGTGTTAACATTACTGTGTGTCAGGCACTTTGCGAAATTCTTTACATTCAGAGTCTTATTTAATATTCTTGAAACCTAGAAGATGGATTCCCTTATTTCCATTTTAAATAAGAAATGGACTCAAAAGAGCCTCATCTAGAATCCCAAAGACAAAAAGGGAATCCAAAGCCCACACCCCTCATACCACATGGACACCCTGTTCTCATTCACTGACCGACAAACTGAAAGTCCCGTCTCCTCAGAAGACAGAATCCGCAGCTTCTTTAACGCCTCAGCTTATGGTAGGAAGCTTCTACCAGAAAGGGTCATCTTGTACCATTCTCTCCACATGAACAAAGACATCACTGAGGCACTGGGTTGACGAGACCAACATTGGACAAAAAGCTAGGAAATCTAATAGTCCCAGCAAAGTGTAGAGCCAACTGTGGCAAGTGTTTTTGACTTCTGCATCCAAGTAAATGATGCCTCCCTTCGGAGTATTGCCTCAGAGAACTTCACAGTTGTCAGATAAAACAATTGCTCAAGTTACTGTTGAAAATTGTCCTTTGAAATGGCCTCTCAGAGATATATGTAGTCCTAGGAGGTGAGAGGTTTTCCAGAACAAAGCCCAGTTCCTTATCCAACGTAAAATAGTCCTAGGTTTTGCTCTTTAGTGTGAGACTGTAGGAAAGAAATTGCACTGCTCTCCAAGTGTGGTTTTCCCGCCTATATGAGGAGGAAACAATCGTGCCTGGAGGTGGAACCATAAAATTAGGTAATGCTCATACATGCGATTTTAAAACTGTAAAATTCCTTATTCAGAAAAGATAGGAATGGGAAGTCAATCTTGGTCATTTTAAATGGGGTGAAATATCCCACTTTGTCCATTCCTTAGCTGGAGGAGATAAGTAATTTACAAGGTTATGGTGACACTGAACATTCCTACTTCTTAATTCCCAGAAGCCTACGCACCACAATCAAACATTACTCAATAACAGGCATTACGAAAAAGTTACCTCCAACGGAAAACATTGTGGTGATGCTGGGTGATTTTCTTTAATCTTGTTTTGTTTTTTATGCCTTGAGACACAAGAGATGTTTTTGAGCCTTTGACACTTAGACAAAAATAAAACCTCCTGGTCTGAAAACCCACTGGCTTCACTCTTCTGTGGACATCACTGAATACGCACAATCAAGAATTTATGGCCCACGATGTGAGTCGAGTTCTTTGATAAGTGGCCTAAATCTAATTTGCAAACATGTGGCTGTGACCTTTCTAAGCCAATGGCTGGAGACTTGCAGCAATGTGTGTGGGCCAGCTGTGGAATTTGGCTCAGCTCCTGGTTGAAGTCAACTCCCTTCTCTAAAAATTCTTTAAATACTGGATGAGTTGTGTGTAAGTGGAGGTTCATGAGGGGAGGAGGGGTGAGGAGTTCCTAACAAAAGACAACAGATGAGCTCATGAAACTTTAACAAGCTGTTGGGGGAGAATTCCACGTGTGGGGTTTGGAGGGCATCCCACGGTTCTCTGGTGATAGTAATAAGCTTACTAAAAAGGACAAGATTTTCAAGTGAGTTTTATTTTTGGAGAGTGAAGGGTGTATGTAACATAGGAAAAGTTCTCGTAATTCGGATAACACTGAATATCCATTCGCGAAAGCGCTGAGGCTAGCAGACTTGACCAGAGTATCTATATTTAGGCATGAGCATGGTCTATCCGGTCACGATTCACTACAAATTCCACTGGCTTTTCGGGAGCATGCAGCTCATAGGTGCCCACCCAGTCCTTAAACTTGTATTTAAGCTTTCTAGGGCAGGGCTGGGGTGGTTCAGTCGATTGAGCGTCCGACTTCGGCTCAGGTCATGATCTCAAGGTACATGAGTTTGAGCCCTGCATCAGGCTCTGTGCTGACAGCTCAGAGCCTGGAGCTTGCTTAGGATTCTGTCTCTGTCTCTCTCTGCCCCTCCCCTGCTCACACTCTCAAAAATAAGTATTACAAAATTAAAAATAAAAATAAAACCTTTCATGCAATAATCGTTTCATATCCACTTACACAATCCCGAGCAAAGGTGAATGCAATATTTGGAGTTGCTGGTATGGTATCATAGACAACGTCTGAGTTTGTATTTGGAGTATGACATGTGAGTTCAGCCACAGAATTAATTAGCTGAGAGACCATATTCTAATTTAGTCAGGAATTACTTTCCTAAAACAAATCCTATTTTATGCAATTCCAATTTGTTAACAACGTTGATTTCAGGACGCTTAGCATTAAAAATGTTGCTCGTGGGGTCTGTTATTCATTTGCTCTATGTTTCTATAAGAGCATATTCCCATGAGAGAATCTTTCAGCAGAAAAGCAGAGGGCTAAATTTTTTTAGAAAAATAGGTCTGCGGTCCTTTTCATGTATTTGGCCATTAAATTGTATCTAAATTCATTAATTGAATTGAAATGGCAAAATACCATTGTGCCTTTTCTTTAAACATTATTGAATAGGATAGAAAGAATAGAATAGGTTATTTTAAAATAAAAATTCACAGAGCAAATAGCTCTTAGTCCTTTGCCGAGCTTTATAAAATTCCCATGGTCTTGGTGTTTTTCATCCAGTAAAATCTTTTGCAGAATGATCTTAATCTGCCCCTATTAACTATTTGATCTTGGATAGGTCACTTACCTCTCCACATTGGTTTCCTCGTCTGCATATGGAGAAGTATTCCAAATAGTTCTAAGTTCCCTTTTAGCCCTAAATGCTCTTGAATAATACGATCCCATGGTCCCAAATCATTCTATGGCAAGTTTTTCATAGCACTTGTATTTAATTGTATATTGCATTACAGCAAATAATTTATTGTGTTCTAGAGGCCCGGAAGAATTAGTGGAGCATTGAGTAACTAATCTGCGTCCCAAGTCTATAAGTATAGACAAGTAATAGAACCATTTTTAAAACTTAATGTATTAGCATAATAGGTTCTATGTGGAAAGTTAACAAGAAAAAAAGTAAAAATAGATCTATTATCCTTGTGCAAAAAAAGCAAACAATTGATGCCCAGATAAACAATTTGAGCAAGTATGTTAACTCTAGTAGAACCAAGCCACAGAAAGGGAAGTATCACGGAACATCTATGATGCTGCAGGGAGCATGTTAGGTTATTCTCACATACGTTACCTAGACAATTCTCCAGGCCAGACATTTCATCTCCATCTTTAACAATGAGACAACCAGGATCAGAGAGATTAGGGTATGTGTGGCTTTAAATTACTCTAATTGATACTTTCAGGTATAGAACTGAACCAGGAGTGATTTGGCTATTATAGATATTCCATTAAATATCTGATTGACAGTGACTTAATCAAAATGGTTTTATATTTCTTAAACAACAAGAAGCCTAGCATTACGTAACTCAAGGATTTGTTCAATAGTTTAATGCTGGATCCACTTCTCTAGGATTCTTGTCACCTTACCCTTATGGTCACAAGATGGCAGCAGGTCTAGATACCTCAGAAGTACTAGAAAGACAAAAACTGTGAAATCCTGTGAGTATATGTCTATGTGTGTGAAAGCCATTGACGTCATTAATGACCTTCATTATTAAAACCTAGAAGTTCCTGGAAAAACATTCATCATTTGTATTAGAGTCCAATTTTACCCAGAAAATCATCATAGAAGTCAAAAGTGGGTACAGAGCCACTTAGAAATATAATCACCACAAAGTGACACATTTAAGAGGCATGAATGAACCACAATCATTCAATGAAGACCAGCTAACACAATTAAGCAAGAAACTACTCTTTTTCCCCAAGAAAAATCTTTTTAAAAAAACAAATGCAGCTGTTGACATGATGGACTCTCTTCAACATCTCACAGATGGCATTTTCCACCCATCCATACTGGTAATATTAATTCCAGGGATGCCTTGGGTGGCTCAGTTGGTTAAGTGTCCGACTTCAGTGCAGGCCATGATCTCACAGCTCATGAGTTCGAGCCCCATGTTGGGCTCTGTGCTGATAGCTCAGAGCCTGGAGCCTGCTTTGGGTTCTGTGTCTCCCTCTCTCTCTGCCCCTTCCCTGCTCACAATCTGTCTCAAAAAATAAAACATTTCCTAAAAAAAATTTTTTTAAACGTTAAGTCCGTGAATTTATGTTCAGAGTCTGTTAAAAACAATGAAAGTTTACAGCAGTACACCACATCACCCATGACTTCTCCCAACTCTACCAAGGTTCTGACCTTGTTCTTGCACAAGGTGCTTATGAGCCAGTGGACCCAGGCCACAAACACCCAGAACTATATATGGCTCTCTGCTACTTATGGGCTGCCTCTCAACTACTTGATGCTACTTCTCCACCCCTCACAAACAGTAGGTTTAAAATCCCTTCTATTTTCTCAGGCCACCATGCATCTTTCTCTAGTATCCTCCTTGCTTTGGTCTTCTTCACCATCTCTTCTCTCTTATTAAAATTCCCTCTTTACCTTCTATATCATTTTTGTTATTCTTTTATTCTCAATTCGCCACTAGCTCATAGTATCTATTTTAGGAGTTACAGACCTATCAGATCTCTGGGGTAGATGTGCTTTTTTATATTCTGCTAAAGTACTTTCCGGATGTCCCTGAGAATTCACATTCCCAGCAACTGTGGAGAATTCATTCTGGTGCATTTCCTCCTAGCCTTTCCACCCCGTTCAGACAAGTGAGACAGACTGCTCATAGCATATGGTTTCAGAAATGATTTGGTAAGCAAAGATTAATTTCAAATATTCAATCTCATATCATTATTATCCTGTTTTGTATGGGGAAAAAAGTGCCATAGCCATATATACTTCAGAAAAAATCACTGAGGTGCCTGAGTGGCTCAGTCAGTTAAGCCTCTCACTTTGGCTCAGGTCATGATCTCATGATTCGTGAGTTCGAGCCCCGTGTCAGGCTCTGTGCTGACAGCTCAGAGCCTGCAGCCTGTTTAAGATTCTGGGTCTTCCCCTCTCTCTCTGCCCTTCCCATGTTCACGTGCGTGTGCTCTCTCTCTCTCTCCTCTCTCTCTCTCTCTCAAAAATAAACATTAAAAAAAACAATCACCCATAATTCCTGCATATCTTTTGAATTTGTAAACTTTTCATGGGATTCTTCCTCATAAGCCCTGGGTGAAAAAGAGAGACCAGTAATACGTAACCTATAGTTGATAACAACACCATCTCTCTCAGCTCATAACCTTAGGAAAAACATCTGGACGTATGAATAGGCTCCTTCTTTAGTGCAGCATGGTGTGCGAATAGCAGCGAATTGGATATAAGCAGCGGGTGTGAGGGCTCTTGCAACCTGTCTCAGGGATGAATACATGACTAAGTAACATTAACACCCCAGTGGTCAGCGTTGGGCTTTGTGTACACTTTCCCCTAGACAGATGATAGGAGACTCTAGCTAATGGCACGATCCAAGGCAGGCAAAGCAACAGCCTGCTGTCCTCACCAGCAGACAAGTTCTAGCTGCATATAAGGATGTGCTTGGGAAAGACAGAAGAGGTGAATGGGGTCCCCCTTGATACAGATCTGGTTCCAAACCTAACATTGCTGGTAGGACCTTCTAAAAATCATTTTTCCTAAGTCTGTCCCCTCCTCTGTCAAATGAGAAAATTCTAATAATCAATATTAGAGCATCCCAGAGGATCACTCCCAACTCCAGAATGCCACAGTTCAACATTACCTACTCTGAACTCTAACCAGTTCACCCACAGAGGAGAGAGAGAGAGAGAGAGAGAGAGAGAAACAGACTTGGCCATTTATTTTAGGGCCTCTTCTCTGATTTCCCCTTACAAGGTCTTTGAACCTCACATTAACACTTGTATGACCATTCCCTCTATGTGTGACAGGATAGAGTTTTTTTCTTCTTTGATCCCAGTCTTTTTTTTTATCCCTCTCCTCCCACCACTCATTGACATGCATACCTCTTCCCTCCAAAGCTGTCTTTGGGCAAATGGAGGAAAACAACAGAACATCTGGTTCTGGAAATATGTCCAAGTTATGCCCAAAAAAGTTGACTGATATTATGGAGAGGACTTTATTTCCCTCAGAGATGGAAGACCACGTGAAGGTTTTACATCCTTCACATGCAACCTAAGAAATGTGCTACTTCCTCTCTAGCTCAGAGTTCTCCATACTTTCCCAGTCCAAAACCTTCTAAATGTCAACTGAGACCAAAAGAAATGCCAAACAGCTCCGTTGATAAAATTACAAAATCCAAACTCTCAACAGAGCGCTTCAGGTGTAACAACTTCAGCAGTCTGAAAACATACCACGCATAAACTGAAGGGGAAATATATTTTTAATCACTTCAAAGATACGTTGTGTGGGCTTTGTACTCAGCACATGACTTCTTAAACCCTGGAACTGGATTACCCATCACCACCCTCATTTCCTACTGGCCATTGAGTTTCGACAGAGTATGGATTGGCTTCTTATCACAGCACCTACCAAAAACCCAGCTTTGCCTAAGAGATGCCTTCACTAAAAGCAATGTAGCACTCGATGTCAAAACCATAGTTCACATGCTGTGTGACGGAGATTGAACTGTTTTCCTCGAAACAACAAAATATCCATGGTGAGAGTGCCCTCTTTGAATTCATTGCTATTTCCCAGGACACGTTGGTATAGAGTTTGGGACCCACAACCCTCGCTCCTTTCAGAGGGAAAACAGTTGTAATTGGAACCAATCTGGTACTAATTGCCTAAACCCCAGAAAACCGACAGGAGAAAAGAGGAGTGTAAATACAGGGCCACAGGATAACAGAGGGAGGGAAACCAGAGAGAGAGGAGGGATTCTTAGTTGCCCACCCAACATGGACTTGATGAATGGACAGCTGATTCAAGAGAAAACGCACAGTCAAAAATTCCACACTTCCTGCACCTCAGACATCGTGAACATAAGAGATTACATGTGTATCTGGCTCCCTCACTAGATTAAGACACAAGCACAAGATCTTACTCATTTCAGTTGCCTCCAAGTACTTAATTCAATACATACTGTTGTATTGAATTCCCTTACCCGGAACACTGAACTTAAATCTAATTGCAGTAGAATGTGCTAATTAATTTGTTTGATTTATTTTACACCTCTGGAGTTAGGGCTTCTTAGAATTCAATACACAGATTAATGGAGAGTATGAATGTATTTCTACCGCTCTGCTCTGGGGTCCCTCCATGTCCCTGCTGAACGCCAAGAATAGCTCTGGCTTTATGGTTTATTTTGTGTTTCAGCCTAAGGACCTAAAGAGAAGACGTGGCTGGCAATGCATGAAGGCCAAAGTGTACACTCACTCATTTTACCTCAAAAATGACATGGGCGAGAGGTGATTCCATGGCTTTGTGCCGTGTGAGCTATAGCATCTTAGAGGACCGTTCCGTAACTTCTGTTAGCCTTTGATTTCCAAGGTAATCAAAACGCCAGCTATGTCTGCATCATCTTTTGCCAGGAAAACATAGGTCAAACCATGGCTGGTCAGGGAGGTCGAAAGGCTACAGAGTTCTTTAAAAATAATTTCGGTGATAAAAAGGACAGATTAAGGAATGAAACTGAGTGACTGAATGTGGCGCGAAATTAACTGGTTTACATTCCTTCTGTGTTTGGAAACTTTATTCTTGCTGTTGCAATTTACAAGTTCTTGAAAGAGAGTATTTTGTTCTGTTTGTTTGGTTGGCTTTTTTTTTTTTTAAATGCAGTTACATCATTTTGTTCACAGTCCCAGAGTTAATCATACTTTGTGCTTATCTCTTTCATCTTTCATCAGAAAATTGCCAAGCCGCTGATAACCTGTGTGGCCAGATTCTCCCCCAGCGGTTGCACAGCAAATGCAAGCCGGCTCCCTTAGTAATCGAAGGGATAAAGGCGTGCAGACGCCAAAAATCAGTAATCAGAATAGCCTTCTGAGAAAGACACCTGCTAATATACTTACTTTGCAGGTAAGGATGGAGTGGGATGGAATCACTTTCAGTAAGGAAAATAACTACTTAGCATGGATCTAGAGAGATATTGTGGGCTTATAAACTTTATTATCTCATTCACCCACAGTTACAAGAAGAAGAAACAGAGGCCACCAGAGCTGGTAAAACCCTGCCCTCCATCAGGGGCAGAATCAAGATCCAAACCTTGGTTGGATCAAACATCAAGTCAACACCCGCTTGCCACACAATGTTCTGGCATCAAGGAGAGCTGTGGCCAGTGTGAACTGGAGAAGCAGTGTTGAGTTTGAGGGAGAATGCAAAGGCCCCAGTTGGCCTTTCAATGTGAAGTCAGGAAGGACCTTTTAGCACCACCCACCTATGCCTGGAGACAGGTGACTGTTATAGGACGGCGTACCCATGGCAGCACTGAATGCCACTTGAGTGCTAATGACAGGTCTCCATCATATGGTACGAGATGGCTAGGAACACATTTCAAACAAAGCATCCGACTCCTAGAAATCTGATCCCCTCCCCCACACTTGTCATTTCCATTATGAGCACACGTCTCTTCCCCTCCNCATGGTACGAGATGGCTAGGAACACATTTCAAACAAAGCATCCCTGACTCCTAGAAATCTGATCCCCTCCCCCACACTTGTCATTTCCATTATGAGCACACGTCTCTTCCCCTCCTGATTTTCGAGATTTCTTTACTTGACCTTATTAACTAAGGCTAAAATTTGGCCTGATCAGCTTCATATTTTCTTCCAGTTTTCAATCCATTAAAACTAAAACTGTTTAATGTTGAAAAAGCAGCTGGTGGGCTTTAAAACGTGTTTTGGCCTCAACAGTCCCTGCATGCCAAGTCCCCACAGAAACTTCTTCAAATATTAGTATTTAGTTACCAAGAAGCAACAATTAAGCAGAGAGCGGCTATTGGTGAACAGCTTTTATTTGAACCTACAAGACTCCAGAGCAGACACAACTTAAAGACAACCCCTACAAATCAAAGTCTGCATTTTGCCCATCGTGTTAGGTTGGCGTGCCCTAGAAGTAGAGTCAAAGATAGGGATTTAGGCACCAAAGCTTTATTGAGGGTGTTTGTTTGTTTGCTTTTTATAAAAAAAACCTGCAAAAGAGTGAGGGAAGCAGAATATCGAAGGAGAAGCAGCCTTGGTAGGGAAAGGGCTCAGTTAGGGAGGGAACCCTTCTGGGCTGTAGATTATATTGACGAGCTGTCCTCTCTTCAGGGAAGGGGCCAAGCTTTGGTCTGCCCAGTCAGTTGCTCACTGATGGGAGCACTGTGGAGAAGCCTGGTGGGGAGGAGGCTGGCAACCTTCTAGGCATGTCAACGAAGGCAGTTTTCTGGAAAAGTTAGCAGGCAGATGTTGCTAACAGCAGAGGGAGGGGCGCACCAGCTGGGAAAGAGGGTCTGGTTGTACACTGAAAGTATCTCCTACGGCATCGCAAAGTGTGGTTTTCAGGAAACTTAGAAATACAAATTCCTGTTCCCCACCCAAGACTCACTACATTAGAAACACTGGAATACAAACAGTGACCCATGTTTCTTTTTCTTTTTTTTATGTTTTATTTTTGAGAGAGACAGAGACAGAGTATGGGCAGGGGAGGGGCAGAGAGAGAGGGAGATACAGAATCCGAAGCAGGCTCCAGGCTCCAAGCTGTCAGCACAGAGCCCGACGCAGGGCTCGAACTCATGAACGATGAAATCATGACCTGAGCCAAAGTCGGATGCTTAACGGACTGAGCCACCCAGGCACCCCAGTGACCCACATTTCAACACACCTCCTGGGTAATTCTGGAGCACTCTAAAATTGAGGAATCACTAGATGAGAATACAAAAACTCTTCACCTGATAGTACACATCACAACACTAGTGACTAACAGACTTAAGTCAGGGCAAGGTATGTTGAAACCAGGAACCCCCTTGAAAAATATTTTGATTCAGGTATCTACAAAAGATAACCTTATAAATAGATGCATGGCTTCTGTTATCCACATACATTTCTACTTTTAGTTTCTCTCCTTTTCCCCTAATTTTCCGGACTCTTTTGTGATTGAATGCTCTGTGAAAGCTATTCCCTGGAGTCTTTTTAGAAATCCTTAATTAGTCTCATACATTCACAGGTCATCAACTCCACCTGCCCCCCAGAGGAGGGGTTTATGGCCCAATTACAGTTTTCTGTTGTTTTATATCCTCCTCCTTTCCAGAATAAAACCTGTGAATACTAAGTTGACATTTTGTAGTCATTTTGCTCCGGGAAAGATCTTATTATTTTCTTAACCAAGCAAGGTGAGAATTTAAATAAAAATTTTAACAGGAAAAAGAGAAAAACACCAAGCAAGGGGGAAAAAATTAGGCACCCTACAATCCAACATCTCTGTTGTAAGAAGTTACGATTTCAGACTATTAGCTAGATTCATCAGTTCTCTCTCATTTGGAGGGTTTTTCCCCCCCACAAACCTTCCTTTTCACCATGAAAAACCTACATTTAAGTCTTATCTTAAATACTGTTTATTATAAACACTGTTCTAAAGAATCTGCTTTTGGGGTTGATTGCTCTTTTACTATTGCTGCTATTACCATAAGCTGTTTTTTTAATGCCTATTTATTTTTGAAGAGAGAGGACAGACAGAGCACAAGCAGGGGAGGGGCAGAGAGAGAGGGAGACACAGAATCTGAAGCAGGCTCCAGGCTCTGAGCTGTGAGCACAGACCCTGACAAGGGTCTCAAACTCACAAACCATGATATTGTGATCCAAGCTGAAGTCAGATGCTTATCCGACTGAGCTACCCAGGCACTGCTTACCATAACCAGTTTTAAACATAGAGGAAAGCCTAGAGAATAATAAAACATCTGGAAATTCACCGTGTAGGTTTCAGTTACTCCTATTTTGTCATATTTTTTCCAGAGCCTTCTTCTTAAAAGAAAAACCATTATGGACACTGTCAAAGCTCTCTTGACTTGGTTGGAAGGCATGTAGCTTTCGACTGCATAAACACTTTGTTCCCCTGGACAAATATTTTTGCACTATTTTTTAAAATATAGAATATATTTTTATATATAAAAATAATTAATCTTTTTGAAAGTGGTTTAAAAAATATACTCTTTTATCTCATTGTTATCCTAGGTAAAGGTAAAATCTAATATGATAAAGGAGTTAAAACAATTCAACAAATAAGAGAGAAACTTTCCAAGTAAATGTTTTAAAAGTCATAAAGTTATGAATATAAATTTTCTTAGAGAGTATAAAGATAAAATGTATTTGTTTTATAAAAGAGTAGAAACATAAAAGAGTAGAAATATGGGCTTACGGTCTAAGAAAACTATAGAAACAGAGTCTAAACGTTCAAGAAATGGAAGATTAGAAATTAATTATTAAACAGCAAAAGAGCTAAAATGGAAGTTTTCTAATTGTGGGCACAATGAAAGCTTCTTAAGAAAATTACAAAAATCCTTGGGGTGCCTGGCTGGGTCTGTCGGTTAAGCATCCGACTTCAGCTCAGGTCATGATCTCATGGTTTGNTAAAAACTCTTCACCTGATAGTCACTAGTGTTGTGATGTGTACTAACAGACTTAAGTCAGGGCAAGGTATGTTGAAACCAGGAACCCNAGTAAATAAACATTTAAAAAAAAAAAAAAAGGATAAAAGAAAACTACAAAAATCCAAAAAGCCTACAGAAAAGTTACAGTTTAAGAGCATTGCGGGGTACCTGGCTGGCTCAGCCAGAAAGCCATGTGACTCTTGATCTTGGGGTCGTGCGTTCGAGTCTCATGTTGGGTGTAGAGATTACTTAAGAATAACATGTTCTAGGGGNAGCATCAAAAGTATCTAACTATAGCAAACATTTGTTTGACAGGGCTACCATATACCAAATAAGCAGACAAGGAGACAATATTCTCAACATAACAGAAAAATAATACACAGAATATATAATAATTTCTTATAAAGCAATATAAAAAAGATAGACGATGCTCCCTTCATTTCCCCAAAAATACTAATGACCAAAAATTAATACAAGACTACTCTAAAAAAACAAACAAAAAAAACAACAACAAAACATATTGCTTGAGGTATGAAATAGTAATGCTTCTAAGTTAAAGGGTCAAAAAATATTGGGTTATATTTGGCTTAAGCATATGCACAGCCATCTACATATAAATACAGGTGTGTGTGTATAGAGATTACAACACATTATATTCCTTTTCTATTGTTGCATGACAAATTCCCCCCAAATTCCCCCCAAAACTTAGGAGCTTAAAACAAAAACCATTTATTAACTCACACCAATTTTTATGGGCAAGAACTGAGCCATTGTAGCTCAGAGTCTCTGACGTGGTCACAGTAAAGATGTCTGTCAGGGGTGGAATCGTGACAAGACTCAATTGGAGAATCTGCCTTCAAGCTCACTGGTTGTTGGCAGACATCAGGTCTTCACTGCTAGCAAGAGTCCTTCCTCTAGACTGCTCACAACACACAGCCTACCTCCCTCAGAGCAAGTGATGAGAGAGAGGGAGATACCCAACACAGAAGCCCCAATCTTTAATAGCCTAATTTCAAAAGTGACATACTATCGCTTCTGCCAAACTCTAACAGCTGTAAACAGATCAACAGGTCCAACACATGCTCAAGGAGAGGGAATTATACCCAGGCCTGAGTACAAGGCGGTGGGGATTATGGGAAGCCATCTTAGAGGCTAGCTGTCACAATTACATACAAATTTAAGTGCACTTATCAATTATTCATGACCTTTATACATTACATGGTATACATCTATGTGTATATTTTTTTCATAGGTGTGTATTCTTAAAATACATGGTGTATGTGGGGGCACCTGGGTGGCTCAGTCGGTTAAGTGTCTGACTCTTTGATTCCGATCATGTCATGATCTCCAGGTTTTGTGAGTTTGAACCCCACATGGGGCTCTGCACTGTCAGCACAGAGCCTCCTTGGGATTCTCTCTCTCCCTCTCTCCCTCTCTGCCCCTTTTCCACTTGCAGAGTCTCTGTCTCTCTCAAAATAAACACACACACTTAAAACATAATTAAATAGAATACATGGTGTATGTATATTTTAATTAAACAGAAAAGTAGGCCCTAACTACATGTCTGCATGTGCCCTTCTTTCTTCTCAGACAAGCCCCCAGCTAACGTCATACTCAACAGTGAAAACCTGAGAGCTTTTCCTCTAAACTCGGGAATAAGACAGGGACGCCTACTCTTTGCCACCTTTATTCAACATAGTACTGGAAGTCCAAACTATAGCAATTGGGGGTGTGGGTGGGGGAAAGGAATAAAGGGGAAAGGGGGAAATAAAACTGTCACTAAACCCAGAGGACATGATTAGGATATATAGAAAACTCTAAAGATGTCACCCCAAAACTGTTAGAACAGTGAATTCAGTCATGTTTGTAGGAGCAAAATATATACCAAAATCTGCTTCATTTCTATACACTAACAACAAATATCAGAGAAATTAGCAATACATGTATAATTGCATCAAAAAGAATAAAATACCTAGGAACAAGTTTAATCAAGAAGTTGAAAGACTTAAACGCTGAGAATTCTAAGACACTGATAAAAGAAAACACAAATAAATGAAAAGATATTCCATGCTCATGGATTAGAAGAATTAATATTGTTGAAAAGTCCATACTACCCAAAGCAACCTACAGATTCAGGGCAATCCTTAAGAAAATTGCAACAGCATTTCTCACAAAATAGAACAAACAATCCTAAAATTTGTACAAACCACAGAAACCCTGAATAGCCCATGCAATCTTAAGAAAAAAGAACCAAGCTGAAGGTATTACACATCCTGATTTCAAAACATATTGTAATATATTCCCTAGTAATCAAAACAGTATGGTATTGGCATAAAAACAGACACATAGATCAATGGAACAGAATAGAAAGCCCAGAAATAAACGTGTATGTGTATACACACACACACACACATTTATTTATTTAAGTTGTGACAAAGGAACCAAAGAACCAAAAGAACCAAAGAACAAAGTTCCCCAGAATAAAATGCAAGGAAGATTCAATCTTTTAATTAAATAGTGTTGGGAAAACTGGACAGCCACATTCAAACGAATGAAACTGGAGTACTATCGTACAACATATGCAAAAATGAACTCAAAATGGATTGAAGACTTTAATGTAAGACCTCAAATCATAAAACTCCTAGAAGAAAACATAAGCAGTATGCTACTTGACATCAGTCTTGGTGATAATTTTTTTTATCTGACTCCAATAGCAAAGGCAACAAAAGCAAAAATAAACAAGTAGAACTGTATCAGACTGAGAACCATCTGTAAAGCAAAAGAAATAATCAGAATGCAAACGCAACCTACTGAATGGGAGAAAATATTTGCAAATCATATATCTGGTAACATAGTAACATCCAAAATATACAAAGAACTCATGCAACCCAATAACAAAAAAATCAAGTAATCCAATTTAAAAATGGTCAGAGGATCTAAATAGACATTTTTCCAAAGAAAATATATCAATGGCCAACAATTATACGAAAAGGTGATCCACGTCACTAATCAGCAGGGAAATGCAAATCAGTACCAATATTGAGATATCGTCTCATCATGGCTGTTATCAAAAAGACAAAAAATAACAAGTGTTGGCCGAATGTGGAGAAAAGGGACCCCTTGTGCTTTGTTGGTGTGAATGCAGATTGGTGCAGCCACTATAGAAAACCGTATAGAGGTTCCTTAAAATAAGTAAAAATAGAACGGCTATATGATATAGCAAGTCTACCTCTAGGTATTTATCCAAAGAAAATGAAAACTCTCATTCAAAAAGATATCTGCATCACCATGTCCATTGCAGCATTATTTACAATAACCAAGCTATGCAAACAACGTAAGTGTCCATCAATGGATTAATGGATAAAGAAGAGGTGGTATATAAAAAGAGAAGATGTGACGTATAGATACACACATACATACAGAATACTATTCAACCACAAAAATAAAAAAAAAAAAAAGAATGAACTTGTGCCATTTGCAACAACATAAATGGACCTTGAGGGCATTATGCTAAGTGAAATAAGTCAGGCAGAGAAAACACAGATACTGTAAGATCGGATTTATATGTGGAATCTAAAAAAAGAATGAAAGAAAAAACAAAGAAGAAAGCAGACTCATAGATATAGAAACAGATTGAGGCTTGCCATAAAGGTAGAGGTGGTGTGTAGGGGGTGATGGAGGTGGGCAAAATAGGTAAAGGGAGTCAGAAGGCACAAAGTTCCAGTTATAAAACAAGTCATGGGGATCTGATGTACAGCATAGTGTGACTACAGTTACTAATATTGTACTAAAGTTAATCTTAAAGTTGCTAAGAGAGTGGCTTTTTAAAGTCCTCATCACAAGAACAAAAAGTTTGGGGGCTCCTGGGTGGCTCAGTTGGTTAAGCGCCCGACTTTGGCTCAGGTCATGAACTTGTGGTTCTTGGGTTCAAGCCCCGCATCGGGCTCTGTGCTGGTCCTCCCCTGTGCTCTCTCTGTCTGCTCCTCCCCTGCTCAGGCATTCTCTCTCTCTCTCTCTCTCTCTCTCTCAAAAATAAATATTAAAAAAAAAAAAGAAGAAAAAGTTTCTATGTGTGGTGACAGATGTTAAATAGACTTATTGAAAATGTATTCAAATATCAAATTGTTATACAGCTAAAAGTAATATAATGATATATGTCAATTATACCTCATAAAAAATAATAAAAATAAAAGTCTTCTGGTACTGTGCTTTACAAATATGATTACGTTTTTACCCCAAATCCCAGGAAATAATTATGAAAAAAGGACAGCATTTTTTAAAACTTTTTACTCAGAAAAAAAATGTTAATAATATTCTACATAATTGAAAACTTAAAAGTAGACCCTAACTATGTTTCTGCATGTTTCCTGCTTTCTTCTCAGAGCAGGTGACTTCATTCAAGGATTAGATGGGTGCAGGGTGGGGGAAGGCGACAGGGATGGGAGATAAGAAAAAGAGATGGAAAAGCCTGACCACCACTGCTCATATATATATATGGGAAGTTACTAAGGGAAGTTCATTACTAAGCATCTTCCACTAAGATTACATACCTATTTACTGATTTGGGGCCACTAAGCAGAATTATATCATTCATCTTTTATAAACAGATCCTAATGTGAAATCCTAAATGTGCTTAGGTTGAAAGGTTAATATAGCTTATTTACAATATTTTATAACCGTATCACATATTGGCATATACTGGGAACCCACACATTTCTGTCCTTGTTACCAATGTTATAGTGTGGGTCATGGAGATTTCTGTTTCTTTTTGGCTTCCTGTGATTGACCTGAATGCGTATCTTTGGGTGTATTGCCTTTGTTTAATGCCTGAAAGTGATAACTGTTTTTGCTTACACTTTCATGCATTCTTTCTGGGATCTCCTAGATTTGGGGCCTGTCACCCAGAAGGTGTTTGATTAATGTTTATTGAATGAACTAATAGACTGATGAATGTCTGTTCTAGATTTATGCACACTCTTCTATCCAAGCCCTAATCACTAGATCATAGTGCCTTGAACCTGTCTAATCTTGATATTCCGTAGACCTAGAGTTCTACTAGAATCCCAATCCCTTGAAATAAAATCATCTAAGCCTTGGTTTCTGTATTTATAAAATTGGGAACTACAACTTCCCCCTACCAACTATTATTAAAATATGAAAATATGGTAATGTATGTGAAAAAGTTTTGTAAACAGTAATATTTATTAAAGTATTATTACATTATTATGGTCATCAATCACACCAGATGCAATTTATAACTCATTATAATAAACCCCAAGAATTTCTATTCCTAATGGAAGCTCATTGCAAGAAGTATCTAATAAATATACTATGACCTGAGGCTCAGAAATATCATTGCTACTTCAGAGTACAGAATACTTTCATTGTAATGTATTTATAACACCACTTGATTTGTAGCAATGTACCCAGAATTAAATCTCAGAAACTTTCAATATACCAGTTTTAAACAATCAAATTAAAAAGTGATAGGTACCAGATAGGACCTTCAGTCAATGAGCAAGCGTTTGGAAGGATTACACGCTTTACCCTGGTATGTATCCAGTTGTAGACAAGACATTCTAGGCAGCCTAATGGGTGAGTGAGCCAGGGGACCAGGGTTCTGTGCACGCCTCGGTCATTACCTCCTGGAGTTTCCTACCTGTGAAAGGTGTTAGACTAGATCCAGGTTTCTGAAGTACAATTTTGTGGAACTCTAAGAACTCTGTGGTCCACTCCAGAGGACCAAAGCAGGATTAGGGTACGCTGGAAAGGAAGGACTCAAGGGCCCTGGTGCGTGCTTCTTTCCTTTTCCCATTTTAAAAGAGCCATAAATTTTTATTTGAAAAGGGACTCATGTTGTTGTCATTGTTTGTGTCCCAAGTACCTCAAACTTCATGTCCAACGTTCAATTCAGCATTTTTTTTCATCTCCATCAAATAATATTATTCCCTTCTCCCAAACTCCATCCATGGAGCATTCTTTGGTGAGAAAACGGTATGTCACCCTAATTCCTCCTTTTTCCTCACCAGATATCACCCCTAACATCCAATCAATGACCAAGCCTTACCTAGAAGGAATTGAGGGTACAGATAGTCAGAAACAGAAAAAAAATCAAGGCTGTAGTTTTTTTTTTACTGATCAAAGTTATAAAAATGGAAGGTACAATTCTATTTGATGAAAGTTTTTGAGAATCAAGTTCTGAGCTGGTTATTGCCCATCATAGTAAAGAGGAAAGAATTATAATATATTTATATTATCATCACAGCAACACACAAAAAAAGAAAAGCACCTGCAGAAAACTAGTATGATATAGGTCTCTGCTCTAATTCTTGATATGATCAATTATAACTCTTCTTTGTAACATTTATCAAAGTACTCTAACATATTCAACTGTTAAGCATAAATACTTTTCTAGTTTTCTTTTTTTCGTCTATTGGCTTCCAAAGAATACAATTTTTGAACTTGAAGTCTATAATGATCACAAAGCTCCTTTGTATGAAAAATTGGTTCTGTTCATTTCATCACAGTTATCTTCAAATGGGGAATTTTTGTTTGCATAGTCTGTAGAAATATTTATGATAAATTAGAGAATATGTTTGTTGGGGAAAACTGAATTTTTCCCACTGTAAGTGAATTCACCAACCGTGATGGTAATTAACCCACTCCACTGCAAATGAATTTATGAGCCCTGTGATAACAAATCCTCCACTGTAATGTGTTGTAGTAGAGTAATGTGATGTTCTCTTGTTAAATATAAAGCATTTTTCCTGACTCTGTCCTATAGCTGCAAAAAATAAAAATCCCCAGATAGATCTCATCCAAAAAGAAGACAAAGTTTGAGTTCTTCCACAAGCTTCACAGCAGCTTAAACATATGCCTTGTGGACAAAAAGTCTGTTTGAAGTAAAGAAGGTAAAGAATGTGAAGTTCACACTTTATTTTCTCATACTGTTCCCTTTATCTAGAATGTGCCTCACCTAATATTCCTATCTGGCAAACTGTATCAGTTACACAAGTGTGTGTGTGTGTATATGTGTGTGTCTTTGACGTTGTTCCTTACTCTTACTCTGTCTCTTCAGGAAGGACTTATCTCTTTCACATTCACCTTGTACTTACAACATTTTCAACTATGGCACTTGGCACATTATATATGGTATTTATTTACATACCTTTCCATCAAACTAATCCACAAGGCCTTTATGAAAGATTCTATGTCTTATTATCTTTGTGACTTCAGGGTCAAGCAGAGAAACTAGAGTATAACAGACATTCAGCCAATAGTCACTGAATTGAATTAAAGAAAATTGGATAATTACAGTGGAGTCAAATTATAGAGAGCTTTGAAAGTCAGGCAGAGCAATTTTGACTTGATGGGGTAGGCTTTGGGGAGCTATATGGGAATAAAATTTCTGTAGGATACTAACTAATCTCCCAAACTCCTCCGTGAGATCTTATCAACTTGAGATATAGATACAAGGTGATTAAAACAAGTTACCATATTTATGTTCTAAGCACTAGGACCCTTGATAAAACTGGAGGGGCTAATTCAGCTCAGATCTGTGACCAAAACTATTCATGCTAGTCCTTCATATCTGAATTGACATTACCTCCCCAGTTATAAGAGGAGATGACAGACTCTTCAGAGGCCTGGGGGAAGGAGACACATGGCCAGAAATATATGCCCCAGTGTGTTTACCACGTGAGAAGCAAAAAAAGAGAAAGAGGGAAGAAAGAATGTTCTTTTACAAGCAGACATGTCTAAGAAAAAGGAAGAGCCAAGAAGTAAGGCCACATAGGAGGGAAGACTTTGAAAATATGATCCCTTCCCAACAAAGAAACTTGGTCCAGTAGGTTTTTCCAACTCTCTATCCAATTAAGTTATTATCCCATAAAGAGGGCTAAGTGAGGAATGTCATCTGGCCTCAGAAAACTACTATTGCCTAAAAGGGCAGAAGGAAGCATCTTCATGGAAAGAGGAGAAAGAGAACAGGGGCTCCCTTCTGATATTAGTGCCATCACTCCACCAGGACAAAGTTCTAGGGCAGAAAGCAGATCTTTCTGCACTAATGAAATGTTTACATCTATGCTTCCCAATATGGTAGCCACTAATATGCATGGCTATTAACTATTTGCTAAGAGGCTAGATTAAATGAGAATCCCAATGTTTAATTTTAATTTAAATTTAAGTACCCACCTAGGGCTAATAGTAGCATCCATGTTGAACAATGTGGTTCCCTAAGAGGAGCTTTCCAGTTCTCTGACACTGGTAAGCAGAATGGAGTTAGAGCAGAAGCATTCAGGAGGCAGAGATTAATAAAATCTGCCATTCACTTGGCACTTCCTGTGTACTGGCCATTGTTTCTGTTGCTAATTTTTTAACATGAATTAACTCATTTCATCTTCACAACAACCCAAATGAAGTCAACGACTTTGTTATTCCCCTCTTTCACAGATGAGGAAACAGCTAGTGAATGGACGAAGTGGGATTTGAGCCCCAATGTCTGGCTCTGCTTGGGAGGGATACCGCATAGAATGTGGCAGTAATGCAAATAGCAGAGGAATAGAAAAGAGGTAAAGTCAAGATTTTGAAAGAATTAATAGGACATAGCAAATGAGAAAAAAATGATGGGCCTATAATCATACCATCGCCAGTGACATTTTTCACTCCCTATTAGGCTCACAGCAAGATTAAGGTGACATTATGGTCTATTTTCACATTTGAAAGAGGCTTTGAGAACAAAGCCCCATTAGAGAACCAAGTCACTATTTCCAGAGAAGTAATAGATAACAATCTAATGATAGCACAATAGATAAGACTATTACAAACTGAAGAAAGAGAACATGGAAACAGTGCTCTGTAGAATTCACCAGTAAGTAATGAGATCATTACCCAGCAGTATTTCAGGGCTTACAATAGCAAGGTTTCTCTTCATTTATTATGTAGAATTTGAGGATAAATCTCTAAATTTTAAAATGAAAGAAGACCTTAGACATGATCTTGTCTAGTCCCTCACTGAATAGGTTTAAAAAATTGTACTCAAAGAGATTTTTAAGAAAACTTGAACACAGACTGGGCCTTAGATACAATTAAGGAATCATTAATTTTATTATGTATAAAAATGGTATTGCTATTATGTGTTTTTTTAACTTCTATATATTAGAGTTACTGATTGAATTCTTATAGATGAAATGATAGGATGCCTGGAATAAGAGAGACCGCGGCAGAGGGCAGTAATAGATGAAATAATATTGGCAAAATACTGACAATTGATTAAACCAGATGTCATAAATACGGGAGATCATTAAATGGCCTCTCTACTCTGGTGCATGTTTGAAAATCTCCATAATAATGTTTTTTAATTACAAACTAAAAAGCTATAGGGAGTCTTAAATGGCAGATAAACCCATGAAAAAACATTCCATCTTTTTTTTTTTTTTTTTCCAATAAGAGAAATAGAAATGCTGGGGCGCCTGACTGGCTCAGTCAGTGGAAGGTAGGACTCTTGATCTCGGGGTTGTGAGTGTGAGCCCCACGTTGGATGTAGAGATTACATGAGTAAACAAACAAATCTTTGGAAAAAAAGAAATGGTGACTTACCATTTAGGATCTATATGGTTGGCAAATATTCAAGAACTTGGCAACACTGTTTTTTGGCAGGCCTATGGGTAAGCAGATGTCTTCTCTGTTACTGACAGCACAACGGGTTGAATTGTGTCCACTGGAAAGTAAATTCCAGTCCTATCGCCAATATTTGTAAATGTGACCTTATTTGGAAATAGGGTCTTTGAAGATGTAATTAAGTAAAGATGAGGTTATACTGCTCTGATAAGGGAAATGTGGACACACACACACACACACACACATACACACGGGAAAGTACACCAGAGAAGACAAAGGCAGAGGTTAATACAAACAAAGAAGAATCCTCTCTTAGGGTATTTAGAGAGAGCGTGACCGTACTAACACCTTGATTTTAAACTTCTGAAAAATTTATGAGGAACTTTCAGGATAATTATACGAGCAGCTCCACAGACTCATGGGCCAGCGAAACAAAAATAACTGATCAATGTGTTTCAAAAACCACAGTCTTTGGAAACTGTCCTAAGGGCGTACTGCAAATGAAGAAACACTTATTCAAGAAAAGGTACTAGAATTTGGTAAAAACTGGGAAAGCCTGTGGCGTTAGGACAGGCCTCCCCTTCTTCCCCTCCGACCTCCAACTGAGTTTGACACTCTCAGTGGGCGTGGCCAAGAATGTGGGTTCCCTCTCCCTCAGCTGCCAATAAATAGAGAGATACAGGATCTCACCCACAGAGGCAAGTCATTAGCATTTCTCTTTCCCTCCAAGTCTGAATTTTGTTGAATCAGCTCAATCCCCAGTGAAGGCAGCCAAAAGGTCAGTAGCTTAGAGGCCCCTTTTAGACAAACAGGCTTGAGTGCTTGAATACAGAAAGGGCCCACAGGGACCACCTGGCTGAATACATCCTGGCTCATCAGGCGACCCACCCTGAAATATCCATAGGCCCTAACTAAACAATAGGTTACTTACAACCAGGCAGAGCTATGAAAAAAGGGAAAATTCTGTCACTCTACCTCCTCATCTTCCCCCTTTAAAAACAGCACACAGCTTCATTGCAGACAGCTTCTCTGTCTTGCCCACCTGCTCACTGCCCACTCCCTTCTAGTATATTCAGTGAACTTCCATCTCCTTTGTTTGGCCTCAGGTGAATTCTTTCTTATCCAGTGCCAAGGATTTGCACCCAACCATCGCCCCACATGTGGGGGCCCTCTATCCAATCAAGAGACCCCCATTTAGACACCACAAGTAGATCCCTTCTTCTACCCAACACCCAGGACAGAGAGACCTCAGAGTATCAGGGCCTCAATCATCCTCTCACCAGCTCATTGCAAGTTCCAGATCAGAAGAAGCAAGCCAAGTTCAGAGTATACCATCCCATCCAGCTCCCAAACAGGTACTCAAAGATTTTACCCAGCCCTCTCCTCAAAAAAAAAAAAAAAAAAAAAAGGCAATTCATAATAAGAGAGCTCCAAAATTCTCCCCAAAGGAATTAACTTTATCTGAAACAGAGGGTGGAGAAGTTCAAACCTCAGAATGCTCTCAAAAACAATAGTTTCTCTTAATTAAGAGCCAACAAGCCATAGGCCCAGCTAACCCACCAGAGAGTAACCAGGTAAAAGCTAATCGTCCTCCTGAGGTCAGAACAAACCTCCAAGTTGGGTCTCAAAAACTACCTTGTTCAAATTTAATTGGATCCGAGTGTGGAGCAATTTCAGCCCCAGGGCGCGGTCTAAAAGAATAGAGCAATCATCTGGCAATTAGTGGGGCGCAAGAGCTGGTTGCAATAACAAATGAGGACAACAGCTTAACAGAAAGATCTGAGAAGGAGAAATCCCAGAGGGACTGTGCACACACCCAAGGCGGCATTCTAAGAGGAGCAAAACCAAAAGCTTCCCACTACAGGGGATATGTAATTCACTGAAATAGTCTAGCCAGGTTATTAAACAATCAAGCAAACAACAAAAAGACGTCCCAGAGGCAGTGGAGAAATCAGTATCTAGGGTGGTCCAGGTCTAACAAAATGTTAGGAGACATGCAGAGAAACAGGAAAGAGGGACCCATACACACTAATGGGGGTGGGGGGAGTAGCAGGCAAAAAAGAAAAACAAACAACAACAAAAAACAACCTATGAGAAGGTGAAATAGTAAGTATAACGAAGGCATCAAAGTTGCCGTTATAAATATGTTCTAAGAACAAAAGGCAAACACACTTTAAGATGTAAAGGAAGCTATGATGAAATGTTTCATCAAATTGAGAATATGAAGAGATAGAATTTTAAAAATTAAAATAATCAAATATAAATTCTGGCATTAAAAATGCAATAACTTTAAAAATTCACTAAAGGGGCTCAAGAGTAGACATGAATGTCAGAAGAATCAGAAAACCTCAAAATACATCGATAGACAACATACAATCCAAAGAACAAACAGAAAAAAGCTAAGAAAAATGAAGAGCTTTATTAAAAAACACTCCCAAAATAAGGAACAGAATTAAACTACAACATAATAAAGAATATATATGAAAATCCCACAGCTAATATCATACTCAAGGGTGAAAGAGTCAAAGCTTTTCCTCTTAGATAGGAACCAGACAAGGGTGTCTGCTTTTGCCACTGATATTCAACATAGTATTGGAAGTCCTAACTAGAGCAATTATGCTTTGTTCCAAATTGAAAAGGAAGAACTAAAATAATCTTTTCATAGAAACATGATCTTACACGTAGAGAACCCTAAATGTTATGCGTGTGCACGCAAGCGCGCGCACACACATGCGCACACACACACACACACGCACAACCTGTTAGAATAAATGAATTCCGCAAGGTAGCAGGATATAAAATCAACACCAAAAAAAAATCAGTTGTGTTTCTAAATACTAAAAATGAATCATCCAAAAAGGGAATTATGAAAACAATTCTATTTACAACAGCATCAAAATAAATTTAGGGATAAACTTAATCAAGTGGGTGAAAGACTTATGCACTGAAAACTATAAAACATTGATGGAAAAATATCCATGTTTATGGATTGGAAGACATCATTGTTAAGAATTCAATATTACCCAAAGCTGTCTACAGATTTAATTCAATCCCAATCAAATTTCCAGTGGCATCTTTTTTGCAGAAATAGAAAACTCCATCATTCTAAATTCATAGGAAATCTCAAGAAACCTCAAATAGTCAAAACAATCTTGAAAAAGAACAAGGTTTAAAGTTTCATACTTCCTGATTTTCACAACTTATCACAAAGCTACAATAATCAAAACAGTGTGGTAACTCCATTAACAGACACACAAACCAATAGAATAAAATAGACTGTCCAGAAATAAACCATCACATCTTTGGTCAAGTTACTTTTGACAAGGATGCAAAACTATTCAATGGGGAGAGACAGTCTTTTCAACAAATGATGCTGGGAAAACTGGATATGTACATGCAAAAGAACGAAACTGAACCCTTACTTTGAACCATATATAAAACTCAATTCAAACTTGATCAAAGACCTAAATGTAAAATCTAAAACTATACAACTCTTAGAAGAAAACAGAGGAAAAACTTCATGACATTGAATTTGGCAATAATTTATTGGCTCTGACAATAAAAGTATGGGCAATAAAGAAAAATAGGTAACTTGGAACACATAAAATTAAAAAACTTCTGTGCAAAGGATAAGATGAACAGAGTGAAAAGGGAACCCACAGAATTGGGAGGGGGTTGCAAATCCTACATATGATAAGGAGTAATGTCCAGTATATATGAAGAGCTCTTATAATTCAACAAAAACAAGCAACTCAGTTCAAAACTGGACAAAGGACTTGAATAGATATTTCTCCATTCATGATGTATGAAAGGTCATCAAGCATGTAAAAAATGCTTAACATCTCTCACTAGGGAAATGCAAATCAAAACTACAATGATATACCACCCTACGCTTACTAAAATAGGTACTCTCAGATAATAATAATAAAGTGTTATTGACAGATTGAAAGTGATAGACAATTCAATAATTAGAGTGGAGACTTCCCTATCCCATCCTCAGTCATGGGTAGAACATTATAATTAGTAAGCGTCAATTTAATAACTGAATCAAGCTAGGATCATTCATAAATAATAAGACCACTGGGTGAAATTTGTTGGAAAATAAAATACTTACATGGTCTCTTATTAGCTAAAAAAGGGGGGTGGTTAATGTACCTTGTACAATGGGAGAAATTTGGTGGGTACCATCTCAATCATCTGGTTGCAACAATACCAACAGTGAGACAAATTAATATTATGTGTATCCTAATAGAAAAGTAATAAGTATATAATGTCATCTATGGAGTATGCTTATGCCAATAAATGATTCACTTGAATTTACTACTTGGAATACAATTGGATTAATTTCAAACTGAGAAGCTGTCTACAAATTTACAAGCTTAAACTCTTAAAATGATCAATATTATAAAAGACAAAATAGTACTCTAGATTAAAGAGATATGACAACCAAATGCAATGCATAACATTTGTTTAGATTCAAAATGGGGAGGAAAACACTCTAAAGGACATATTTGGAGCAACTGGGAAAATGTGAATATTGATAATATTTCTATATCAATGTTAACTATCTTGACAGATAAAGTAGGTGGTTATGTAGTGACATAGAAGGATGTCCTTGTTTTTCGGTGGTACATGCCAGCACACTTAGGTTACATCATGTCTGCAACTTATTTTCAAAAGGTTGAGAAAAAAGAATTATAAAGACATAAATACCTATATGGGTAGATAATGATATATAGAGAAATGAAACATATGTGACAAAGTGCTATCTATTGGTGAATCTAGAGATTATAGAAGTGTTTTTTTAATCATTCCGAGGGGCTGAAATTTTTCAAAATAAAAGTTTGAAGTGATAAGAGGTGGAATGAAAGCTTAGAAAAGTAGTGACTTGGGGCGCCTGGGTGGCTTAGTCGGTTAAGCGTCCGACTTTCGCTTAGGTCATGATCTCGCGGTTCGTGGGTTCGAGCCCCGCGTCAGGCTCTGTGCTGACTGCCAGCTCGGAGCCTGGAGCCTGTTTCAGTCTGTGACTCCCTCTCTCTCTGACCCTCCCCTGCTCACGCTGTCTCTCTCTCTCTCTCTCTCCTAGAAAAAAAAAAAAAAAAGTAGTGACTTTTCCTGAAGCCCCAGGGCAAGGGGCAGCATTAGCATAAATTCTTCTGTTTCCCAGTCCAGGAATGTAAATACTCTACTACTAAGCTCCTTAAACCGCCACATTTTACAGTTCTTTTTATCCTCTATGGTGTATTCTATATCAGGATTTTCTATAACAAAACATCAGAATCACGTAAAATGGAAAATCTGCATACCTGTTGACGTTTTTATTGTAAGCACAGAATCTATAGTTTAAATTTCAAGCTAGTTAGTAAACTTCCAGGCTCAAATATTTTGAATGCGAGTAAGATAAGTGTCCATCTTTCAACCCAATGCCTATAACTAAATGTCTTTTTTTCATGCCAACTACTGAGGTTTCCCGACAGGGATGAATGCCCACATAAAGCATGGAGAAATAAAAGGTTTTCCTTAATGTTGAAACGATAGAAATATATAAAAAATATACATTGAACAGCAACTTGTGAACTCCTTCTGGAGAGAGGTCCTATCTAATCTCTAGGGTCTCAGCACAGAATCTGGTACTAAACACTGTTAGGCATACAGTAAAAATCTCATTTCACTCTTCTTTGATAATGAGTCCTATAATATTCAGAGTACAGAAGCTAACATTATATCATTGTGGAACACAGGTAGATGTTCAGTCTATGCCGTTATATGTTTATGTCACCATGAGCCTGTTTTCCCCACATTTAAAGAATACGCCATCTTGCTTCTGCCTAAATTTATGGGTAACATTTACTTTCTAGAGCATAGTCGGCATTTTTCTTGGGGAAAATAGATATGAATAGTCTATTTCTCTTCTTCAGGCCTGCCTGACCACTGTTTTTCAACTATGTACCCATCCTGGCTTTCACTCACCATGAACACCCCCTCTGTGATTCATTGTTATCCATTCACATTAGGGTGCACCCCTTTCTCTCATTTTCTGACACCTACCTCTCTTCTAATCTCTGTAACCATGTTTTCTTTCTTCCACAGCTACCTCCAGACTCTTTTCTCTGTGTTGTTTTTGTTTCCTACCCAGACTACTTTAGTCTTTCCTTCTTCTAATCCTTCATTCAGTAGAACTACTCTTTTTCACATCAGTGAGATTGGATGAACTTGACTACATCTTATAGGTGTATAAACCCATATACATTCATACATACACACCCCATTGTTTTCTGTCTCCCTGCTAATAAGCTAAAATATGTTCCCCACCACAAATTCAGATGTTGAAGTCTTAACCCCCACTACCTCAGAATGTGACTATAATTAGAGATGGGATCTTTAAAGAGGTAATAGGGTGGGCCCTAATCCAATAGGATGGGTAATCTTATAAGAAGAGATTAGGACGCAGACATATATTGAGAGAAGATGGTCATCTACAAGCCAATTAGAGAACCCTCTGAAGAAACTAACTCTGCCAGTACCTTGATCTCAGACTCTCAGCCTCCAGAACTAAGAAAAAATTTATGTACAGTCTATGGTACTTTGTTACAGCAGCCCTTGCAAACTAATACACTCTCCAATCCTAGCCCACAATAATCTCACTGCTGTCAATGTCTGGCTAAATGGTCTCATGCTGTTCTATCTCTGCATTGCTTTTTTGTTACAGTCCTAGAGTTCAGTGCTGAGATCATGAGTCCCAAACCCGTGGGACTGCATATATGACCCAATATATGTGTAAGCAGCTATCTATCCAGGGCCATTGGTTGGACACCAGAAATTCTATTTTCCCACATCCAGTGTTCTCTATCTCTGTTGTTCCTTTCATGTTAAAACACAAGATTGAATTTCAATGCAAACGTTACCTAATAAAAGACTAAGTCATTTGGGACATTCTGACTTGCCCAGAATCAGTCTGCCATAAGGTCAGCAAAATATAGTCTGTGGGAGAAATCCAGCTGGCTGTTTTATAAATAAAGTTTTATTAGAACACAATCACACTCATTCATGTGCATACTCTGTGGCTGACTGCCCACTACAATGGTGCCTAAGTAGCTGCAAAAGAAACATATAGCCTACAAAGCGTAACATATTTACTACCTACTTCTTTACAGAAAAAGTTTGTAGATCCCCTGATCTAGACAACTGTAAGCTCCTCTGGTCAGAGTAGGGAATGTGTTTGGGAATGAATGAGCGATACCTTGGTAACATTTCCCCATGAGTGAATCAGTCAGTAATTTTTCTATGAGTAGAACAGTAATGGATCCACCACAGTGGATACATTTTGCCCCAACTTTTGTGAACTTTTTATCTTTTAATATAAAATACCTCAGAAAGACACTTATCTCTGCCTTTCAACCTTATCATGACTCTCTCCCCTTCAAAATCAGAATAAAAGCTGTCCTCTCACCACACCTTTCCAACGTTACTCTCTGTGTCCACAATGTTTCCCCCTTACTTAACCTTAGATCTGATCCTATAGAGCTCCTCACCAGAATTCTCCTGATTCTAACTTTGGAAGCCCACAGCACATGCCTTTTAGCTTGCCAAGTGCAGACCCCCACTTTAATGTATATGTGCTTCTCTCCATTACTGGATTGTGAGCTCTAAAGGGATGGGGACAAACGTCTTAGTCCAGCTTTGTGTCTTCTAAAAGGGCTTCGTTGCTTTGCATATAATAACTGTGCTATGAGTGACTCTCCAATTGTTAACCACATTTCTGCAGGGCGACTCGCAAAATGCAGGTTTACGATGGCCCATGTGGTGGTCTGCAATTGTGATACTTATTAAAAACTAAAGTTGAAAGAGTAGGAAAGTAATTTGATAACATTTTTAAATAGCCATACTTTCAGTATACAAGGGAATCAAAAAGACAATAATGAGGCCTATGTCTTAGGAAAGGAAATGACCTTTTTTTCTGACTTACTTCCAAAATAGAGTCCATGATCCCTCATTTAGAAATAGAGTCTGGAAATTTTGTACAGCTTTTGTGAATTTGTGTGTCCTGTCTTGGTGTGGGTTGTCCAGAAGAAGACCTGAGGCAACGTTTTAAGAGCAAGTGGTTTATTGGGGAAGTAACAAGAAAACAGCAAGGGAATTGGGAAGTAAAGCAAGGAAAGAAAGGGAGATGGCTAATAAAGGCTGCAAAGGGGCGCCTGGGTGGCTCAGTCAGTTAAGGATCCTACTTTGGCTCAGGTCATGATCTCACGGTCCATGGGTTCAAGTCCCGTGTCGGGTTCTGTGCTGACAGCTCAGAGCCTGGAGCCTGCTTCAGATTCTGTGTCTCCTTCTCTCTCTGCCCCTCCCCTGCTCATGCTCTGTCTCTATCTCAAAAATAAATGTTAAAAATTTTTAAAAAATAAAATAAGGGCTGCAAAGTAGAGGCAGCTAGCGCACTGCATGATCAAAGCTTAATCCTGCTTTGGGGACAAGGGAGCTAAGGCATTTATACACCAGTTCCAGTCAGTGGCTGAAGGCTGCTCCCAGAGGTATGCTCCCTTCCATGCACTCCTACCCCACTGAGTGGAAAGCATAATCCAACAATCAATCAATCAATCAATCTACTCAGGTTCTGGAAGTTGAAGACCGTTGTGTCCTGCACTGGCAACAGGAAACATCAAACTCGTCTCCCAAGTCTAACTCTTAGTATTTCATAAATGCTCATATTCACCCAACAAGTAACTACTGGGTCCTCTCTATCTGCGTCTTGGTCATGGGGCTGGGGGCTGGGGAGGAGTGTGGTGAGCAAAAGCAGACATTGTAGCCACACTGATCCAGCCTACATTCCAGTGGAGAAAGCAGATAATAAGCACATAAACCACCAAATTAGAAGTATTACAGACTGGAATAGACCATTCAAAGGTAAGAAACAGGATGCTCTAGTAAAGAATAATCAGAGTACAAACAAACTTACTGTGGTCAGAAAAGAGATTCCAACATAAGAGGGTTATCACAGGCTGAATAAGGATTAATTTCCTGGTTTCAAAGAAAATAGTGCAGAGCCTTTCTGTCTGGGTAAATAGGAGTTTACAGAGATGCAGGATCCTTGGGTGTTATCATCAGAAGTAAGTCATGATACTCCCTCCTTGTCTTAATCTGCTGGGGCTGCGTTAACAAAAATACCAGACACTGGGTGGCTTCAACAACGCATTTATTTCTCACAGTTCTGGAAGCTGGGATGTCCAAGTTCAAATCACTGGCAGATAAGGTGTCTGGTGAGATCCTACTCCCTGTTTCACAGATACTCATCTTTTCATGGTGTCCTCATGTGGTGGAGGGGGCGAGGAAGCCCTCTGGGGTGTCTTCCAGAGGTACCAATCCCATTCCAGAGAGCTCTACCCTCATGACCTAATCACTTCCCATAGGCCTCACCTCCAAATACCGTCATCTTGGGATATCAGGTTCCAACATATGAATTGTGACAGGGAATACAAACAAACTCTTAGGGGAGAGGAAAAACTATCCCAAAGAGGAGGGTAGCAATATTGATGCTGATCAAGGGGATAGTAAACAGCAAGATTACTGGATAAAGCCCCAATAAAAAGGTATCATTACCCATCCAGCACAACCAGTTCCGATAAACCTCCAACATCATATGTCTTCAAAAATCTTTTGAGTGGGCCACAACAACCATCCTCATTGATTCTAGGTGAAGGGTACACCACACTTCTGAATATTTTAAAACCCACGACCAACTCTCAAAGAAGTGTAAAAGCTGATCCCAACTGAATTAGACCAAACTGAACCTGACATCCTGAAAGACTGAAGCACTGTGTGGTGCTATCAGACGCTATCATCATGCTCATCAGATTAAATCAGGATTCCGAAGATCTCCACAGCTATCCAGAACTTTCAATGGGTAACTATTGCTGCCTAAAAGAAACATCTTTAATGATTCTGAAGCCAGATGAGACACTACCAGGTTATTAAGAACAATTTTGGCCTTAAAACAAACTGTCGCTGACTTGTTGAGTAAATATATTCCTCCTTTATTGGGGAAAGGATAAGCAGGGTATTACTGCAAAGGAACCGCAGTGTTATTCTCCTTCTGGTTGAATAAAAACCAAAATTTACTACTAAAATGGGTCAAGGCATGCTGAAAGCATCGAAATTGCTTCTTTCTCAAAAATAGAGGTCATTATCAACAGACGAATGGATCAAGAAGATGTGGTTCNGACAATAAACTATTTTTTAAAAATTAAAAAAAAACAGAGGTCATTACTCTGTGGTTAAGACACAATTTCTTCCCACATCCTCACAGGGTTTTTTAATTTTTCCAGTAGCATAGTTAGAAGGTTACAGGTCTGCTTCAAAGTATCTGTTCTCACAATGTGATCAGGTATAAGGTTCAGCTCTGTTGTTTTTTTTTGTTTTTTTTTTTTTTAAATCAGCCTCAGTGTACAAATCTGGGCCTCTGAGGACTCCAGTGCAGGGAGATACAACACAGAACAAAGACGACGACCCAGGGATGAAACAACACGAAACCGTTTCTGAGTTAAATAGCCTTAGGCTTGTCACTCAATCTCTTAGGCTCCATGTCTTCCTCTGTAAAAAATTAATAATGCAAATATTGTTGTAGGAACAAAGCGAATTTGCCTAGTTCACTGTCTAGTGCGAAAAGTTACACTATGAACATTGGTCCAATAAGTGTTGAGATTGAAGGACAAGCATTTTGGACCAACAGTTGCATTCATTTCCAAAAGAATTTAACCCTCCTTTGTTTTCTTACTACTAGAATATAGGGAAAGTTATTCCATTTTTATAGAAGTCTAAGTAGGACTAACTTGCCGGCAATGTGAGTCACCTTGAAAACAGATTCTCCAGTCCCAGTCAAGCCTTCTGATAACTACCTCCCTGGCCATCTTCTTGATGGATATCTCTATGTGCAAATTAGCTAAGCAACAAAAACCATGAGAAGATAAAAATGTTTTCATTGCTTTAAGCCACTAACCTTTGACGTAACTTGCCACTCAGCAATAGATAATGAACCATGTAAAAATTTTATTCATTCAACCAACAGAATCACTGCTTCTTTTCTATTAGTAGTGAGTGAGGTATATGGAGGACACAAAGCAATTCATAATACAGCTGGAAATGACATAAAAGTACTTGAAATGACGTAAAAGTCATGCAAGAGTAAAAAGATTGTAATTGCTCCATCCTCTTCCTCAAGACTTTGACAGAAGGCAGAAAGCTTTGATCTTTCATCATCACCAAATAGAGGATTTATTGCCAAACATTTATGGTCCTAGTAATAATGTAACGTTTACATGTATTTACTAGGATTTTCCACAAAATTCTGTCTCCAGCTGTCTTTAGGAGTAATACAGAGACCAGTTCAGACACCAGATAAGACATTCACTAGCTGCATGTCCTTGGAACGATTACTTAACACTTCCAGATCTCCTATTCCTCTTCTACAAAATGTAATTCAATTCACAGTATCCAGAACTGTTGTGAAAACCAGGATATAACTCATAACATAAATTATATGTTCTGTGAGTAGACACAAATACCATCATTACCTCTAAAACCAACACAAGAATTCCTGAGTTAGATAATGCCTTTGCTTTTGAAACTTGGAAAGATTTAATAGATTGATAATACTCATTGTCAGGGAGGCTTGAGAAATGGGCCTCTCTTACCCAATGTGGCTGGGAATATAACTGGTATAACATTTCTGAGGGAAAACATGTCAGAAGCCATAAGAGATGATACCCTTTCACTCAGTAATTCTGGATCTAAAAATGTATCCTAAGAAGTGATTGGAAAGTAGCCCCCAAATGTATATAAAAGATAGGCAATCACAGGCTTATGATGAAAATTAGGAATAACTTAAATTTCCACTGAATTGATTGATTTGATCAAAATTGAACCTAACTCAAAAGAGAACCCCCACCTAGGCTGACCAGCAATGCAAGCCACCCATGATCTGACTTATAAGACGAGTTGGACACAGAAACTTCCAATTAGAGGGGTGCCTGGGTGGCTCAGTTGGTTAAGCGTCTAATTCTTGGTTTTGGCTCAGTCATAATCTCACAGTGTGGGAATCCGAGCCCCACATGGGGCTCTGTGCTGGCCGTGTGGAGCCTACTTGGGATTCTCTCTTTCCCTCTCTCTCTCTGCCCCCTCCTTTGCTCATGCTGTGTCTGTCTCTTTCAAAATAAATAAACAAACTGAAAAAAAGTTTCTGGTTAGGGTTTGGTGACATGAACATGTGCTTTTCTTCTTTATTTCTCAAAGACACATTAAAATAATAGTTAAAATGAAAAGGGGAGGGGTCCTGGCTGACTCAATCAATGGAGGATGCAACTCTTGATCTTGGGGTTGCAAGCTTGACCCCACTCTGAGTGTAAAGATTACTTAAAACCTTTAAAAAACTGAAAAGGGTACAATCCCCATAACAGAAAGGAAAATTGGGTGATAGCATAAATGGATGAGGGATTTCAACAAATTTCTGGTAGAGAGAAGTCAGACGTTGAAAGTAGACTATAATATGCATGAAAACTTTTAAGTGAGACAAAAACCTCTGGAAATTTCTGGACTCAGAGATTAATGGTCCAATGAAGCATGGAAGAAGTAGAGATAAAAACAAGGGGAATGCTTTAAGATTTGTATGCCCTCTAGTAGCCTCCCTATTCACAAACTACAAATTCTAGGCATCCTAGAATATACGTACTGGCAAAGATGTCTTCTACTAGTCAGGATAGGTATGGAGGATGAGTGTGTTAGTACCGCCCCCCAAAGATGTCCCCTTTACCTGCACACTATAACTACTCTCACTGTGCAGGAGCTAGATCACTGACCATTCAACTCAAAAGTCCTTTGTGTTGGCAACCTCCCAGAGCATTCTCTTAAATAAAAGACAGACTAACTAGATTTTCAAGAAAAATATGCATCATCAAGGAGGATGATAAAGACAAATAAACAGGGGGAAAAAAAAACCTGACTCCAGACGAACAGGTATTTCAGGAAGGAAAAGACAATTTTTAAAGTCCCTAGTATCCCCTAAGAGACTGAAGGAGTCATTACTTACATGGAATGATAGCACAATATTATAGAAAGGAAATATCACAGAACATGAAAGAATTCTTCAATATTAAAACCATGGTTGTAAGTACTAGAAGACTTTCTGACTTTTGTTCAAAACCCAAAAGCAATCAAAAGATAGATTAAAATTTTGACTACATGAACATTTTAAGTATTTGCATGAAGAAAGCAGTATAAGCAAAGTGAAAAATTGCAAACTAGGAGAAAATATTTGCAACATATATCACAAACAAGAACTAATCTCCCTAGAATCTAAACCACTTTTAACTCTCAAGAAGAGAAAGACCAAAAGCTCAACAGAAAAATGGGATAAAGAGCTCACAAAAAAAGAAAGGCAAATGACCCCATCACATATGATAAGAAGCCCAATTTCACTAGGGTTAAAGAAATGCAAATTAAAACACCACGGAGAGGTCTTTTGTCATTTATAAGGAAGTGGTAAAAATTCAAGATGTTGACAACACACTCCATTGGCAAAACTGAAGAGAAACAAACACTTTCATACATTCCTGATAAGAAGAGGAAATGGTAGGGGACCTGGACTTTGGCTCAGGTCATCATCTCATGGTTTGTGGGTTAGAGCCCTGTGTGGGCTCTGTGCTGACAGGTAGCTCAGAGCCTGGAACCTGCTTCAGATTCTCTGACACTCCCCTGCTCATGCTCTCTCTCTCTCTCTCTCTCTCTCTCAGAAATAAATAGAAAAAGAGAAGGAAAGAAAGAAAGAAAGGAAAGAAAGAGAGAGAGAGAGAGAGGGAGGGAAAGTGGTACAGACCTATGGAGAAATATTTTGTGAAACTATAATAAAATTCTATATACATTTACCCTACGACTCAGTAGTCTCACTTCTTGAATTCCTGAAGATACACAGACCCAATTACAAACAAAAAATGCCCAAAACTGTGATTCATTATAGCATTATTTGCAACAACAGAAACTATTACAATCAACCCAAATATCCATTAGTCTAAGATGGGTGTGGGGCTCCTGGGTGGCTCAGTTGTTTAAGTGGCCAACTTAGGTTCAGGTCATGATGTCACAGTTCGTTACTTCAAGCCCACATCAGAACTCTGTGCTGACAGCTCAGAGCCTGGAGACCGCTTTGGATTCTGTGAGTCCCTCTCTCTGACCCTCCCCTACTCCCTCCTGGTCTCTCAAAAAAATGTTAAAAAAAAATTTAACAACACAAAAAGGATAGGTGCAACAACTATGGCACCCGTACCCAGTGGAGAATCCTTTCTAAGAACGGATATGGAATGATTTCCACGATAAAAGGTTTAGTGAATAAGCAGGGTACAGAGCAGTATAGATTTGTGAAAATGAATCCAGAAAATTCCACTCAAAATAGAATGAGGAAGCCCTGAAGGGAGAGCTCTGATGCCCATGACGGCTGACATAATCCAGCAGGAGGAAAGATTTCTTCTCAAGCTGCCCTGACCACAGCCAGTGAGAAGCACCACCACCCCGAACTCTCGTTTTCCACTAGTGAACTTTTAATCAGAACAACCTCTCCCAGGGTCCTCCTTTCCTCTATAAAAGGGTACTCTCCTCCTTTGCTCTTGGGACTTGCCTGTGGTTTGCCATCGTTGGCATGTCCCAAACTGCAATTCTCTGCTGTTCTCAGATAAAATGCATTTGCTGCTCAACAACACTTGCTCAGTTTCTAAGGGTGACGTGTTACACTCCGTTTTACACAGAGAATAACGTGTAAGAAAATTAGGTCTTGACGTATGTCTGTGTGTACATGCATGCGCACACATGCATGGGTGGGTGTTTGATTAATTTTGTCAGAACAGTCAACAAGACGGTGAGATGGCAATGGGGCAGAAAGATCTGGGGTGGAAGAAAGGTCTCTCTGGGTAATGATCTTATGTATGAATCATGGAGCCGGGAACTAGCTAGAAGCACAGAAACGAGGTTTGCTGCCTCCCGGGCCCCAGCGTCACACAGCAGGGTGCGTGAGGCTGAGAGACAACAGCTTCGTCACCCATGCACCACGTAGATGTTTTCTGTGTTCAAAAAATCAAAAAGAGAAAACCAAACCAAAAAATTGAACACCAACAGCAACAAACGAACTTCAGTGTATGAAATCAATAACAACACGGAGAAAAGAATTATTTTAATACAGTAAACTGTGTGTGCTTCCTCTGATACATCCCCAGGACAGAAAGAACTGCAAAGAAACGTGAAACCACACTCAGTATGTTTTGTTGGTGGTAATGTTGTCCTTAAGAAATTATTTTATGTGTATTATAGGATAAAGCAAACAGCACATGAATGGTGTTCAGAACAAAAGACCCTCAGTGTTGAGTGTAAATGTAAAGTGTAAATTCCCGGTGGAAAAAATGTAAATAAGATTTTTTTTTAAATTCTAAGGTTAAATTTGAACTAGAAGTAGTATGAATTTTTTAAAGATTTTTCTTAGCTCTACTTATAGGAAGGGCCTAGAACTGATGATACCTCATAGCAGTGAGCAAACCTCGTACTCAGATCTTGGTTTCTAAATACCATACCCCACAAAAAGGAACCAGGGATCCTTGGAGAAGTGCTGGATTCTGTATCTGGGGTACAGAAAGTTCCCCCTTCGATGCGGGACATGTTGTATCAAGAAGTAAGAAAAGTGTCCAAAGACCAACTGAGTCATGACAAAAGGTCACAGAGAGCTAGCTTCAGTCAGCAGCCAGTGGTCAGATGTGGGACAATATGGCCCTTGAAGAAAACAGTAATTATAATTGATTACAATACTTTAAATAAAAATTCCTTGTGTGAACAGTGCATCTCAAAATAAGAGGTTTTAAATTTTTTTAATGTTTATTTTGAGAGAGACAGAGCGTGAGTTCGGGAGGGGCAGAGAAAGAGGGAGACACAGAATCCGAAGCAGGCTCCAGGCTCTGAGCTGTCAGCACAGAGCCCGACGTGGGGCTCCAACTCACAAACCGTGAGATGATGACCTGAGCCGAAGTCAGATGCTTAACTGACTGAGCCACCCAGGCACCCCAAGATTTTTAAACATCTCCTCTGCAAAAGAATACTTACTAATGAATGTACATGGACTTACAGAAGTAAAAAAAAAAATCACCATTTTGCAACTTCTAATGTAATAATTGACAGATAAACACAATCTATCAATGCTAAAACCATCAGTTGAAAGACTTTAGGAAAACCTAGGGGCGCCTGGGTGGCTTAGTTGGTTAAGCATCCGACTTTCGCTTGGGTCATGATCTCGCGGTTTGTGGNTGATAACTTACTGATTGAAAAGTGAAAATGTACCATTTCATTGGGGAGACCTGAAGGGCGGATCTTCATAAATTGAGCAGACTTGGCAATACTATAACCAGGACAGCCAGACACAATGTAACTTCTTAAGCGATACAATTTGAAGTCTACGACTTAACCTACAAAATTTTCATGGCATAACATTTAACATGAATGTAATCAATTCTCTGGATCTAATTGAGAGGAAACATAGAAGATGGGGAAGCATGTTAAATGACATTGTGAGGATACAATCAATCAGACACACCTAGAATGCGAAACACTCTAC
>NW_027529428.1:5983811-5992023 GCF_008692635.1 Crocuta crocuta
AGAAAAAAAAAAAAAAAAGGTAGCATTGTGGAGCTAGGGAGGTCAGTATAGTGTTCTAGGTTAAAAAGAGCGATCATAACAATTAGATGCAATATTCTGAGGGTTTTTTTTAAATGTGGAAGATCTTCTTTGGACAACTGAAGAAACTGAATGTGGGCTAAATATTATATGATGTTATTGAATAATTGTTCTTTTTCTTAGGGGTGATAAGGATATTGTGGTATTAGAAACAAATATCCTTGGGGTGCCTGGGTGGCTCAGTCAGTTAAGCATCCTACTTTGGCTCAGGTCATGATCTCACCATTCAGCGTTCAAGCCCTGCATTGGGCTCTGTGCTGACAGCTCAGAGCCTGGAGCCTCTTTCAGATTCTGTGTCACCCTCTCTCTGTCCATTCCCCATGCTCACTTGTGTTCTCTCTCTCTCTCTCTCTCTCAAAAAACAAACAAATAAGATAAACATTAGAAACAAATATCCTTATTCACAGGAGATGCACTCTAAGATGTTTAAGGATAAATGATTATTATATCTGCAACTTACTTTCCAATGGTCTATAGCAAAGATATATATAGAGAGAGAGACAGGAGAAATGTGGCAAAAAGTTAACATCTGTTGAAATTAGGTAGAGGTTATTTGAATAGTTAAATTATTCTTTTTACCTCTTTAAGAGGTTTTAAATTTATTATAATATGTTAGAGTGAGAAATTATTATAGAAAAAAGTACAGTTGCACAAATTCAGAAATATTAGATTAAGGTGCAAGCAGAACCCAAGAAATTAGAGTGGAAAAAGGGAGGGAAAATCTAAGGACCCAAAGGATCAGACCAAGAGTTTTAAGTTCTAGTTTACACAGATACAGCTGAAACAGAGAAATGGAAAACGTTGAGTAAGAAACTGTCAAAGAAAAGAGCAAATTTTTACAAACTTGAAAAGTAAGTCTTTAAGTTTAATGGTTCCAGTGTTTGCTAAGCAGAAGGAATGAAAAGAGATTAACCATCTAGACTAATCCTGGTGGCATTTCAGATCTCCAAGGACCAAGAGAAAAGCCTAAAAGCTTCTGTAGAAAGGAACAACAATCAAACCAATATTAGTCTCATCAGAGCAACTCTGAATTCTAGAAAACCATGGAATAAGTCTTCTGAGTCCAAAGGGAAAATAATTTCAAATATAAAATTAGACAGCCAGCCAAGCTATCAGTTCAAGTATGATTGCAAAGTATAATAATCATTCCCAGTAAATGCAACTCATTTACTGTCTGTATGCTCTTTCTTAGAGGTACCTGAAGACGTTCATCAGTAAAATAAGAATAATATCAAAATAAGAAGAAGATGTAGGATATAAGAAATATAGTGGAAAAGTAATTTTCAGGTTGACTGCCATGAATCAGTCCTCAAAAGTAATCAGGAAATTAAAACAGGAAGTCATACATCTCTGAGGTGTCTTTAAAAAGAAGACTAGAATTATTTTAACCAATAAATTAGTAAAAGATGGAAAAGACACAAAGATTAGTAAAAGAGAAAGGGAGATGATGGGACAGCATGTAATTTCCTCCCACACAGAAAAAAGAATCAAAAACAGATAATAAGAATGCAATTTCTTGGGGCACCTTGGTGGCTCAGTTGGTTGAGCATCCAACTTTGCCTCAGGTCATGATCTCATGGTTGGGAAATTTGAGACCCACATCAGGCTCCCTGCTGTCAGCACACAGCCAGCTCCTATGGATCCGCCCGCCACCTCTGTCTGCCCCTCCCCGGCTCACACTCTCTCAAACACTAAAAAAAGAATGCAATTTCTTTCAAAGTCACATCAAAAATATATATATAGAAATAATTGTAGATTATAATATCTACACAGCAATATCATGACAACTATGAAACATTACCAAGAGAAATTAAAGAATATCAATATATAAATAAAAAGATAACCTATGGCCACAGATCATAAGACTCCATATTGTTAAAATGGCAATCCTCCCTGATTGATCTACAGATTCGAGGTAATCCCTATCAAAATCACCCCATGTTTCTTTGTAGAAATTGACAAGCTGATCCTAACATTTATATAGTCTTGCAGAAGGCCCAAAACAGTTTTGAAAAAGAAGAACAATGTGGAGGAATTCTAATATTTGATTCCAAAACTTACTGTAGAGCAATAGGAATCAAAACAGTGTGGTATTGGCATAAGGATAAACATTTATAGATCAACTGAACACAACAAACTTCGGAAATAAACCCTTACATTTGCAACCAACGGATATCTACTAAGGTACCAACTCAACCCAACTGGGAAAAGACAGTCTGCTTTTAGCAATCCGTGCTTGTACAACTGAAGTCTGAGCAGTAAAGTGATGACTCGGTGGACTTAGGTTGCCCAAACCTCGCACGCTCCAAGGGTCTTAGAACTGACCCTTGACCAACTTCTGGAAAATAAAGTGAGGGAGCCCTCGGAATACCATACCTGATGAGAGTATTTTTGCGTATCTGAAACCTTGGGCCATAAACCAGATAGTTTAAATGCACAGTAATTGGTGGTGAACCTCTGTTTTTGTGTGCCTGAGTTATGCCCTATCTCTTAGGGAACTGGAGACTAAGAACCTAAGGCCAGTCACGTAGATGTTCCATGCCTGTGTGAACCAATCCCGAATAAAAACTTGAACTTAGGTGAGCTTCCGTGGTTGGCTACACTTCCCCATGCATTGGGCGGACTGAGCACTATCCATGCAGAACTACGAGAGGACCCTGAAAGAAGATTGCACTTGGTTTTCCTGAAATGGGCTCTGAGCATCCTTTTTCCTTTGATTACAATTTGCAATAAATATTTCTGCAATAAACGTATAAACACAAATATAACAGGTTTTCTGAATACAGGTGAGTCCAGAGGGTGGCCTTTGGGCCCTGGACAAGGAAAAAAAGAACAAGAAGGAAAGGAAAGAGAAAGAACTTAGACTTTGCCTTGTATTCACAAAAAAATTAACTCAAAATTAATAATCGATTTAAATGTAAAAGGTAAAAGTATAAAACTTCTCGATGAGTGTTGGAGAAAATCTTAATGATCCTGGGATCAAAGATTTCTTCAACATAACACTAAAATGAGGATCCTTAGGAGAAAAACAAATGATAAAGTGAACTTTATAAAATATTAAAACTTTAGCTCTTCAAAACTTGCCATTAAGAAAATAAACAATCCCCAGATTGTTTTAGATGAAGATATAAAAAGTGACAGAAGATATGAAAATGTCTTAAATCACATATCTAATAAAAAAAAGTTTATATCTAGAATATATTTTTTAAAAATGCTTACAGCTCAATAAGAAAACAACCCAATTTAAAAATGGGCAAAATATTTGAACAGATGTAAGATGAAAAGATGCTCATCATTAGTCATTAGTAATATGCAAATGAAAACCATAATGAGATACCACAGCACACCCACTAGAATGGCTTTAATCCAAAAGAATGACATTACCAAGTATTGAGGATATAGAGAAATTGTGGTTTTCATGCATTGCTAGTGGAATGGAAAATAGTGGCTGTTTCTTTCAAAATATATACTTACTGTATATATTTTTAAATATATACTTACTGTATATATTTTTAAATATATACTTACTGTATGACCCAGTGATTCCATTCTAAGTCTCTACCCAGAAGAAATAAAGCATATATCCACACAAAGTCTTGCTTGCAAGTGGTAGATCATGTTACTCCTAATAGCCCCACACTGGGAACAGTTCAAATGTCCCTCGGCTGGTGGTGAATGGACAAAGAAAATATGATACAGCTGTACAATGGAATATGACTAAGCAGTAGAAAGGTTAAAACCATAACAGGGATGTATCTCAAAAACATACTAAGTGAAAGAAGCCAGACACAAAAGACGACATAATACGTGATTCCATAAATATGAAGTATGCAGGCAAGGCACATCTATAGAGACAGCAGATCAGTGCTTTCTTGGATCTAGGGGTGGGAGCAGGAATGGGCTGGAAAGAAACACAAAGGAACTTCTTGGGCTGATGGAAACAATCTAAATCTAGATATGATGATGGTCTCAGAAGTAGAAATTTGCTGAGAAATCACTGAATGTACATTTATAATGGATGGATTTTAAGGTGTCTACGTTATACCCCAATAAGTCTGAGTTGTTTGTTTTTTTAACACCAGGAAAAACAAAATTCCATATGAGGATGTCATGGACCATACATGAGCTAAAATGAGGCATGATTTGGATTCACTGAAGTGTACAAAAGAATCTTTACCTTGAGTGGAACAGGATGTGTAATATCGAACTGTAGAAAAGGAGTTGCAGTCAGAGTGTTTTTGATCAGATTAACAATTTTACAAACCACAGAAATGCAGCCATTTTTGTATATTAATTTTTAGAATCAGCCTGTATTGACACAGTAAGACTTTAACCATGGTTACAAACAATATTTATAAAAGTTCTCGGTCTCATGATGCTACACTGTGGCACAGCTGACCAGAGTTGAGGGAAACTGAAGAAAGGGAAGGTAGTTAATGCGCTCATCTATAAAAAATGAGGGATGTTGGGGGGCGCCTGGGTGGCTCAGTCGGTTAAGCATCTGACTCTTAGTTTCTGCTCAGGTCATGATCTCGCGGTTCTTGAGACCCAGCCTCACATCGGGCTCTGTGCTGACAGTGCAGTGCCTGCTTGGATTCTCTCTCTCTCTCCTTTCCCCCGACTCATGCTTGCTCTCTTGGTCTCAAAATAAGTAAACTAATAAAAGAAAATAGAAAGAAAGATGTTGGGAGTTTAGAGTTACTCTTTCAAGTTGATCAAGCCAGAGATGGTGGTTTAATTCTAATAGTGGAAATTACAGAGGTAACTAATAGAAAAACTAAAAATAGTGACTTAACAATCAAAAAATTAGGATAAAAGACTATGCTAAGATGACAGAAGTAAACCCTCCTCTCGGATATCACTGTAAGATCCCAGAGAGCAACCAATCCCTGGCGGCGCCTCAATTCTTACACTTGGTGAGCTAAAATAGCTGGGTTTCTGGACTTCTGCTTCTTTAATAAAACTGTTTTCTCTGTTGCTGTTTTGCCTACCCTTTTAAATTTTGGGTTCCATTCCGTCAAGGGGACATAGAGTAACACACCATGTGAAAGTGGGCATGTTCTAGTAAGTGACCTAATTAATATTAAGTCTATTGGATAAGAAGTTTCATATCAGAAAATCCTGACATCAGTTATAAAAATACCCTCCGATCTTAAGATTTTATCAGTAATTAATGTGGTATTTCAACCTCTATTTGCATTAAACCTTTGTGGCTAATTCTCAATTCAACTATGCTGGGAAAGAGGGCTCCTATTTATTCATTTCCCATACAGAGCACATACGGCCTATGGTGTGCTCCCACTTTTGAACAATAGGTGTGTGCAAGAACACACACACGCATGCACACATACACACACACAACTGGAAACACATACAGTAACATGCCATTAGTAATTATTCACAGTGTTATGGGGGAGGTTTATTTTCTTCCTTTTCTTCACGCGTTCCTTGAATTATTCTGCCAAAAAAAAAAAAATCTACATTCATTCTAAAAAGAAAAAAGTATTTAGCCTTTGGAAATTTAAAAATCCTGGGTCTCATATCAGGAAAAGTTAAGCTAGCCAAAGAAAAAACAGAAAACAGGCGCATTTGCTCATCAGCAACCAACTTAATTACAATTCTAAAACATTTTTCTAAGTATTAGGGAAGACCTCACTTTGGGGCCAAAATCATCTTACGTGTTCAAATATGCTGAATACCCAGCAAACCCTATGCCCGGATTCCTTTCACACATGTCTTTAGCCACAGTCAGAAACTTTTTCTGATGTCGTTTTAGTAGCAAAATCTCAAAAACCTTTAGAAAGGATAATCACCCTTCAATTCATTATCTGGAGATCAATAAAGAGCACTAGGAAGAACACAGAACATGAGCCAAGTTAGTCTACCCTGCTGCTAAGGAAAGTTGTTTTCTCTTTTCATTGACCAACAGTGTGCCTCGCACCCAGTCACTCACTGCTTGGGGCCAGAGTTAGAAAATATTCTCATCCTAATTTATGTTCCATTGACTCTTTACAGTGTCAGGTATTGACTTTGCTTTGTGCCATCAGATCAGATGCTGCAACCCAGTTCAGGGCCAGGATCAGGACTGTAGGTGATCAGCCTTTAATGCGTAGCAGAAATGGAGGTAGAAGATGATTTATTTTGCTTTCGCAGGATTTTTTATTACAGACACAGATGTTGGGAGCCTTCCCAGCTAAAATCAGGCCTAGCATGAGGCAGGTGAGCTGTCCTGCTTGCCCAGAGTACCACAACCATAAAACAGACTGAACATTCCAGCAATGACTCATTTGATGAGGGGAGCCAAAAACAGCACTGCAAGCAAAAGAAGAAAAATCGAGAACCATTTTTCAATAGGGTTACTGATGGGCCCGAGGCATCGACCAAGAAAGGATGGAGGAGTGATTGCTTGTTATAGAAAGTGATGTAGACTCAAAGATCATTAATATTTTTGCTCCAGAGCACATAGCAATAGTGATTGGACTTGGCTGGGCTTAGGCAATGTCCTTCTGTCATATGTATTCCTTTATTGTTTTCTGAGTATTTTCTAAAGACACTGACTTCCTTGTTAGACCATAACCTCATGTGTCAAATCCCATGCAATGTATTTTAAGAGACTGACAACGTGATTCTGTTGAGCTGGAATGCTGTTGCATCAGATACGCTGGCTACAGGAAGTATGTAGACCACTTGAGCCCTAGGGATCTTATAGTCAGGTTAACTCCTTGTCGTATTGGAACTTCTAGAGGGAACTCTCATTGCCTTGTTACACACATGTGAAAGCTCAAAGAGTGGGACATTTAGCTACTTTGCATTCCTGAAGAACTGGAGGAATAAGGGGAAATGTAGGTTTCTCGGATTTCGGTCAGAAGAGAACCTAAGAGAAACATGGAGGACACCAGTCATGCTGGGTTAGGAAGATACAGGTCTTAAAGGCTTTAAGTGACTCCCTGAGTGGTTCCAATGGAAAGGCAAAACTCATCACCATGGTTCTAGGTACAACCCCTCCCAAACGTTCTGAACTAGACAGAGCAGCTGCGTCAAAGACAGGGGTCACGGACATGTCAAATATTGAAATAGATTTTACTTCCCTACAGAGAAAAGAAGTTCTTGGAAAGCAGGAACTGTTTTATCTTTCCTTTGGATAATACCACTACCTGGCTAAGCAAATAATAGATCCTATAGAAATATTTGTTGAAAAGAATCACTAGTCTTAGCCTGAGAATCAGGTCACTCTGCTGCTTAAAATGTAAACAAGATGTTCTCAAACCATCAGTGCCCATACTGTGGAAGGTCCACTGCCTTTACTAACATTTGTATAAATATCCAGGAGATCTATATTGCCAGAGTGACTTCTGGTGTGAATTTCAAGCCCGTGCTTGAGATGTTTACTTCCTCAATCCCAAAGCATCAAAACATAGAAGACCTTCAGCAGGAAGCGAGTTCATTCTGCATGCATCACACAACAAACTAAAATCCCATAGTACACTGCCCTATTCTTCAAATCCTTTCTGTTACCCTGACTTGAGATTTCTCACTTGTTTTGCCACCCCAGGTAACCTGTCTTATCATCTTAATGGTGATGGCTCCTTCCCCCGCCCCTCCCAACTCACTCCATCACCCCCCATCTACTCCAAACTCCCTGTATAATAGGGAAAGATAGAACAAAATAGGCAGAGAGAGAAAGATTAGGACCTGAGGTCCCTGGGTCGGAGGGAACAACATTGGAACAATGCTGGGAGAGGTTGACCACAGTGACCCCCTCAGAGGGTCAAGTCCCTCTTAAGAATGTAACAGACTCCACCTACTCCCCCTCAGTTTCCCCTCAGGAATTGACAATAAAACAGTATGACCAGTGGGATTCCTCACACAATGGATTCAAACCAATCAGAAATGGACCACCCAGCACCTAGGGCTGTCCAGCCAATAAAGGTAGTACCTGAGAAGGAATAAAGGAAAAGAGGGGGGTAATGACCAGAACCTTTTAAAACAAGGACCCTCACCTATAGTCTCGAGTATTCACTTTCAAAGGTCTCCTCTGTGTAAAGAGATATTATACCCAATAAACTTTGCCTGCTGCTCATTTTGTGTCCACTTCTTCATTCTTCCAAGCGGTGAGACAACGAACCGGGCATTG
>NW_027529428.1:5992089-5996301 GCF_008692635.1 Crocuta crocuta
AAAAAAAAAAAAAATCCTACAACAGGTCTTCCCACTCATAGGACAGATCTGCTCTCGGTGCCCTACTGCTAAACAGCCTCAAGCCCAACTTTATACCTACCCATTTAGGTGCTCTACTTAATGTGATAAGTATCTGAAGCTTTTTTAGCAACACAGACTGGAAAAGACCCTGAAATTACAGTTTTTAATAGTTCTCAACTGGAGGTAATGCTGCCCCCTTGTGGGAGGAAGCAGTAATGGAACGGTGGTTTCTCTAACGTTACCCCTTCAGATTTCAGATACCTAAAACACATAAAACTCAAAACTTGGTTGAAAACTAGTAATATTCCACCTTTGATTCAGAACTTTACATGGATTGCTAAGGTGCTTGTAAACTTTGAAGCCAACATTCAGTAGATAAACAGGAAACACAGGTCATGCGCTGATACCGGCTATGGTGTAATTTACTTTAAAATAGACTATGGCATCTAGAGGCATCTATTTAGGGTTTGAAAAATGCTTATCAGAAATACGAACTGGCAGAAGATTTTAGGAAGAACTTCAAATATGGCTTTCAAAATCAGCATCAGATGGTTTATTAGTGGAAGAACTGTTAGAAACCACTTTTCTCTGGTAAAATAAACGTAAATAAAAGGAATTTAGGATACATTGTAGCCCAGAAAGATCGTTAGGGCCTCCCTAATCTTTCCTGAACCAGGAGAATAAAAATCAGCAACCCCGGCATCCTAATCCTGGCGACAATCTAGAGCTCCATTTGGTCCCCTGTGCTTCGCCCTTCACAGGGGACTGTTACCTGACCCACATGGGAAGCTAGGATCTAGCAACCACAGTGATGCCGTATCAGCCTCACAGAGAACCTCTCATTTAAATGCTTTTAGAAATGCCAAAACTCAGAGACATAAGGACCTTCCCATGTTTATAAGAACAGGTGATAGGATGACTTTGGTGATGCCTTGCTAACAGAAAGGAGATTTAGAAGAATTTGGTTAAAGGCTATTTTCTTTTTTTCCCTAATTTTTTTTTTTTTTTTTTTTTTTTTACAAATAGTTTATTGTCAAGTTGGTTTCCAAGGCTATTTTCAATCTGAAACATCACCTAGTAGAAATACTGTGGCGGGATAGAAGGAATTTTTGGAATTTCAGTAAAATGGACCTGAATATTGCTGAATGGTCAAATTGGCTAAGATCAGTTCACTCTACAGAGCTGTCCTGTTTCTAAACAGAAAACCAGAGCAGTGGCTTTTCAGGACAGACTGGCTCTCACTTTGAAGAATCATTGACAGCCTTACAGGGATTCAGACACTTGCCTACATTCATGCAGCCAGCTGGGGGTGGAATGGGGCTGAAAGCCTATGTCCTAAACCTCAGCTTCCTGAAATTTCTAAGATCTTGAGCACTTTTTTTCAGCCACTCCTCAGGGGTTGTTTTGTTTTGGTTTGCTTTGGAGAAGTCCAACATTCTATCTTATCATAGAAGCATCTTTAAGCTATGGTCCTCAGTTTTCAATATGCCTGAGAATCAGTTCAAGAGGTTTATAAAAATGCATGTTTGATTCCCAAACTTTACTCCCTCTATTTCACTATATTAGAAGTAGAACCCAGAAATCTGCATTTTTTTAGCTCCCGCCTTCAGGGAACTTGGATGTAAATGGCTTGGAACTACAGCTGAATAAATACCTTCTAGAATGTTCATGGAGTCTTCATTAAGAGTAAGGAGAGTCATTCTGGTAGAGAAATCTAAGGAGAATGCTTTAGAGCACCCATCCCAGAAAAGAGGTTAGATATTAATTTCAGAAAATGAAGGGGCCATTCAATGCAGGAAGCTGTTGGAAGCATTTTTTAAACCTGGGATATATTATTTGTTGACTATAATATGTATGTGCTTTCCCCCTAGTATCTGTTTATTCTTGTAGGAGTGTTCTGCTTAGGATGTTGCTTTTCAAAATCCCAACTTTAAAATCCATATGTTCCTTTCTTAAAGTCACTTGGTTAGGAGGTTTTACATAAAGCTTTAAATCTAATTGTGACGTTCCTTTTACNAAATCCATATGTTCCTTTCTTAAAGGCACTTGGTTAGGAGGTTTTACATAAAGCTTTAAATCTAATTGTGACGTTCCTTTTACATTTTTTTAATGTTTATTTTTGAGAGGAGGGGGAAACAGAACATGAGCAGGGGAGGGACAGAGAGAGAGGAAGACAGAGAATCCGAAGCAGGCTCCAGGCTCTGAGCTGTCAGCACAGAGCCCGACGCGGGGCTCAAACCCATAAGCTGTGAGATCATGACCTGAGCTGAAGTCAGACGCTCAACCGACTGAGCCACCCAGGCATCCCATGATGTTCCTTTTAAGAAGTGGTTCTCAATTATTAGTGTATATAGAAAGAAACCTAGGAAAAAGAGGGATGCTTCCAGAACTGCAACCTCCTTTATTAAGGCTACAAAAATAACTAGCCTAAGGGAACCATGAATGCAATCCATGCCCCAGGACAGAAAACAAACGGCATAGGGGATCATACGATACCAGGTCCTGGGCACAAGCACTCCATGCCACCCAAGGAGCCATTAAAGGACACCGACAGCAGGTGTGTTCTCTTGCATTGGAATCACCGGAGATTGTTGATAGAAATACAGACTCCTGGAGACGCCCCAGATCTTTTGAACTAGAATCTCAGGAGAAGAGGCTCCGAAGACGTATTTTCACAAGCCTCCTTGGTGATTTTTATGGACACTCAAGTTTGAACACAACCCCCAAAGAAAATGTTTGCAATTAGATTCATGCCATACACAAAAATCCTTCACCTGAGTGCCTGCAACTGTATCTATAGGGCTTCTTCAAAAGGGTTTTAGTTCAGAGAGTGGGGCACTTAAGCAGAAAGAAACAAGAGTAAGTAGATGTGATATTAACGAGAAATGCAGACATATTACAGGAGGGTTTGAGTCAGGAAGATTTGAAGATAAACAAGGGATTTATATCTAGCATAAGGTGCTGTGGAAAAAACACCATTTTAAAAAGATCACGGTGTTAAAAAGTGCCAAATGTGGTTCATTTTATGGATCATAATGTGTATGTTTAAAGATATAAGTGATGCCATAAAAATATAGACTCATGAGGACAACAAAAGGAGTCAATACGCGTCTGGTATGCAGAATCTAACCGTGGGCTGTTTCACAGGAACAAGGTGCTAATCCCCAAGTGTAAAAAGCAGGACAATGCTGTGTTCTGCTGACGGCCATGAACTTCAGCACAGAAATCCTCTTTTGAACCAGGCAAGGTTTCCAGTGAGGGAGGAACTTGCAAAGCACAATGTAGGTGGGAGATCACTGGAAAGAGAGTCAGTGGAGAGTGGAGAGTGCAGAAACACGAATCACAGGTTGGTCTCTCCAGTCAAGTTCATGCATGTGTATTATAGGCATAGCATAATCGATAGTAGATAATAGTACAACACTCTAGTTGAAAGGGACTTAGATCATGGAGTCAAACCACAATTCTCCCGAACGTGCCTGCCCTGCCAACCTATGGCCAACTATAGAATTTTATGTAATAGCTGCCTCAGAATCTTGAAATCAGATTATATAAATTACTTTTAATTTAAGCCTCAGTTATTGATTGAATAACTCAGGTGTGTGAAGTACTTGGTAGCTGTTGGAATTAATTCTTTCCTCTAAAAAAAAAATCCTAGCAAAGAGGTCTCATGAGAACATGGTTATCATGGGCTATCTTCTATTTTGTAGGTGTTGAACAGCGATTGCATATTAGGATGATAACGGATTCTGACTCCGGCACCCTTATACTTTGTGCCTATTGTCTTCGGAGATCTTCACAAGAACTGGAAATTCATTTCTCAAGGATCTCCCTTAGCAACAATGGTAAAGATTAAACAAATGGCAAGTTTCAAGATTGAGCTGATCTATCAGCCATCACCATTACTACTGAATAGAATAAAGAGAGTTCAGGGACAGAGGAGCTGACAGTTTACCCACAGGTCTTTTCAGGGAGGAAAAGGAGTCCATTTTTACTCCAGAGAATTCTTCAATCAACTGTATGCAACAGGGCAATAGTTTTCAAACTGTGTTGAGCCCAAGCGTTCCAGAGATGCGCTTCTGAATGGATGGTGTGGGGGAGCGAAGACCTACAGACATGGAATGTAGGGAAAGCCAGCCCTGGATCTGAAATAGTTCTTTTTTGTAGCCCCTACACTGGGGTCCCATAGAAGTT
>NW_027529428.1:5996423-6111676 GCF_008692635.1 Crocuta crocuta
GGCCAAGCACAAGTTTTTGCTGCTTAACATACATCTGAAAATATCCCGCGAAGTCACCACATACATCCAAAATTCTCACTTCATAGAACGGCATACAGAACACTTTGCAACAACCCAAAGCCTTGGTTTTTAACTATATTTATTTCGAAGCTATTTGCCTTCCTTGCGTACGAACATATCTTAGAAGACTTTCTAGAACTTTCAAGGAGATCAAAACAAAAACAGCACCTTTAATAATTGGTTTCCATGGGGTATGTATGTAAACGTGAAAGCCCTGGATACCTCTCAGGCATCTTTTAGCTCTCTTCGTTAAAAACTCAATAATTTCCTGAATTCTGGTCTCTTGAAACCTATCTTAATTACACCCTCACTAGTAGTTTTCTACACAACGGTAATCACAGATGCCTATGATACTTGTCTAGTGAAAATGTCAAAGGAAACTCTGCATGATCTCCATTAGCACCACATAATTAAAGGTCCTGATATATTCTGGGAGGGTCTCTGTGGGGATTTTAACCAGGGGCTCATTGGACATGCAGCTAGCTGAATAGATTGGCCCTTGCTAAAACCGAACACAACTTCAACACCGTTGAACGGATTCATGGAACAATCATCAGCAGTAAAATGCTATGGGGATCTGAGAAGTTAAATACATGGATAGTCATCCCAGTAAAACTGCTCTGGCAACAACTAATGAATCACCTCGACTTGCTAGGTGTCTCGTCATGCTAGGAAAGCAACAGAAATGGAGCCAAGCCACATAGTAGAAGCTACTTGAAGTCTTTGCGAACTGGTGCTTTCTTGGGTTATAGGAGACAAGTTCATCCAACAAGTATTTACTGCATGTCTGCCGAGGGCCGGGCGCAAGAGGAGAGGCCGCCTCTCCGGCTCTGTTCATGGGGTGGTAAGAGGATTTCTTCCCTGCTCCAGTAGGCCCCTCACCACAGAGCCCATATATTTTAGATCACTCAAGTGTCACTGAGGTCAGGAAAGGGACGGAGCTTGGCTCCCCAGCTCTGCTGACTGCTTGGATTTAAAACAAAACAAAACAAAAAATACTTCAGGGATGGCATTGTCTACTGTCACAGCCCCATCACAAAGGTCTCATTTAAACATGGAGAACCCAGGGAGGAAACGCTTTCAACAACCAAATCAGGAAAACAGGAGGGGAAAAAAAAAAAAGAAGGGACTTTTCGATCATTTACTTATTGACAAAGACAAAAACAGAAACGAGCACCTGTGAGCATCGGCTCTGTAGAGGTGGCATGTTAGGTACAAGATCAAAACAAAACGAGTGAGCAAAGGTTCCTGCCTGAGAGAATTCAACAGTCTGAGCCAGGAGAAAAAAGTGCTATAAATACGACATTGGCTCAAAGCGGCAAGAAAGTACTTAGAAAAGAGACAAAAACAATGCTTAACTCAGCTGCAAAGAAGAGCGAGGGGACTCAGTAAAGAGGGGTAGTCTGCACCAAGGAACCCTGAGGTACAAAGAAGATGGCTGGCCCCTGGCTGCCATATTTATTTTGTATACTAAGCAGATAGAAAGACAGAGAAAGCCTCCATGGAGTTTTCCCCTGTTTGGCTTCTTATTTTTTCAAAATACCGTCTAACTGGGAATCCTAAACACCACAAGATCAAAATCACATTTCCATTTTTTCTCCAGATCCAGGAAGAGGACTGACCTGGGCATTTTCATTCACCTCTATGAAAGTAGAAAAGACACTTTGAAAAGGCTGTGCTCTGGACACACCTGCGTGGCTCAGGCGATTAAGAGTCCAACTTCGGCTCAGGTCAGGATTTCACTGTTTGTGAATTCGAGCCCTGCGTCGGACACTGTGCTGACAGCACAGAGCCTGGGGCCTGCTTCAAATTCTGTCTCCCTCTCTCTCTGCTCCTCCCCACTTTCACCCTCAAAAACAAACATTTTTTTAAAAAATAAAAATAAAGGCTGAGCTCTGGAGGCGGCAAATACAAGGTCAGATTCCCACCAAAGAGTCAAAATCGAAGCATAGAGCTTCTTAACTCTGAAGGATCCTTCCTGACCTTCTACTACCGTTGGTTCTTGCTAGTTTCCCTCCACCAGCGCGGTTTTGTTTTCCTACTTGGCTGAGGCAGGATGACTTGTGCTGCAACCCAACGTGTGTGACGGCCACAGGCCCAAGAGACCAGTGTGGGGATGGGGAATCCCTCCGATCATCCTCTGTCTCCTGCACAAACACCCACTCGTCCGCCCGGGAATTGCGGTCTTACCTGACTCTGAATTCCTGGGAGCAGGGACCACCACGGAGACCTTTATTTCCAAGCTTGATGGAAGCAGCCCAACTGCACCGAGCAGAATGACGCCGTGGCCACCTGCTGACGGAACGCCGCATAACTTCTCTCCGGTGGCAGGCTGGGGCGCAGCAAGGGCCCCTCTCCATGCTGGGCATGAGCACAGGGCATACTTGCTCCGGATCGGAGTGTGCGGGTGAGACACCTGCCCTCCAGTTGCCTTTCATGCTTTTCCAACTCCCGACTGCACCTGGGGATTTTTAAAATCTACCCAAGCCCTCCATCTGACCAATTTAAGAATCTTAAGGGTGGTGCCACGGTGTCGTTGTTTGTTTAAGGCTTCCCAGGTTATTCTAGTTTGACCACCACGAGCAGTGATCCAAGGGGCTCTGGCCAAGGAGCAAGACGTCTTGATTTCAGCTGCAAATGATCTGCGCCTGGCTTTCCTCTCCGTGATGGTGTTACTTTGTGGGGCTATTCGAAACTAATGAGAAAGGAGGGTAGAGAATCTCAAGCCTGAGGACCTTCTCAGATGCTGATTTAGTTTCTGAAATCAGGCCATCTCGCTCCTTGTTCGGAGCCTACAATACCTAACGACGGGGCGGCAGTGCCACAGAGCACATGTGAATCTGGCAGCCAAGACTTCCTGATCAAAAGAGACAATGAAAGAAGATAGATCCCATCAAAAGATACTCCCTCTTTTATTCTCAGAGATTCTGATTTGATTGAGTTGGGGTGGGGCTTCAGGCATACCTACTTTTTTCCAAACTCGCCTGGGATTTTAATGCGTCCCAGGGTTGAGAACCACCAGCCCAAGGTTCTCCAACTTGGCTGCATATTAGAATCACCTGGGGAGTTTTAAAAGTCCCGATGCCCCAGGCCACACTTCACACACCTCAATCAGAACCGAGGGCCGGGGGTCCTCGGCAGCAGCGTCAATGCCCAGGGTGTCTCCGATGTGCAAGTCTCAGTTGAAATCAGTGCTTAAAAGTCTGCTACAGAGCAGAACACCGAAGAAAGGGAAATAACTAGATTCTAGGCTCTGCTTGGCCACAAATTTGCATGTGACCTTGGGCTTATCACTTGGCTGCTCTGGTTCTCAGTTTTCCCACGTGTAAAATGGTATCCAAGACGTACTCCAACTTTAATGCACACTCCTCTGTGCATCTTAGAAGACTTTACTAAGCCAATTCCCTCCTACCACCCGTGTTGCCTCCCATGGGTCTGACTGTATCTATAGCCCTCCCTGCTGTTGGAAGGGGGTCATCTGCTCCGAGGATTAACAGTCCTGAGCATTGTCCCCAGAGAAGGTGGAAATGAAGCTTCCCAATGCTTCCCTACTCCCCAGTCAGACGGAAGGTGTAACGTAACCATGCCCTGCGTAGAATAACTGTCCCTGGGTCAGTCTGGCCGAGAGTCATGGTCAGCATGTGGACGGAGATGTTTTGGCTGTCGCACACACAGAGCTGTGCTTTATTGATTTATGGTTTTACTTCTTTCCCCGGAGCCCAGTGCATCAGGCACACTTTCGTTGTTAATCTAGACACACATCACTAGCTGTGAGTCACTGGGAATCAGGGTCCTCTGGACTTGAAACACTGCCCACATTGCTTATTTATTTCTAATGTCAGTCCACAGGCAACATCGTTAAAATGAAAGCCAGGGAGGAGATCATTAGCAACCGAAGAATCTAGCCCCTTCTCCATAACCCACGTTTGCAGTGTTGCGGCACAGGCCGTCAAAAGATCAGGATTCAAGCCCCAGCTCTGTCGTATGCTGGTTGTGTGGCTTTCGGTAAATGAACTTGCACTAATGAAGCTCTCCGTCCCCTCATCTCCAAAGCAGAGCTCAGACCTGCCCCTTCTCATAAAGGCGAGGATTGAATGAAGCAACATAGGGGAGAGTATTTTGTAAAACATCTCTGCCTGTTTCCCCATGGAGTCCCCCGTCTTGCAACACATAAAAATTCATGTTTAAAGATCAAAATGATTCCCTGCTGTGATCTAATTCCCCCCCCCCACACCCCCAGATGGGTCCTGTTAGATATCCCAGACACCACGTTGGTGTAATCTAACACATACAAAGGAAGCAGGCCACGTGGAGATGCTACCAATTAAAACGGGATTTAGGAAAAGGCGATAATGCAATTAACAAGGAGACAATCACCATTCACATTTCCAGTTCTGTAGGAGTGTTAGATTTGATCACAAGGGAAAGTGGAATCACGCACCTAGGCAGAATCGAAATATAGGACAGAAAATAGAAGGGTCCCAGATGTCAAACAAAAAAAAAAAAAAAAGGCGGGGGAGGGAGGGGACTGTTCTGTGAAAGCAAAGGCAACAGAGGATGATAGAAAAGTATTGTCCAGTGAGAAATAAAGTGGTCTTTATCAGCGTAACACGGACAGGCCTGGCACGTTGCATCTTCTTTGTTCCAGACCTTCCAAGATGAGGAAGCACAAACGCATTCAGCTGTTGAATGAATTCAGCTGCTGGTCTCCTAACCCCCAGATTACAGGGAAGGAATCTTCTCCATATTACAAAAGAGCCCTGTTTCTACCTGATAGATGCAAGTTATTGAAAAATGATGCAGAGGATAAGAACGACAAAAATGGTGACAGGCAGGAAGAAGACTTCCTTCCAAATTATAGATGCTGAAGCTGAGATTTGGAGGTTTATCCGACCCAAGCCAGGACTTCTTGCCCCAGGCTCAGCTCTCCACACCACGAAGAGGCTACGGAAGGTGTATTTTCAAGTAAATAAAAATACTTGCTCCATTCCTCTGAAAGTCAGGCTACTGTCAACCTAAATATAGTCCAAAATGAGAAGTACTAATAGAATAGCTAATCGTGTGCTGAGTATATCCTAGATTCCAGGCTCTTCTTAAAATAATTGTCATATGGATCTCCCGAAAAGCGCCTGAGTAGAGGCTATTATTTCTTTCTACAGATGAGGAAAAAGCAATAGCGATGGCTACCTAGCTGCCTGAGATCACACAGCTAAGAACTGTCAGAGCCAAGATTCAAGCCCAGGCTATCGGCTCCAGATCCCACATGCACAACCACTAGTTGATAGTGAGAGTGAACCAAAGACTCTGAGCATCAGCAATAGCTACCCCAGACTCTGTTCAAGATCCATGTGGGGATTTCTTATGCTTCACTTGGAACCTCACTTGTATTTAATATCTAATTCCTGACGGTTTTACAAAGCAGTCATACGTGCAGGGCCAGCAAAATCTGGCACCTGCTCACAGCTCCACCTTTGTCTCCCTAGGCTCCAGTCTCACTAGCTTCCCTTAGTGCTCACCACTGGGCCTTTGCACCTGCCATTCCCTTTACCCAGAATGCTCTTCCCACCATCCTATGTCTGATGACCTCCTACTCACCGTTAAATGTCACTTTCTCGGGAAGGTTTACCAGCATGCTACCATCCCACGGTGATTTTCTCTCGGAGCACTTACCATAATTAGTCATTGTAGATTCATTTGTGTGGTTATTGCCTTCACGAGGGCTAGAGCAGAGGCAGTTCTGCTCACCTCTGTACTAGCTATGCCCAGGGTGCTCCAGAACACAACAGATGTGGGCTAAATATTTGTTGAAAACATTGGTTAATTAATAACATTCTTTCATGTAACAGGCATACTTTGCAGACACTGTGAGTTCAGTTCCAGACCACCGACAACATAAAGCAATTAGTCAAAAGAATTTTTTCATTTCCCAGTGCATATAAAACTTACGTTTACAGTATAGTATAGTCTATTAAGTGTGCAACAGCATTATGTTAAAAAAAAAAAAAAGACAATGTACACACCTTAATTTAAAAACGACTTGCAGTACCTGTCTGGCTCAGTCAGTTCAGTTTCTGACTCTTGATTTCAGCTCAGGTCATGATCCCAGGGTTGTGGGATGGAGCCCCCATATCAGGCTCCATGTTGAAGGTGGAGCTTGCTTGTGTCTCTCTCTACCTCTGCCCCTCTCCCTTACTTGCACTCTCTCTCTAAAATATAAATAAGTTAGGGCGCCTGGGTGGCTCGGTCGGTTAAACGTNGAAAATTTCTTAACGTAAGGTAACAGTGACGTTTGCCAGACTGACTGACTCTTTCATGAACGTTGTCTCTGTAACAAGCGGTATGACGCACAATAGGACTTCTTTCAAAGTTAGAGTCAGTCAGTCCTTTCAAACCCTGCCACTACCAGGATGCCTGGGTGGCTCAGTTGGTTGAGTGTCCGACTCCGGCTCAGGTCATGATCTCACAGTTTTTGGGTTCGAGCCCCGCGTCGGGCTCTGTGCTGACAGCCAGCTCAGAGCCTGGAGCCTGCTTCTGATTCTGTGGCTCCCTCTTTCTCTGCCTCTCCCCCGCTTATGCTCTGTTTCTCTCTGTCTCAATAATAAATAAACATAAAAAATTAAAAAAAAAACCCTGCCACTACCATATCAACTAAGTGTATGTAACATTCTGAATTCTTTGTAGTCATTTCAACAATCTTTTTTTTTTAATTTTTTTATTTATCTATAGGAGAGAGAGACAGTGTGAGCAGGGGAGGGTCAGAGAGAGAGGGAGACACAGACTCTGAAATAGGCTCCAGGCTCTGAGCTGGCAGTCAGCACAGAGCCCGACGCGGGGCTCGAACCCACGAACCGCAAGATCATGACCTAAGCGAAAGTCGGACGCTTAACTGTCTAAGCGACCCAGGCGCCCTAATCATTTCAACAATCTTCCGAGCATGTTCACCAGGAGTAATTCCGTCTCAGGGAAGTGCTTTCTCTGCTTACCCATAAGAAGCGACTTCATCCATTAAAGTTGGATCATGAGATGCTGCAACTCAGTCCCATCTTCAGGCTCCACTTCTAGTTCTAGTTCTCTTGCGGTGTCCACAAAGCTTCGTTTGTAAGACACACAGCATCTGTGAAGCGCAATAAAGTGAAGCAAAATAAAACAAAGTATGCCTGTAATTTTCATAATAACTCTAGGAGGTGGGTACGTAAAGGTGTATGAGATTCATACTGTGGATGAGAGGCTTCAAGGCTGGAGAAATTTAGGATGGCTTCCACAATCACCCAATGCCGCCTTCCATCCACGCCATGAGAAGAGTTAATAATGAAGCTGTCCTTTATTTTCAAAAATAAATAAGCTGTGTGTTCACGGGGTCAGGCAAGGATGCTGTCAACACCAGCTCTATGCCCATTTGCCTTTCTTATTTCCCAGCATCAGAAAAATGTGCTGTTGTTCTTTGACAGCCATTGGAAGTCCACGGTGTTCTAGGCACTGTACAGAGCAAATCCTTGGTTCCAAACATTACCTAACAGCATAAAAAGTCAAAACCAAGCAATTTTGAGTTGTCCTTAGAGTTTAGTCCAAAAGCCAGGATGAGACCGAGTTAGCATTTGTTCGGAGTCAATAGAAACAGTAACCAAGGGGCGCCTGGGGGGCTCAGTCAGTTAAGCGTCCGACTTCGGCTCAGGTCATGATCTCATGGCTCATGGGTTCGAGCCCCATATCAGGCTCTGTGCTGACAGCTAGCTCAGAGCCTGGAGCCTGCTTCAGATTCTGTATCTCCCTCTCTCTCTGACCCTCCCCTGCTCATGCTGTCTCTCTCTCTCTCTCTCTCTCAGAAATAAATAAATAACATTAAAAAAAAAAAACAGTAACCAAATGCATAGAAAGGATTGTCCACATGGCCTTCACCGGGTGATCAATCTCTTGAGCCCTGGGATTCATTGTGTGAAAAATGAGAAACCTGGACCTGGTGTACTCTAAGGTCTCTTCTCTGAATGCATGGTCTTCCAGACACACTTGTAGATTTGACTGCTCACAGTTTGGCAGAATGATTTCTTGAGATACTAACTATGATGTTCTTGTATTTTCCTCTTTCCCAGTTAAGAAGGTAGAAGTCGGAGCATCCACTCTTCAGAGGAAGCGTGAGGCAGGCTAGAAATCACAATTGCCTATGGGCAATTTCTTCCCTGGCCTTTATTTCCAAAAGAATCAAGACCATATAGGAGGAAAGAATTTGAGAGAGGAAAGTTGAGTGCCGGGAGCCGCACTGGCCTCTTTGGATGGCAGTCACAGCAAGGGAATGGCAATGCTTGCACAGCTTCTGCCATGAGAAATGAAGACTAGTATCTCCTTCTGCTACTACTGGCTCATGCTGGAAATGAGCCTGCTGGTATTGACCAGGCCTCACAATATTCCATATCAGACCCATATTCTGAATACAGATACCTCATAAGGAAAAGCATATTCCTGCCTTTACAAAAGAGACTTTAGATGAAAGCTCTATGGGCAATTGTCAAAAGGCTCTTCCTATGGGCCTTGCAGATCCAAGACTTAAGGGGTTAAGAACACAAGAGTTACAATTGAGCCTGGCCCTGAGACAAAGAGCCTATTTCAGGGCAGAACATAAGTTACTATATATATCTTTGCTAATTGGTGAAGCATAGCAGTCCCTTCCTCAAGGCCTACATTCCACAAACACCCTCCCTTACACTGGCAACTGGGATGAGGATAGATAAGAGTAGCTAAAACATAAACCCAGGTGCAAAGACGGACACATTTAGGGCCCCCATGTTAGTTTCCACAAATAAACCAATTCAGAAACATTTATCTTCTTGAGGGCCAGACAGAATAACTCCTAGCTTATCTGTATACAATTTAACTTGTATGTTATGCTGTTTTTCACTATGAACATTCTGTTAATTGATATCACAAAAGGCCTCCCATTGTAAGAAATTCCTTTCTATGACTTCATCTTGTTGCTGAACCTTAAAAAAAAGATACCAAAACCGACAGGACAGAGATGCCTGCCTGGTGATCAGAAAGAATCTCGGGGCTCTCTCATTCTCTTTCGCCGACACCGTCCATCCTTCAGGGACCCCTGGACCTGTCGGAGCCGGCGCGGCCTCCGACAGTTGAGGAGAAAGAGGTCTGCAAATGTTCAAAGCAGATGACTTGTAGACTGCTCCCTAGAAATGCCCATGAGGGGGCGAATGCTAAGAAAGAACTTCCATGGGGCATGATAAAGGCTAATCTCCTAGGCTCGGGTTTTCCAGACTCACCAAAGTCCACCAGGCACCAAGCACAACCTGAAAGCATGAAGGCAACCAGATCTGAAGACGCTATGTGGTTGGGGACAATGGCGTTCTCAGAGGTAACCACCATGTACAGACGACAGGTGACCAAAATTGGCACTTGCCTGAGATTGAAGAAATTGGGGAGGGGGAGTATTTTGTTAATGTTTTTTATTAGTTTAAAAAGAGAGTCATCTTTTAGGGAACTTCGGAACGTTTTGGAGGAACTTTGGAGCTATCCTTCCCTCGTTTGGGAAACCTACCAGGATTTATCCTTTATTTACATCAGTGTAAGGTAATAATCCGGTCATTGCTTTCCATTGCTTTCTGAGCAACGAGGAAAATGGGAGGCCACTTTACATCTGAATGCAAAAAAAGTACTGAGTGAGATGTCAACTGTGAAGTTTAATCATGTACACTAAGGGCTAGTTTAACTGCACTACGCCCTTGAGGGAAAAGGAAAAGATGTCCCAGAGGAGAGATGATGATGATTATATACAAGGTTCTCCTTCTCCATGCTCCCCCCCTCCCCTGCATGAGACATCTATACAATCATATTGGGTTATCTAAGGCAGGATAACCTACACTTTGAACACTGTCCTGTAGACTATTGGGATCCTCAAGCTGGACCAGAAAATCTCAACTGGACCAAGATTTGAAGCAGTTAAGAAAGATAGCTGTGTTTGCATTTGGAGCAAACTGGAAGAAAGGGGATAGTTCTGGACACAAAAAGCAGATGCTAGAATGGTTTCTGATCTAGCATCCTGAAGAATGACCAGAGTTATGGTAGACAGGCCTTCAACCACCATGTTGATGTCTGTCAAGGACAGAGTCTTGCCCACTACCCTGGATTATCTGATCTTGGAGGTAATACTTTTTCCCAGCAGAAGCAAAAATAGCAGCAAAGAAATTTGATTTTTCAGCAGTCTGAACTTTTACTGATGGTGTTCATACTTGACCCCTTTGGACTTAGTAAGTAACCCAAGGGGTCCCAAGAAATATCAGAGAAAAGAACCTCTGAATAAAAATGAGGTTTTGGGGGCACCTAGGTGGCTCAGTTGGTTGAACATCTGACTCTTGGTTTTGGCTCCATGCATGGTCATGAGATTGAGCCCTATGTTGGGCTCCATGCTGAGCGTGGAGCCTGCTTAAGATTCTCTGCCCCTCTCCCCGCCCCCACTTCTCTCTCTCTTAAAAATTTTTTTAAATTTTAATGAACTTTTTTATGTTGGGATGAGACACAAAGCCATATTTATCTGAATATTAAATGTGTTGTGATCTTATTCTACCCGAAGCTGATAAGATGGATGTCTATAGCAGTATGTTCTGTATTGATATTGTTATAGGTTGGGGAGAAGGGGGTATTTTTTTAAGAACCCCTTTAATCCAACCACCCCAAATCAAGGACTGTTAGTATTGTGGGATATATACTTTCAGAATTATTTCCTCAGGAAATGTACAAAGGCAGATGTGAGGCAGAGTTAGTCCCCTCAAATATAGATAATATACAAACTGTTTAATAGTCTATCTCCTCACCTTAAAAAAAATGAGATAACTTCCCATATCAAACATAGATCTGCATCATTTATAATAATTCAGTTATTTTCCATTGAATGCATGTATCATAAGTTTTTAACCAGTTTCATATTAATGAATAATTTGAACATCAGTTTTCATATATAACTGATAGCATTGTAGGGAAAATCCAATTTGTCCATTCCTTGTACTACTACCTTCATTATCTCTTCCAGAACTATTGCAATGGCTTCATAAATGGTATCATTTTGTCTGGTCTTGGCTCTTTCAAAATGAGTCTCTACTAAATAATAGCCGCTCTGTACCAGTTTCACTATGAAGTAATGTCCACGTTACAAACAAGACATACACTTCTTCAACAGCTAGACTCTTCTGGCATCACTTATAACTTGACTTGGAGCGCAGTATTCTTTTCACAACTCGATCTGAAGGCCAATCTCTGTTTGGAAAGGACTACCCTCTCCATCATTAGAAAACTTGTAGTCTTCAGTTATAGAAAGCAGCCATTAGTTATACAAGTCCACAGTACTGTTCACTAGGACCACCCCTAGGGTATGCCGGGCCCTGGACAATAATTTATTTTAAAATGTATCGCAAAATCTATGGGTCCACACGAAGCATGGCGACTATTAATCAATCACAAATAATGAATCTAGAAAGATACTTAGAATCAATTTATTGTTCAATCAGCACATGCAAAGAGTCTTCCGAGTGTCCAGGTGCCATTTTTTTCCTATTCAGGTCCATCATTTCTTCCTTTTTTAAACTATCAACTGTGTCATGAGTATAAAATGTCCTATGAGAAAAAGAAGCCATGTGCTCGTTCACGATACCCTAGCTCCGCAGAAGCTCTTTGTGGTGAAACAACATAGATCTTCTTGCCTTTGCAGCTTCCAAATACCATTTATTCTGTGCTGCTTATTTCATTACTCATAATGCTGCATCATCCATCCTACGGCCTGTAAAGCTGGCTTCTAATGATTCTCTCAAAGGCTGTTACTGTGCTTCATTGGTGAAGACCATAAACACAAGATTTACCCAGGGTAATCAGGGAAAATGTGAACAGTGATTCGTTTTCTGGCTATGCTAAATTTATCATCCGAAATGTGATAGCATAAACAGGACAACACATCTTCCAAACACGTCTTCCCTACAATTACTGCGTTCTTAAAACGTGAATTCTTTCCATGTTAACCATACACCTCCTTCCACATACTGCCACCTTTAAGGATGATAGGCAGGGCCCTGTGGGTACTGTAAGAGACGTAGACCCGTTCACGCAAGGGTCTTATGACCAACCTGAGAGAGCCAGTGTCACCATATTGATTGGAGGCAAGAGAGGACATGGATTGGAAGGGTCCACTGGTGTCACCAAACAAAAGTTTTGAAAGCCCATGGAGGATGGAGGCACATCCTGTCTGGAAGACTGGCAGTGGTGTGGAGCTTGAAGAAAGGTGGAGTGGATAATCCGGGCACTAATGGAAGGGCACACCTAGGGTAAAAGACACCGCGCCTCAGCCTTGCCATAGTCATGTGTAGACTAGAGGTGGCACTGAAGTCATATGCCACGTGAGAAGTCAGTCTCAGCACTATTCTGGTGGCCCAATCTCACATGATCTGGCAATGAAAACATACTGCAGCAGGAGCAGTCTGCTGCCCGCCTGGACCCAGCCCAGCCACGGGCCTCAGAACAACCCACAGGCATGAATTTACTGGGGGCATCTGGTCAAGCCCATGTGTACTCTGACCCTGGCCAATCCCAGGCCCAAGAGAGTCTTACAAATTCCTGATGAAGCCACCCTCTGAGGACTAGGACCCAGGCAGGTGCCCTGAGGTGAGTAGTGTTGTTCACATTCTGTTATATGCCACATTGATTTCATGTACTTTCATTGAAGACCTCTTTTTAAAGTTTGCCTAGTGAGTCATCAGCTGAATGAAGCACAGCTAGTTATCTAAGTAGCATGGCTGATATAAACATTTGCCCAAAAATTTGAAGTAAAAAATTCTGCTTTTCAAAAACTAAACACAGAATTACCATATAACCCAGCAATTTCATCCTGAAAGATATACCCAAAAGAACTGAAAAGAGCTACTCGTACATGTACATGCATGTTCATAACAGCATTATTCATATTCACAATATGGTTGAACCAATCCAAATGTGCATTGACGGGTAGATGGATAAACAAATTGTGGTATATCCATTCAATAGAATCTTATTCAACCATAGGAAGGAAGTACTGATCATGTTGCAATGCAAATCAATCTCAAAAACACCATGCTAAGTGGATGAAGAAAGATACAAAAGGACAAATATTAGGATTCCATTTATATAAAATAACCAGAATAGGAAAACCCACAGAGGCAAAAGGTAAACTGGTCATTACCAGGGGCAGAGAGGAGAAGGAAGTAAAATGTAACTGTTTAGCAGGGGAGCGTTTCCTTTCATGGTGATTAAAATATTTTGGAGCTAGACAGAGGTGGTAGTTGTATAGTATTATCAGGGTACTAAATGCCACTGAATTGCCCACTTAAAAATGGTTAATTTTATGGAGCGCCTGGGTGATCAGTCGGTTAAGCATCCAATGGTTGATATTGGTTCAGGTCTTTACCTCGTGATCGTGAGATTGAGCCCTGTGTCTGGGCTGGGCACTGGCAGTGTGGAGCCTACTTGGGATTCTCTCTCTCTCTCTCTCTCTCTCTCTCTCTCTCTCTCTGCCCCTCCCCCTGCTCCCATTCTCTGTCTCTCAAAAATGAATCAGTAAACATTTAAAGAAATAAAATGGCTAAATTTATGTTATGTAAATTTCACCTCAATTTTTTTAAATCTTAACTTTGGAGATATTTATTCATAACATGGTTGCTATTAAGTAGTTATACTCAAACATAAAACCAAGTCTGTGATAATCTGTGGTCATGTTTATGATTATTATGTCTCATAGAACAAAATATCACAGAGAATAAGGCCAAAATATATCCAGCTGAGAGAGTTTTCAGAGAAAAGAAATAATATTGAGGGGAAAGGTTGCTGAAAGGAAAAGTAAATCTATGGCAAAAAAAGACCTGAAGAGAAGAAAATTGTATTTGTTTTTTACATAAGAAAGTGATCTTTTAATCAAGAATTTTTATATGCCAAGGAAAAGAAATACACTCCAGCATTTTGCCTTGTAAACTATAACCCGAGATTCATTTTATAACCTGAATCTTTAAAATATGGCCTTATATGGTTGGTCCTCAATACAGATAACTGCTATCTGTCCAACCAACGAATATATTACAACCAACAACATAAAAACAAGCAACAAATAAATTACAAACAGAGATATAAAAACAAACACAACCAACAAATTTGCTGTGTTCTTTTGTATGTTGTTCAAGAGGATTTGGCTGGAAAGATGAAGCCACAATATGATTAATTCACATACGAGTTTAATCTCATTACAGCCATTACCTTCTAAGTGGAGATATAATGCAAACAATGTTGTACTTCTTTTTAGACTGCTCTTATCAATTCCTGATATTAAAATAATTATTTTAAGCTGTTATAGCCTACAGGCACAACGAAATAGCACAGAAACTATAAAGCTTTGCAAAATAGAACATATAAGTAGTCAAATGGGGCTTATCACAACCCTGCCAGATAAAGAGGCTGACCGTCAGTCAAGAAAGAAACACATTAATCCTAAAGGAAGGAACATTTGCATTTCTATAACACAAAATTATTCCTGCACTAAAAGATTGTGTTGTTGAAGAAACTTAATGTATTTCTCCCCAAAACAGTTTTTTAAAGTACTTCCATCCTGGGATTTCTTTTGCACAAAAATGAAAGCAAAAATCATCTACTTTCGCGGTATAATAAATTTTTAGGAGTAATTGTTCCTCAACAGAGATAAAAAGCTCCGCTATTAATCTGCATGATTTTCTAGATAATATGAAGAGCAATGCAATTACAGTTATGGTAATTGATATGGTTCTTACCTGATAATGATCAGGGGTCAAGAGTTTAAAACGTAAAGCAGAACATGGTTTGCACTTTTTAAAGTCAAGTTAGCGATTGGAAGGTTGGCTTTGCTATTGCAGACCCGGGACCCTCGACCCTAGTTGAGGCAGAAATGGAAGAGAGTGCTGCTATGAAATTTCGTGTCCCTTCTTCTTTCAGTAAGGCTGTTATCTCCCCCAAACCAGAACTGTGCTTTCCTAAGGAAGAGCGTGTAATTCTCAGTTATCTGGCCAAACGAGAGTCATGCGTAACAAGGCTAAATTAATTTCACAGTTAATCTCAAACCCCAGTTTCACCCCCACTTTATTAGTGTCCTAGGCTTGCTTACTTAGACGAAACCAAATCCAAATAAACAAATAGCCTTTCAATTCATTCAGATCGATGGCACCTTCTACAATTGGGGAGCCCTCGCAAAGTCTAATGGTTTCGCTTGGAGCCTGCCATTTTGTCCCTGACTTGGAGCCCCATGCTATACATTCTGACAGGGGAAGCTGAATGCACCACAATTTAATTAGGCCATTTGGGTTTTCATTTACTTGGGTATTTTTTTAATTTTTTTATTTTTTATTTCTAGGAGAGAGAGAGAGAGAGAGAGAGAGACAGTGTGAGCAGGGGAGGGTCAGAGAGAGAGGGAGATACAGACTCTGAAACAGGCTCCAGGCTCTGAGCTGGCAGTCAGCACAGAGCCCGACGTGGGGCTCGAACCCACGAACCGCGAGATCATGACCTAAGCGAAAGCCGGACGCTTAATCGACTAAGCCACCCAGGCGCCCCTACTTGGGTATTTTTGAACCAAATTCAGTGGGACCAGAGAATTTATACCCAGGTGTAAGAAATGAGTAGAAAGATCATTACCTTTGATGTGACAGATCTTTGATGTGATAAATAACAGGAAACTAAAGAAAAAAGGGGGTGGGGGAAGCTCAAAGAAAAGTCAATTTTTCCATAACCCAGAGATCACAGTTTAATGTACCTGGGGCTGTACATTAGATCACTTTTGAGCCTTTAATGATATGATGTGATTCTTTCTATGAACCAGAAACAAAAATCTACAGCATTACTGCATTTGATATGACCATAGTTAAAAATCAGTGAGTATACAGGCAAATGTTAACAGTATCATTAATCAATGTGATGAGATTTTGGGGTGATGGTGGGGTTTGGAGCTATTGACCAAGAAGGAATTCTTGAAGATGTCCTTGGTGAAAAAAGGTGATTTTATTGAAGCACAGGGACAGGACCTGTGGGCAGAAAGAGCTGCACTGGGGTTGTGAGGAGTGACTGATTATATACCATGGACTTGGGGGAGATAAAGTCGGAGGAAGGTTTCCAAAGAGATTTTCAAAGGCTAAAGACTCACAGATTATTGGAGGCCTAACTATTGTCAAGTTAGGGTTGTTTTTCCCTCTAACAAAGCATTAACTTTAGGACAGTAGGGGGTTTCTGGACATTAGACTATTGATAAGATTGTCCTTTTCTTGTAATTATCCTAAGGTATTTATACACTGACGGAGACTCATCAATTTAACCATTTGTTTTCTGCTCTTTCCTTTGTTCTTGGGCAGCCAGTCGCACACATCCCACCGGGGGGCGGGGCTTCCTAGCTTGTGCTTGGCCCTCAGCTTGCCTTAGGCTCCCTCATCAAAGGTTATCTTGGGGTGCTAAGATAATACTTCCTGTGCTTATCTGAATTTTTAATTTTTCCCCAAATATATATTACTTTCATAATAAAAGAAAAATCAATTATTTGTTTCTTAATATTAAAAAACTCATACTATCTACTCCAACTGAGCTGGCGTTTCTAGTTGGATTTCAAACTCTTCTCCAGGAGAGAGGCAGAGTGGGCAGATATCCAGGATCCATGTCCAAATGTCAGTTTTATTCCATATAATAAAGTTTTCCTTAAGGGTTTTAAAAAAATGGGTCCATTGATTTTTTAAAAATTTGGTTGGTACCCATTTATCTATTACAGATAGTTTCTCTAAATTTACTATTATACAAAGTTCTGGGTTGAGAGAACCAAGTCACGTAAAGCTGAGATTTTCTTCTGTGCTCTTGCTCTCCTCTACACACCCCTACACATCGACTTTTTAAAATGTCATTATTCTTGGGGCGCCTCGGTGGCTCAGTCAGTTAAGCCTCCAACTTCGGCTCAGGTCATGATCTCGCAGTCCCTGCGTTCAAGCTACACGTCAGGCTCTGTATTGACAGATCAGAGCCTGGAGCCTGCTTCAGGTTCTGTGTCCCTTCTCTCTGTCCCTCTCCTGTTCACACTCTTTCTCTCTCTCTCTCAAAAATAAATGAACATTAAAAAAAATTAGACATCACTATTCTTTTTTTCTCTCTTTTTCTCTCTTTTTCGGACCATTTTTCTCCCTTTTTACTCCTGAAGTTAAGCTTCTACTCCATCCTGACTTTTCCAGTTATTGCCTTGATTCAGCATCACAAAAGCCAAGAAACTGAGTAGGCAAGGACAGATTTTTCTTTGGAGGTGGGAGAGGAGGGAACACTATGTATGTTTATATATTAACTGCTTGTCTCTCTTGTATCCTTGGTGTTTTGGAGTGGAGGGAGAAAATAGTTGAAGACAACTGAAAGGTTTTTGGGTGGTTGGAAGATCAATGGGGAAAAAGATTTTTAAAAGCATAACTGTGGGTTATAAAAAGGATACCTTTTGATGTTTTATGAGAAACGCTAAGATTTTATTGTTACCATTACACTCTTTTTGGTCAGACTACTATTTCTTTGAATCCATACTTAATAAAGACTGGGCCTCATGGTGCACTTATTATATACAGGTTCCAACCATATGGGTGGTGGGAACAAGACACAGAGCACATTCAGTACATAAGGACTTCAAAAAGAAAGAAGATGTAGATGGACCAGGACATAAAATTATCTTTGCCCTTGGCATAAACCTTCATGGCAATGACAACTGGTGATATTTCCATCTAAGGAGACTTAGTGTGCCTTTCAATCTATGAAGGTGACACTAATATATACTGTATACTGGACTTTTCTGTTGCAATATTTGAAGTGTGCTAGTTCAGTTTGGGATAACTTCCAATATTCATTTTAGGACATTGACTCTCTCACACACACAAACACATATACACACGCACACACAGACTTTTTCTTCCATGTGGATCAGGAGATGTTTATGTCTAGCTAGTTACAAGGAAACACACAGTTGATGTATTTATTCATGGGACAATGCATGGACTGTGGAAAGTCTGAATCTGGCATTGTCGGCAGGTTCAGGCCAAGGGGGAAAGGTCTATGATTGGCCTCATCGCAGGTAAACAGAAGAGTCATCCACGAGTCTAACAGAGGTCATGAGAAAGAATGAAGGGTGGACAGCAAGTCTTATCTAAGTCATACAGAGTGTGGTTCTCTGTGGCAAACTGTCTCCTAGGAGACAAAAGTGTCCAGGGATATGTTAACTGCTGGTGTTTTCAGGGCTCAGAGGAAGTTCAACATCGTCAAGCTCAATGAACTTCTGAGGGGAAATATACTGGGTACCTGAGACTCTTACAGGAAAAATACAGCTTCATGATGTCCCTGGTTACTGAGGCTGGTGTGACGAGTTAATCTCTTCAAGTAAAATTCATCTGAGTAATAGTTGAGCATTTTACCACTTGTAGAAGTTGAAAAAAACTAGATGCAGTTCTTTCTACTGCTTGGGGATACGGCAAATGTGATGAAATCTGAAGGTATCTAACAGGTAAAGCACATGTTGGTGACCAAATTGCATCACAAACATCTTATAGTCAATGGGGCGCCTGGGTGGCTCAGTCGGTTGAGTATCCAACTTCGGCTCAGGTCATGATCTCACAGTTCATGGGTTCAAGCCCCACGTCAGGCTCTGTGCTGACAGCTCAGAGCCTGGAGCCTGCTTCAAATTCTGTGTCTCCCTCTCTCTCTCTGTCCTTCCCCTACCCCTACTCATGCTCGCTCGCTCTCTTTCAAAAATAAATTTAAAAACATTTTTTAAAAAATTAAAAATAATAAAATACACGTCTCATAGTCAAAAAACAAAAACAAAAACCACTACCAACAACCACAAAAATGTTTTAGTGAAGCAGCAGGTGCAGAGGAAAGACCACAGATGGACTTGGGGTTCACATCCAAGGTCATCACTGTCTAGCAGCAGGACCCTGGGTGTTTTAACCTCTTTAAGTCTGATCTGGAAAAGAGAAACGAATAATAAGACTTACCTTTACAAGTCCCATGATTGGAGATCATGCATGTGAAGCCCTGGGTAAGACCTGCCTGGAATGTGCTAGGTACTCAGAGGTGAAAACTTATGCCCTGGCCAAGGCTAAGGGGTTCCACACTGAACCAGTGAGTGCCTTTACCCAATGTGGGGAGGCTTGTGTGTAGGTGTTTCATAACTCCATGAGTCTGTGCACCTTAAGCGAAACCCTCTCCAGTGAGGGAAATCAAAGATGTAAATCTTAGGAACTGTCAGTGGTCATATCTCCTGCCGTACGGAGAAAGGCTGTGTTCAGAAAGAATGAAGCTGACACCCAATGAGAAGTTGAATGTAGGGGTAAGCGACTCTTGATGGGGCTCAAGTCCGGGCTCCACTTACCACTCTGGCCAGCTTCACCCTTCCCACAGCTTGGCTGTGCTGAAGGTCCATTTTCTGTCTCACATCCCACAGAGTGTAGACTGATCCAGATAGCGATTGTTGTTCTAATAATAGGCAAGGGGGTCATGAGTAAAGTGGGGAGAGCTGAGAATAAACATTCTGCTCCAGTTTTGTCTCTTGCTTAGTCATTCATTGTGTCACTAGTTTCTACTTCAGACTGTCTAATGGAAACCCAAGAATATTAAATACAGGTGATAAGTATTTTTTCAAAAGATACTTTTTACCACGTATTTGGCTTTACCTGGTTGGAATTCTTCTTCAAAGAGTAAGTTTCGTCATAACCCTTCTTCTCCTCTTCCCAGTGGAGGTCTTAAAGTAAGCTAATGAGTTTTGATATACGTCCAACTCAGGCTGCATAATATACTATTATATGGGCTGTTCCATCTGGGAAACACTTAAGAGATAAAGGAAATAATCTGATTAGTTGCTTCATACAAATTGCCGCTCTCTGAAAATTAGTTTTTTAATGTAGAAAATAAGATAATATTTAATGCCTCCTTCTGGCTTAGGCTTTTTTGATGTTCAAGGGACTCCAACTGAATATTGACATGTAACAAAACACTGAAGTATATGCAATTAAAAAATCTCAGACTATGCAAACAAGAACACACTTAGTTTACTATCCTGCATCCAGAGCTATTCTTTTTTTTAAATGTTTCAAAAATTTTTTTAATGTTTTATTTATTTCTGAGAGAGAGAGACAGCATGAGCAGGGGAGGGTCAGAGAGAGAGGGAGACACAGAACCCGAAACAGGCTCCAGGCTCTGAGCTAGCTGTCAGCACAGGGCCCGATGCGGGGCTCGAACCCACGAACTGTGAGATCATGACCTGAGCCGGTCGGCTGCCCAACCAACTGAGCCATCCAGGTGCCCCCAGAGCTATTCTTAAGAGTTGTTGTCAGGGACTCAAGGACTTCGGCTCAGGTCATGATCTCAATGTTGGTGAGTCTGAGCCCCTCACTGTGCTATCAGCACAGAGCCTGGAGCCTGCTTTGAGTTCTGTCTCCCTCACTCTCTGCCTCTCCCCCACTCACACACTGTCTCTCTCTCTCTCTCAAAAATAAACAAACATTAAAAAATTTGTAGCCTGCATATAGAATCCCAAAAAGAACAACAAAATCAAACACACAGATTTGTACCACTGTATACCCCTGTAGTAATAAAACACCCCCGGAATGAAACCATGATGTCATCAGTGGTACTTGGTTTTAAGAGTTTAAAGTTGACTGGGCTTGTACTTTTGGCTACCTTCAGAAAAGATTTAAGCAAAATGTTTCCCAACTTTCAGAAAACTTATTAAAAGGTCAGTGTGTTTCACAATAAAATAAAATATAGAAAACCAACAAAATTGGCCTTTTTTCCAACAGGAGCTACTGCTGTGATTCCTCGCCAGAAGAAATGGGGTATGTGCCTCCATACATCATCTCAAAGCCCTGTCCGTGCCCCTTCACCTCCCAGGCAGTCCCCCTGTGTCTCCATGGCTTCCTGCATCATCTCCTCGTTGGAGAACATCCTCTGACCACACAGACGGGAGGTACCAGGAAGTGATTGCCTCAGCGCAACCTTTAACTAATGAGGATAATTATAAAGGATAATCTCAAATTCCTCATCACTCATGGTGACATTCGGAGGCTCATCCATCCTAGGGGTGAGACAGGTCTTTCCTGCCAGCCCTGTGTCATTTCCTCACTCCCTCACAGCACCTCCCAGGGTCACCTCCCAAAGAAACTACTTGCACCCAAATCCTTGTCGCACTACGTGCCTCGGGGAAAACCTAAGTGAAAACGATCTCCAAGCAGGTTGTTTGTGCCCTGCATTGCTTCCTTCCCTTGTCACTACCTCCTTCCGACTTCCCAACCCCCGATTTAGGTAAAGAGAGTTTATCTCCATAATTCACACATGCAGAAAGAAAATAGTTGATCTCCATTACATTGAGAAGAGAGAACCAGGAACAATGGACGCTCCCCTTCGCTATCAGCAATGCACCCACAGGAACGCATCCACACGAACCTTGAAGTCGTTTTACAGAATAGCAAGTAGGGGTAGGTTTTTCTCACAAATATATAAAGACTGCCCAGTTTTATCTGTAAAGCTGAATTCATGTTAAAGGCATTCCTACACAGAGATGCTCTATCTTATTCTTACAAGAATTCTTATTCGCGGATGAAAAGATAAGAGAATGAATGAATGAGAAGCTTCCAGTTGTAGAATTGAATACATGGGTCACGAAAGCAAGATAAAGATTGGAAAGGCCATTGAATTGAATGTGAGGGTCCAAGAAGAGCCTAGAGCCAGCTCTGTCACTGACAATGTAGCACATACAGCATCCATCACATTACCCTGAACTTGAGCTTGAATCAAGAGTGTCAGACATGCCAGCACCAAGGGCTTTGGCCCACAAGTCAGGACAGCAGGACTGGAAATCAAACTCACTGGTAATTGATGCCTGACATTTGGCAAATCACAATCTCCACTGGATTAAATGCTGGGGTGATATTTGCACTTTACAGATTATTCTTAGAATGAAACGGAAACTTGGCTTTGAAAATGTGGTTCGTTAGGTTCCTTACCTAAGGTAACTACCTCAGGGCCTTCAGCTATACTTGTTGTGCTTAAAGAAAGAGAATAATTCAAATTCATGGTCAGGAGCTTCTGGTTTTGTTTTATTTAACAGTAAAATGAACTCTTGGCTAGAAACCCAATTGATGTTTCTTCATTTATTCAATCAACAAATATTTCTCGTGCACCAGGCTTTGTTCAAAGTACTGGGTATATGGTGGTGAACACAGCATACAAAACCTTCATGGAACTTACAGCTCAGAAGAAGTGCTCTCGTTGAAGGGCATATATGAGCTGGGAGAGGCAAGGGAGCTAGTCCCTGGGGCTCTTCAATATCCTTAAGAACCATCTGGGACCCTGTCATAACTGCAACCGCCCCCCCCCCCCATTCCTCCAGCAGCCGATTCTGTAAGTCTCAAGCGGGAAATTAGAACTTTCAACAAGTACTGCAAAGTATTTGATATGCAGGGGATGCCGACCACACTGTGCAAAACACTGCCTTAGAGTTTCCTAGAGCACAATCTACGAGCCAGGTGCCTAAATGATTTCTCTAAGGCCCGCCTTTCTATCCCGATTCTCAGATGGTCACCAAAAACCCCACATTTAATGGTGCCCCTCCCCCATTGAACTTGATCTGGGAGCTTTATGATGAGTAATTAGAAATTCATGATGCCTAATTGTGCCAAAGACACAATTAAATAAAAACAAAGTACTAACCTTCATAACTTAGACCCTAAATATATTCATAACAGTAAACTGGACCAATGAATACTTGTTAATTGCTTCTCAACCAAGTTCCCAGAGCGCTGGGCAGATAGTTCCGCACATACCCACTCACCCAAAGTATCCTGAGTCTCTATTCCCGCCAATGTTTCCTTTTCTCTAAGAGTTGTTCCTCAAAGACGAGAACAGTGGTTTATGTCAGTCTTTGTGTCCATGGTGCCACCACAGTGCTTGTCACATGGTGGCCAACAAATCCTTAGGAAACTCTTGAATGAACGGGACAATGAATTGATGAACAAATGAATTAAGAAGTAAATAAAACAGCTTCTCTTGCTTTTGTTTTCTCATCCGGTAAATGATCTCTTTCTGAGGATGTCTGATTTCCCTTCCAAATCTGTACATCCTACTACTGAAAGAAGAAAAGGCGGAACTATTAACAGCTGCTTCCAAAAATTTGCCCCACAAAATTCCAGACTGCTCTTTACCACATGGCTTAGAAGTCCCGGATTTGGCTACTTTTCAAGTAAAATCTGCAACAATATATCTGTCAAAAAGAAAGCTTGAGGTGATGCAGTTGATAAGCGTCTGCTTGTCCTCCAACTGGTTGTATGAACTTTCCACAGCACATCTTCTTTCCACCGCAAAACCTTTTAGCCCTTAAAGTAACTCCAAGAATTCGATAATAATGATGATGATGACAGTGATGGATGAAATGGCAAGAGTCCAACTGTTTATTTAGGTATCACTGCCCTCTGCTGGATAGAATTAGAAGTGAACGGACTTAATTATCCAGACTGCATTGGAAGAAACTTTTCAAGTTATTGTTATTTGCTCAAACTCAGAGCTAAGACTAAGGTTCGGTATTTGATTTTTATTTTTGCCTGAAGGTCCACTATGGCTCAGCACAGCATCATTACTGATCCCTGACTCATCTTCATTCAAAATATGTCTTATTCACTATGAATTACTGTGCATTTCATTTTTAAAATATTGCATTAAAATATTTTGTGTCCCTTAAAGTTCTGCACCTGGGGACGCCTGGCTGGCTCAGTGGTAAAGATGTGACTCTTGATCTCAGGGTTGTGAGTTCAAGCCCCACATAGGGTGTGAAGCTTGCTTTAAAAAATTAATTAATTAAAAATGTTAACAAAGAGAGGGGCCTGGGTGGCTCAGTCAGTTAAGTGTCTACCTTTGGCTCAGGTCATGATCTCATGGTTCATGCATTCAAGCCCTGTGTCAGGCTCTGTGCTGACAGCTCAGAGCCTGGAGCCTGCTTCAGATTCATTCTCTCTCTCTCTCTCTCTCTCTCTCTCTCTTCCCCTGCTCATGCTCTGTGTCTCTCTGTCTCTCAGAATAAATAAATGTTAAAAATCTTTTAATGTAAAGTGTTAATAAAGAAGGACATGTATATTTCAAGTTAAAAGAAAGAAAGAAAAAGTTTTGGACCTCACATAAATGCCCCAGTTCCAACCCTGATCCAACTACTTCCTAACATACTTTCTCCAGGAGGTTGGCTCCTGTTTGAGCACTTCAGGGACACCTTCCTTCCCCAAACCAGACTGCTAGAGCCAGGCTCCCAAGTTATCCCCTTGCAGAACTACTGGATGTGGATAAATCCTACCTTCTACTTTGGCCTCTCGGCTTTATGATGGCAAGAACCATGCCTGGGTTCAAATATCTGGTATTTGTCCTGAGCATGGGATTTCTAGCCCCTAGCCCAGATATGGCGCATCCTAATTTTCCATAAATAGAAGTTGAATAAAAGAATAAACAGTTAACCCCAGGGAAAGAAGGAAGAATTATTTAGTAGACTTTTCAATCTTTGAACAGCCCTATTAGGAAAACCTTACTACAGAGATAATAATAAGAAAAGCAGCCATTTAGTGATCACTGCCTGCATGGACTGCAGACTACTTGTGCTAGGTAATATACAATCTCACTTAATCCACACAACAACCTTAAGAGGCGTATATCATTAATACCCCAGTTAGGTAGAGGAGGCATCTAAGGCTTAGAGAAACAAAGAAACCAGAAACATTTCTCCCAGTAGCTTTCACACAGATTCTAAAATTTCTCTTTGATAACATTTTCACGTGTCACATAAAACTGGTTCCACCCCTCCTCCTGAAAAAGGGTTATCTATCTGTTATGTGAAAGGCACTGCAGTAAGATCTTACATGGATAAAAAGGAAACATAGAGCACATTTCTCTCTAGGAGCTTCAGTCTAGGACAATGAAGAGGATTGAAAAAAAGAGCATGCAAATGATAATTTAAAAATATAAGCCTCAGTAGAATCAAGGTCATATGAGGACTAAAAGGAAGTTCAAATAAGAGAATGATTTTAATCCGGTTGGCGGGATCAAGTCTCCCTTCATAGGAGATGGCAGCGTGTCAAATATGCCTTGAAGGAAGGATAAAATATTAACAAGCAGAATCAAGGGAGAGGAGAGAGGGAGAAAAATTCAGAAAGAGGCAAGTGTCCAAATGTAGTAAAAGAGGCAAGTGTGTGTGTGTGTGTGTGTGTGTGTGTGTGTGTGTGTGTAAAGGAGTGCTCCAGTTTGCCTGCAAGACAGCACATGCATAGAAAACAAAATGACATAGGGCAACAAGACAGACTGGAACATTCTATACAGGGCTCCCTGGGGAAGGCAGGGGGGATCCATAGTTAAGTATTTCCTATTAGAAAGAAAGAAGGTTCTTTAGCAGAACCTTCCTCCCCTACTGAAATCTCAAATCCATCCTACTGAAAACCATCCATTCAGCTAGTAGTTCCTCAGGCCGACAGAGAAACTGCATCTACCCAAGTCATTCCTACCTCTAGTTTGTTACCTGCTGAGGCCACAGAGAGAAGTAAAAGAGTCTGGGAGTATTGATGGAGCAGGTAGGGGTGGCCTCTGGCGGCCGGTGAGCTGACCAAGGCAATGGCGGAGGGAGCAAGGTCGCCTTTTCCCTCGCTGGTCCACATGGGCCCTCGCTGGGGTCGGGACCCCAGCCTAAGTGGTGGGCACTCGCCTTGTTGGTGGGATTGCGGGTCGGGCTGGCTTCAGGCCCCATCACACCGGAAGTGCTTGTATCTGGAGGTACACCCAACCTGGGCGCTTCTGGCTGCAACAAAGCAAAGAAAAAGTCCTTGAGGGGCACCTGAGTGGCTCAGTCAGTTAAGCGTCTGACTTTGGCTCAAGTCATGTTCTCATAGTTTGTGAGTTCAAGCCCCGCAGTTGGGCTCTGTGCTGACAGCTCAGAGCCTGGAGTCTGCTTTGGATTCTGAGCCTGCCTCCCTCTCTCTCAGCCCCTCCCACTCTCTTTCTCTCTTTCTCTCTCTTTCTCTCTCTCTGTCTCTCTCAAAAAATAACTAAACATGAAAAAAGGAAGAAAGAGAAAGTCCTTGAAAGGCCTTGGTGCAGTTCCTTGTGTTATATCATAGCTCAGAAAGAAACATGATTTACTCGGTGACAGCCAAAAAAAATTTTTTTTCTAAAGGCCACAAGTAATTTGGAAATTATTAGAATAACTGGATAAGTGATTTACAATAGAATTTATAGCTCTTGTTTTATGACATAAAGTTGAGTCAGAGGAGAACAAATATGTTTCTCATTTTCTTATTCATTTATTTATGGGTATAAGCATTGTCATTGTTAAATGTTTTAAATATCATTTGGATTTGCAGCCATTTGTTTCCACAGAGACAGGGAGCCGTCAGGGAGGGCCTGGGAAGTGATTGGGGGCGGGGGGGCTAGGGTGGCAGGCAAGGCCCAATTCACACAGGGCCTTGTGAGCGGGATTAAGAGATCTGCGCTTTAGCACGAGAGTAACAGAGGGCCATAGAAACCATGGAAGAGAAGAGTGATGTGATCAGAGCCACACTCTAGCTCCAGCACAGGGGCTACCTCGCACGGGGCAGACTGGAAGCAGGAAAATGGAAAGGATGCCTGCTGTGGAGACGGGGTGAGGGACAGTGGTGTTCAGAATTATGATGGAGGGACACCTGGGCGGCTCAGTCGGTTAAGCCTCCTACACTTGATTTTGGCTCAGATCATGATCTCAGAGTTCATGAGATCAAAACCTGCATCAGGCTCTACCCTGACAGCGTGGAGCCTTCTTGGGATTCTCTGTCCTCTCCCCCTCTCTCTCTGCCTCTCCCTGGCTTGTACACACAAGTGTACACACACATGTGTGCTCGCTCTCTCTCAAAATAAATAAACTTAAAAAAGAAAACTAATGATGGTAGGAGTTGAAAGAAGCAGATGTTTCAAACACGATTATTAGGAAGAATTGAAAGACCTTGGTGACTGTTGAATAGTGTCATAGGCCAAATGTTTGGGTGCCCCTCAAAATCCATGTATTGAAAGCCCTAACCTCCAGTGCAAATGGATTTGGAGATGGAGCCTCGAAGGAAGTAATTAAGGTTAAATGAAGTCATAAGGATAGGATCCTGACTTGATGGGATCATATCCTTATAAAAAGAGACTACAGAGAGCTCTCTCTCCCCGCCCCTCTCTCTCCCTCTCTACCGTGTGAGGACACAGTGAGAAGGCAGCTGTCTACAAGCCAGGAAGAGAACCTTCACCAGAAACTGAATTTGCCAACACCATGAACACCATGATCTTGGATTTGTCGGCATAAAGAAACATGAGTAAATAGATTCCTGTTGCTTAAAGTACACCTACTATGGTGTCTTGTTGTAGCAGCCTGAGCAGGCTAGCACAGCTGGGGATTCAGGGAAGGGATGGAATCTAGTGGAACATCCAGGGCTCCAGCTTGGTCACTGGATCACCTGGATGGATCATCTATCAGTCACTGGGAGAGCAGCACTGGGGGCAGCAGCCTGGGCGCAGAGAGCCAACGGGCTGCATTAGCAGAGTGGACTGGGAGAGAAACAGAAGCAAAACAGCACGAGAAATAAGGTCATTTCCTGTTTGCACATTTTTTACCCTGGAGTTGTAATTTTTTTAGATGTAAATAGTAAGACAGAATTCATTACTAGAAGTCATAAAGAGATACTTTATTTGTGTAAAGCAATTTTTTAAATTAGGCTATTTGGCAGGTTAGAAATGAAGTCACATTTCAACCTCCTATGGAACTAGATTGGTATATTTTGTTCAGATTAGGTTTTAATACAAACAAAGCCTCGTGAATCTCTGAGCTTTCAAAACTGTTACTTTTGTTTATTTGTAAAGTGGCCTGAGAGCAGCCACAAGACATTCTGAAACCTGGAAAATTCCAGGAAAGTTCTCTTTGTGTATTGTAATGTTGGCCGCCATGATTGCCATTTGAAGATAATAGTTTGTTCATTACCATAATCGAACGATGTGTACTGACCCAGAATTACTAATCCATTGTTGTGATTGACACCTTTAGATTATTGTAAGAGTCGAGGAAGAAACTAAGCCTGCCCCTCTCTCTCACCTTCTCCCTCTTTCTGTCCTTCAATAATCATCCAAATGTGAAGAGCCCTAAATCAAGAGCTAACAAGATCATAGCTAGTGTTATTTTATCTGAATCTGTTTACCTGTCAGGTTTTTTTTTTTAATTTGTTAACATTTATTCATTTTTCAGAGACAGAGAGACAGAGTGAAAGTGGAGAAGGGAAGAGAGGGAGACATGGCATCTGAAGCAGGCTCCAGGCTCTGAGCTGTCAGTACAAAGCCTGACATGGGGCTCGAACTCACAAACCNGGAGTCACTCTTTTGAAAGATAAATTCTCCAGGTGCCATTTTCCTTACAAACTTTTTAAATTTGGGGGTCGGGGATCCATCATTATTATTTTGTACTGAAATTGGACTTAGAAATAATTTGTAATACTAAAAAACATTTGTAGAGCAAAATAAATGCTTAATCTACTTGTTCTTACTGACATATGGAAAGAGAATATAGAAATGCTGTATCTTAAAATTTTTTTTAATGTTTATTATTTTTGAGAGAGAGACAGACAGAGGGCAAGCAGGGGAGGGGTAGAGAGAGAGGGAAACACAGAAGCAGAAGCAGGCTCCAGGCTCTGAGCTATTAGCACAGAGCCTGATGCAGAGCTCAAACTCACAGACCGGGAGATCATGACCTGAGCTGAAGTTGGATGCTTAACTGACTGAGCCACCCAGGCACCCCTAGTTATGCTGTACCTTTATCCTACTTGACTAGAGGATACAGAAAAAGAAATCATTTTGGGATCCACAAATATGGTGCCTACTTTCTGTTTTGTCTTGTACTATTTTATCAGAAACAATAGTTTGATGAGCACTCATTAGCCTAAAACCATAATGGGTTTTTTGTATAGCATATTTATTTAGTATTTCTTGGATGAAAAATAATTCCTTATTTCAAAAGAATTTTTTGAAAAGAGGTATAGCGGGGCGCCTGGGTAGCTCAGTTGGTTAAGCCTCCAACTTCAGCTCAGGTCATGATCTCACGGTTCATGGGTTCGAGCCCCGCATCAGGCTCTGTGCTGACAGCTAGCTCAGAGCCTGGAGCCTGTTTCAGATTCTGTATCTCCCTCTCTCTCTGACCTTCCTCTGCTCACTCTGTCTCTCTCTCAGAAATAAATAAAACATTTAAAAATTAAAAGAGAAAAGAAAAGAATTATAGCTACTAAATAGCCGTTATAGCAAAAGACCAAAAAAAAAAAAAAATTCAATGAAGAATTATTGTATGAAGTAACTCTATATAGGAAAATATCATCTCATGGTAGTATATATGATTCTTCAGCAATATTTTAAAAGGCTGCATAAATTCCATTATGTAAATGCACCAAACTTTAAACAATTCCCAGTTGTTGGAAATTTAATGATTTTTTTCAAATTTCATTGCTATAAACAATACTGCGGATGAACATTCTTGTGGTTAAGTCTCTTAGGAGGTTATTCATGCACAAGTATTAGCTCGGACCTGGAGCGAGACTCCTAATTCTCATTCCCAAGTAATATATTTTTCTCTGTGCCAAATTGAGAAAACTCAGATCGCATTAGATCTGCCACAGATAGATTCAGCACAAACACAGAAACAAACATAAAGATTCCCATGAAAGATTTATGTTGACTGCCCAACTCAAGCGAATACAATTCTCACTCCAGAGTAATTGACTGACAGTGTATTAAATAATATGTCTTTTGAGACATAGAGTCAAGAAAAAGAAATGTAGCCCTTGTTCAACTTACATGGTTTTAATGGCTTGGAATGGGAATCCCTTCCGAATGACCTAATTCCTGCAAAGCAGAGCCTCTTTAGGAGTTTTCCAGCTTTCCTCACTTAGCCAATTGCAGGAAAACTGTGGCTGAAAAAAAAAAAATGAGGCCTGGCTCTAATTCTTCTGTCTTTATCTTTGTCTCTTTGTTGACAAATATGGAAAAATTCTGGTGATTCACATCAGCACAGTGCTCAGCACTAATCACATTACATAGTTCACACACACACACACACACACACTCGCTACCAAAATAACTGCACACAGAAGGAGAAATGAACCTGGTGACAAATGTAATTGAAACAAGATTGCCTGGCTTTTGAAAGGTGTAATCTAGTATGGATGGAAAAAGAAAATTAATATGTTTCCATACACAGGGAAGTAAATGACCTCAAATCCATATTTCCAATTCAGATGTGACATTTTCCTGCGGAAGCACAGGTCCCGGCCAAGCAGAATGCTGTGTCATAAACAAATTTTGTGTCCATGCTACCTATCTATTTGAAATCCAACAAGTTCCCTTAGCTTTTCTTTCCAGTAGTTCACGTAAAAAACACCATATCATAACTGTAATTTATCATCTTATTTAAGAAGGATAAATTATATAAATTCTGCCTACACGGTCCAGAATTGGTGAGGGAACTGATTTTCTATATAATCTCTCTGGAGCTCATTTCCTTGAAAAAGAGATGTGTTTGGATGTAACCTTCATAAACAGCAAAAAAAATGAGCATTTCACTTTAATTTATTCTCTTTACAAGATGGCAGCCTAGGACAGAAGAAGCTTCAGACAAAGTAGAAGAGGAAATGCCAAAGAAGTGCGACTGCTGCTTACTGGACCATTGGTGTGTAATTGCCACAACCCAACAACCCCCATAGCAATCATCAGCAAACTTCAAGAGTCACTGATGCGGAAGCAGGTGGCAAAAAGTGTATCTTTTCCACCTACTTCTTTTTTTTTTTAATTTCTTTTACTTTATTGCAATAGGTGGAGTATCATGTCATCTGCAAAAAGTGAAAGTTTGACTTCTTCTTTGCCAATTCTGATGCCTTTTATTTCCTTTTGTTGTCTGATTGCTGATGCTAGGTCTTCCAGCACTATATGTTCAACAACAGTGGTGAGAGTGGAAATCCCTGGCGTGTTCCTGATCTCGGGGGGAAAGCTCTCAGTTTTTCCCCATTGAGGATGATGTTAGCTGAGGGCTTCTCATCAATGGCTTTTATGATGTTTAAGTAAGTTGCTTCTATCCCGACTTTCTCTAGGGTCTTTATTAAGAAGGGATGCTGTATTTTGTCAAATGCTTTTTCTGCATCTATCAACAAGATCATATGGTTTTTATCTTTTCTTTTGTTACTGTGATGATTCTCACTGGTTGATTTGTGAATATTGAACCAGCCCTGTAACCCAGGAATGAATTCTACTTGATCATGGTGGATAATTCTTTTTAGATGCCATTGAATTCGATTTGCAAGTATCTTGTTGAGGATTTTTGCATCTGTATTCATCAAGGATATTGGCCCATAGTTCTCACTTTTTGCTGGGTCTCTGTTTGGTTTGGAAATCAAAGTGACGCTGGCTTCGTAGAATAAGTTTGGAAGTTTTCCTTCGATTTCTATTTTTTGGAATAGCTTGAGAAGAATGGGTATTAATTCTGTTTTAAATGTCTGGTAGAATTCCCCAAGGAAGCCATCTGGCCCAGGGCTCTTATTTGTTGGGAGATTTTTGATGACTGATTCAATTTCTTCACTACTTATGGGTCTGTTCAGATTTTCTCTCTTCCCGTGTGAATTTTGGTAGTGCATGTGTGTTTAGGAATTTGTCCATTTCTTCTAGGTTGTTCAGTTTCTTGGCATATAATTTTTCATAGTATTCCCTGATAATTGCTTGTATTTCTGAGTGGTTGGTTTTAATAAGTCCATTTTCATTCATGATTTTGTCTATTTGGGTGCTCTCTCTTCTTTTTGAGAAGGTTGTCTAGAGGTTTGTCAATTTTGTTTATTTTTTCAAAAAACCAACTCTTGGTTTCATTGATCTGTTCAACTGTTTTTTGGATTCTACATTGTTTATTTTTATGCTGATCTTTATGATTTCTCTTCTTCTGCTGGCTTTGGGGTGCTCTTGCTGCTCTGCTTCTAGTTCCTTTAGGTGCACTGTTAGACTTGTGTTTTTGCTTTTTCTGGTTTCTTGAAATAGGCCTGGAGTGCAAAGTACTTTCCTCTTAGGACTGCCTTTGCCACATCCCAAAGAGTTTGGATTGTTGTATTTTCATTTTCATTTGTTTCCATATATTTTTTAATTTCTTCTCTAAATGCCTGATTGACCCATTCATTCTTTAGTAGGGTGTTCTTTAACCTCCATGTTTTTGGAGGTTTTCCAGACTTCTTCCTGTGACTGATTTCAAGTTTCATAGCATTGTGATCTGAAAGTGTGCATGGTATGATCTCAATATTTTTTATATTGAGGGAGCATTTTTTATAAAAAATTTAGCAATTTTTATATTATTGAGGGAACTTTATGACCCAGTATGTGATCTATCTTGGTGAATGTGCCATACACACTTCAGAAGAAAGTGAATTCCAATGCCTCAGGATGTAGAGTTCTAAATATATCTGTCAAATCCATCTGGTCCAATGTGTCGTTCAGGTCCATTGTTTCTTTAGTAATTTTCTGTCTGGTTGATCTATCCATTGCTGTAAGTGGAGTATTAAAGTCCCCTGCTATTAGCACATTCTTATCCATAAGATTGTTTCTGTTTGTGATTCTGTTTTATGTACTTGGGTGCTTCTGAGTTTGGTGCATAGACATTTATAATTGTTAGCTCTTCCTGATGCATAGACCCTGTAATTATTATAAAATGCCCTTCTGCATACTTTGTACTGCCTTTACTTTAAGTCCAGTTTGTCCAATATAAGTATCGCTACTCCAGCTTTCTTTTGACTTCCAGAAGCGTGATAGATATTTCTCCATCTTCTTACTTTCAACCTGAAGATATCCTCAGGTCTAAAATGAGTCTCTTCTAGACAGCAAATAGATGGATTTTGGATTTTTTTTTTTTTAAATCCATTCTGATACCCTATGTCTTTTGATTGGAACATTTAGTCCATTTACATTCACTGTTATTTTTGAAAAATATGCGTTTAGAGTCATTGTGTTCTCTGTAGGATTCATGCTTGTAGTGGTGTCTCTGGTACCTTGTGTTCCTTGCAACGTTTCCCTCATAGAGTCCCCTTAGGATTTCTTGTAGGGCTGGTTCAGTGGTGATGAATTCTTTCAATTTTTGTTCATTTGGGGAAACCCTGATCTCTCCTTCTATTCTGAATGACAGGCTTGCTGGATAGAGGATTCTTGGCTGCATATTTTTTCTGTTCATCACACAGCAGATTTCCTGCCTTTCCTTTCTGGCCTGCCAAGTTTCAGCAGATAGGTCTGCAACTGCTCTGATAGGTCTCCCTTTGCCTGTTAGGGCCCTTATATCCCTAGCTGCTTTCAGAATTCTCTCTTTGTCCTTATAGTTTTCCAGATTCATTATGATATGTCGGGCAGGAGATTGATTCAAGTTACATCTGAAGGGAGTTCTCTGTGCCTCTTGGGTTTCAATGTCTATTTCCTTCCCCAGATTGGGGAAGTTCTCAGCTTTAATTTGTTCAAGTATGGCTTTAGTTCCTTTTAATCTCTCTTCTTCTTCTGGAATTCTTATGCTATGGATATTGTTCCGTTTGACTGGATCACTCAGTTCTCAAATTCTCCTTTCATGCTCCTGGATCAATTGATCTGTTTTCTTGGCTTCCTCTTTTACTATCGTTGTGTCTTCTAATTCACCTCTTCTCCTCTCTGCCTCTTTAATCTGTGCACTGGCCACCTCCATTTTATTATGCACCTCATGTATAGCATATCAAAATTCATCACAACTATTTCTAAGGTCCATAATCTCTGTAGCAATAGCTTCTATGGTGTCTTCCATGCATTTTTCAAATCCCACAATTAATTTGATGACTATTGCTCTAAATTCTTGGTCAGTTATGTTGCTTATATCTGTTTTGAGCAATTCTTTAGTTGTCATTTTTTCCTAGAATTTCTTTAGAGGATAGCTCCTCCATTTTGTCATTTTGGCTAGCTTCTGTCTCTGGTCGGTTTTAAAAGCTAGTTATGCGCTCTGCACCTGTGAGTTCTGCTATATTAACGGAGGCTCATTGATTGTCCACAGGCTGTCCATTCAGGAAGTGTTCTCTTAGTGGTGTTTCTTGTTGTACCTTTGGTTATTTGATTTCCCTACTCGTAGTGATATTTGGGACTTCCACCATGTGTGCTTTGGCTTGTTTCTTGAGGTAGCCCTGAAAAGGAAAACAGACAAACACACAGGGAACAAAAGCATGCAAACAGACAGACAAATCAGACAAACAAGCAAACTGAAAGGGAAAAACAACAACAACAGAAGACAGAGGACAATCTACAAGCATAAAACCAGAATTCCCAGCTACAAATAAAGAGCAAGGTGGAAGCAATGCTGACAGAAGAGCATATACAAGGAGAGAAATGACAGGGGTGGGGAGAAAGCAAAATAGAACATTGACCAGGCAGAGAGACTAAAAGGCTTAATTCAGAGAGAGAAAGAGGAGAATGTGGTAGGAGGTGAGGAGAAAGGAAGATAATGTTACCCAAAGGAACTACATTCTGATTATTCCAGAGAGAGAGAGAAAGGAAAGTAACGACCAAAGTGTAGGATATGCATCAAGAGAATGGATTAAATGTGACTGCTTAAGCAAACCAATGACCAGAGTACCCAGTCCAGCAGAGGGGAGGGATAAGAATGAGATATGGTAAAATACATCTGAATAGCAAGAATTGGTCTAGAGTTAATCACGGGACTGCATCAAAGTTGGTCTTGCCCTGGGCTCTGGTTAAAAAAAAAAAAAAAAAAAAAAAAAGCAGCTCTCCAGTGCGTGGATTGGTGTAGGCAGGTCTTGCCTCCACAGTGGGTCCTGCGTGCTGCTCCCTGAGGCCCCGCCTTGATGGTTGTGGGGAAAAAACTGGCGGCACCCCAGTCCCGTCTCGAGCCAAGCATTGCAAATCACTATTTTGGGTCTGTTCCCTGTGCCTCCAGCGTAGCCAAGGTGGGCCGTGTTCTATCTCCCAAGCCTGGCGTCGTTTCCAGATCTTAGTCCGGGAGCTTTACTGATACTGCCCAAAATGTAATCCCGCAGGCCAGGCCACTTCCCAGTTGGGGATTGAGTAGGGGGAGTTGGAGAGCAGTTTCTCCTGGTGCAGCCTGGGACCGGGCCACCCAGCCCAAAGATAGTGGCACAGCTAGAGACACGATCCCTCTCTGAATGCCCTGCGGTTAGAGATGGGATGAAAGAATCCCTCTCCATTGTGGGCTGAGGCTTTTCTCTTCTCCAGGGACAGTTCCATGAGCAGTTTCAGCCACTCTTTCTCTTCCCCGCATCTCTCTGTGGCTCTCCAGGGAGGGGATTCCCTCTCCTCACTGCCTCCAGGTTCCGGCCCCATTTTATCTTCTCCAGTTTGCAATCACGCATCTATGAGGCTGTCTTCTGTCTCTATTCCTCCCAGACTCTTGCGGTTCAGTGTCATATGGTTTCAGGCCTTCTTTGTTTGAGAGATGCGAGCAGGTAAATAGTATGGAACTCCCTACTTCTCCGCCATCCTGCCTCTCACACAACTCTCTTAGACAACTTTAAACTTTACTAATCATTTTCATGTTCATTACCTCATTTAATACTCACATCAACTCCATGAGGGAGGTATTATTTTCCCATTAGAAATTACCACATCCTAAATCCTTAGTGATTTCTCAAGAAAAGTTGAATGTGAATGCTGAAGTTGGGTTTTTTAATATGAGAATGTTGGATGCTAAAATCAACAGGTATTTTCAGTTCAAGGCAGCAGACTAGAAAAACATATTTACTTTCTGTTCATCCTGAAACAATACTTAATACAAGTGTAGAAATACCAAAATTAATACCAATCAAAGCCAAGAGAATGTGGAAGTCATCAACCACAGAAAGAGATTGATACATTTCAAGAAGACAAAAAGTGAAATGCAGGATTGATGAATAGAATGATCAAGAAAAGACTGTCCAAAGAAGGGGTTGCACAAGACCAGTCTGCTTCTGCCGAGCCCTGTTTATAGTCAAGAGAAGAAAGAATAGGGGTTGAAAACCAGGAGACAAAAGATATTTTCGGGGGAAGAAAAGTTTGCTCAATGAGTTCCATGGGTCACTCAGTCTTCACTCCATAGTAACTCTGTAGGAATGACAAGAGATTATTGGCGAGCAAGACAAGGGAACAGGGAGGGAGTGTTGAACCACAGGGTGTCAGCTCTGGTTCATTGTCACTACTACCAACTCCATCCAAGACTACACACCATGGCTTCATGGACTATAACTGGAGATTGTTGCTTCATAAATTGTTAAATGAGAAGGAATCTTCCTGGCAACTATAATTTGTGGTTATTATCAAAATATTTTTATTATTGATTAAATTAACCATTAATATAAATATTTTGTCTTAACAAATTCTGTCTCAACATGTTTGCTTCTGCCAAGGCAAATTATCCTGGAATAACCACTTGCCATCTAATATATTTTGCCTGTAAGGACAAGTAAGACAATGGTCTATATTTTAAAAAAGCATCCTATCTGTCTACTCCCATTTGACAAGAGAAGTCAAGAGGGAGATTTTTCTGGGATATCCTTCCCCAAATCTCCTTGTATTGTCCTGAAGCCCCAACACACATCATATGCTTAATTGTTCCTCCTTGGGGAAAAAAAACGATGGAAATAACATGATTGTCATTTATTGTTTTCAAATACATCTAACATCATCATCTCTTTCAGTGTTCTAATAAGAAATATTTGCCCAAAATTTGTACAAGCTTGCTATTTCCGTTCAAAGAAACACTGCCAAGAAACTGTTTCTTACTGAACTCAAATGATATCAAAGGACTTGTGGTTAAATGTCTTATCTGGAAATCATTTTTGCCCTTAGAGAGATTAGAAAGGGCTTATAATATTTCTCCTTTTTTCCTTCCAAACAGAATTAGGGTCTGAGCAAAACCTTTTGTGTCCTACCAACCCCCACATTAGTGGGGGATGGAAGTTCGAATTTGCTCTAACATACTATAAAAGCTCTCATAACCAGAGCACTAAAGCTAATTTTATAATATGAATTATGCCCAGGACTATTTTAAATATGAAAAAATAGATACAGTAAAGTCTTGGTTCACGAGCATAATTTGTTCTGGAAACATGCTTGTCATCCAAAGGACTTGTCTCTCAAAGATAACTTACCCATAGGGGCGCCTGGGTGGCTTAGTCGGTTAAGTGTCCGACTTTCACTTAGGTCATGATCTCGCGGTTCGTGGGTTCGAGCCCCGCGTCGGGCTCTGTGCTGACTGCCAGCTCGGAGCCTGGAGCCTATTTCAGAGTCTGTATCTCCCTCTCTCTCTGACCCTCCCCTGCTCACGCTGTCTCTCTCTCTCTCCTAGAAATAAATAAAAATATTAAAAAAAAAAAGATAACTTACCCATAATAAATAATGGAAACTCAGATGATTTGTTCCACAACCCAAAAATATTCATAAAAATTATTATAATACAGCACTATAATACAAAATAAAGAAAACACAAAATACAATAAAAAATAAACAAATTAACCTATACTTACCTTTGAAAATCTTCATGGCTGGTGCGAAGGAGACAGGGGAGAAAAGGGTTCTTGTGTAGGATGAGTTTCATTATCGCTAACGGATGTTGACTGCACTACAGTATTAATAAGCTCTTGTCATATGCTCTACGTAATGTAACCGGCAATAAGGCAGCAGAGGAAAGGGTCTCTATCTGCANCGGCCACGCTGCTCCCAGGAATGGAGACTCAGCTGTGCCTGGTACCCATAAACCTACCTGGGACCCATGTCACAGAGTAAACTTGACCCACGTGAAAGAGCCACCACTCTGGACAAGAGAGGTGTGTCAGTCTCCTCCTCAAATCCGAGCAGCGGGAGGTAAATCGTCAAAAACCCAAGTGGTGGAGCAGTAGGAGACGGCCAGGCTGATTCCACAGATGGAGACTCAGCTGGTTTTCATAACCGTAAGCGCTTGCGGGACCCATCGACACAAAAACAAATTGCTCCATGTGGAAGAGCCACTATGTTGGAGAAGACATGCGTGTCAAGAGATGTGTGCGTTCACCACCCCCCCCCAGAGCCCCTGCGGCTTGCCGGCCACACTGCCTCAGTCGTAGGTGCAAGTGGCAGCACCAACTCTGTGCTTGGACCCACTTTTACTTCCACGTTCCTTCCCAGTAACGGCGGTCCACCTGCCCAGCGGACAGTCAGTAAGCTCGGAGGGGACAAGGCAGATGCAGCANTTCTTGTCATCAGTCAACAAATAAGGACCAAATATTCCTCTGCAAATTGTATATAACCGGAAATGGACTTTATTGCACCAGAAAGGGGCCCACACCCTTTAAGTGAAACTTAACCTGATCTCTTCGTACAGCAAGTGTGTACATTATGTGCACATGTGTGTATTTGTTATTTCTGTGCATGTGTGTGTTTTGGAGGGTGAGGGGCACATGAGCCCCAGTTTAGAACTACTCCAGAACGACACCAGATTCAAGAAGTTCCAATGATGGAAAATAGAAGACAGCTGCATAAATCATCAACGGTGCCATTCCTGGCATGACCGTGAACTCAGCTGACCCAAGCTCTGGGCCAGTTTTCTCTGGTCTTGGAACCTGGCAGGACACCCCTGCTGTCTGTAGTGGTCTCCGCAACCTATTTGCCTCGATGGGCTTTTATCATTCCCACATTGTGTACTTATACAACTTTGTTCTTATTAATCTGCCTTCACTCATGTGTCTTTTTGACTCAGCAGTAGAGAAAGAATGAACCTGTGTAAATGGTGATGGGTTGAGCCAGACTTAAGGACGCAGAATTTCCCATGTCACAGTGACTGGGGTGTGGAAGTGGCTGCATGTACTACCTGCATGCGCTGACGCCTGCACTCTGCATTTTGAATATACGGGATGACAGTCCAGGAGGAAGGAAGGTACAAAGGAGGGAGAGATGAAGTGATTTACCCCTGTCTCTTCCCTCTGCGTTTTGCTTTTCTCTCACCCCGCTCTGACCTTACTAGAGGCTACATAATCCCTGATGTGTCAAAGGAATTGACACATCAATAATCCCTGATGTGATTTTTTTAAAGAAATGTTTAAATGTTTTCTTGTATGTCTTCATATTTAAGTTAGACTTAGGCCAGTCATTCTTACACATTCCCTTACCACCCAGGGAGGATAGATTTGAGCCTGGAGGAACGAAGGGACAAAGAGTACATACCTGCTCTGTAATTGCTGGAAATTTCAGTTTCTTTTAATTTATTGTGCTGCTTCTACGCAGCAGAAGAGATCTTCAGTAACTGGCCCGGCTCTGGTCTAAATCACTAAAACATCAAATCACACAAGTTATAATTGTGCCCAGCTCTGGTTGACCCTAGACTTTGGTTTTGCTGGATCTGCACTAGACTTAAAAAAGGCAAAATTCTTGACTGTGTGGAGCCTACATTCTAGATGCAGGGGAGCAGAAATACAAACATGCAAATGATCTAATAGGTTAGCCAGTAACTCATGTTATGGAGAATGAAGCAGCATATGGAGCATTGAGATTTTAGGCAGAATCACAGCGTTCAATTTAAATGCTTAATCCTGGTGGATGGGATAAGCCTCACTAGGGAGGTGGAATTTCAACAGGCTAGAGGGAGGTGAATGAAATAAATGTCTGAGGGAAGAGCATTTCAGATAATGGGAATAATCACTGCAAAAGCTCAGAGGAAAGGTGCCTGATATCCCCAGGGAACAATTATAAACTAATATGCCTGGAATTGTCAGCAACGGGAGGTAAGAGAGGAGGACAGAGAAGATGTGGGTTGAATTCCCTGCACCATTTATTGGTGGCACAATGACAAACAGTAGAGCCATCTTTCAAGTGTCTTGGTGAACTCAGTGCTTTTTCTATGGCCCATTTACCTTGCAAGATTTGGGGAAGGCTAAAATAAAATAAGGTAAGGAAGTAATTTCAATCATTGTTGTTGTTTTGTTCTATAAGGATAGATGCATAGTAGGTAGATAGATAGATGATAGATAGATAGATAGATACATACACACATACACACATACATACATACATACATACATACATACATGGATGGACAGAGGAGATATATATATCTACACTTACTGAGTTCCTTAGGCAATAATGCTTTAGTTGCTTTCACCAGGCAATTCGAATAGGAGATCCCATTTTAACAGGAGCATAAAAGTGCCAATTTTATGAAGTAAACACGTGGAAAAATATAACTGAGCCTAAAAATGCATGGCATTGTTCCTGCTCTTTGACTGCAGAGAATCACCTGCCCTCTGTAGTCAGAGCTGCCTCTCAGAAGCAGGGTTAAAATCCAGTTTGCTTCTAACAGTCCTGCACCCTCTCTCAGCCATGCCTGGTAATATTACCAGAGATAACTATTAAACATTCATACCTGCTGATTTTTTTTAAAGCCTTCAAGCTAAAAGTAATATCCTGATAACACACATTTAACAAATATGTGGTAGATGTAAAGAAGATTTTGAATTTCATGTTTGCTTAAATATTTATTTTTAAGAGGGAGCATGAGTTGGGAGGGGCCGAGAGACAGGGACACAGAGGATCTGAAGCAGGCTCTGAGCTGAGAGCAGACAGCCTGATGTGGAACTTGAACTCAAACCATGAGATCATGATCTGAGCTGAAGTTGGACACTCAACCGACTGAGACACCCAAGTGCCACTTGAATTTTATGTTCTGATGCAACTTACACAGTAGAAGCAATTTCTATTTTTTAAATTTGTTTTAATGTTTATGTCATGGAGGTGGGGGGCGGAGCAGACAGAGAGGGGGACACAGAATCTGAAGAAGGCTCCAGGCTCTGAGCCATCAGCACAGAACTGGACATGGGTCTCGAACCCACGAACCACAAGATCATGACCTTAGCTGATATTGGATGCTTGAGCTACTGAACCACCCAGGCGCCCCCTAGAAGCAATTTCTAAATAAACAGAAATATGTTATTGGTATGAAAATAATACATAAGCATAATAGCAACTTGAATCATATTGAAATGCAGCCCTTTTCTCCTGAGTTCCCCTTTCTAGAGATAGTTTTTTATTACTTTGATGTCATCCCCTTAATTCTAAACATGATGCTTATCTTGGTGCATCATGACATACTCCTTTTAAACAATATTTTTACCACTCTGCTATAATGGAGGAAGACAAATCTCCACTTCCCCTGTTTCCCCACCCCCTTCCTTTCCAATAGGTCATATTTAGTGAATTTGGCTGCTTCTCCCTTATAACTTCATGTAACTTTGCTGACTCTGTTGGTGAGGGAAGTGGCAGCAGAGGCTGAAAGCCTGGTCCTGGAGATGGACTGCTTGAATTAGAATCCTTGTTCTTCAACTTTTATTAGCTCTGTACCCTGCGAAATGTCCACAGCCTACCTGTGCCCATTGTTTTCTCATCCATAAGCCAGGGGAAAGGATTCCTCTCTACCATATGGGGTTGCTTGTGATAATGCAACTAGTAATGCATTTCTAGCCTTTAGTGTCTAACACACAGGGGAGCTCAAGAAACATTAGCTGTTATTATTCATATCTTGTGTTATTAACTTCCCCCTTAATCTCATGATTCTCTCAGTGCATGAGGCCGTGCTCTGAAGCCCCTCTGCCTTTCCTTTCTCCTCGTACAAATCACCTTCTGTGAATACGTGCTTGCTTTTACTTGTGCTAGTAGTATTTGCATTTTGCCATTCAGTTGTAGCAAANGTGACTCACTCAGTGCATGAGGCCGTGCTCTGAAGCCCCTCCACCTTTCCTTTCTCCTCGTACAAATCACCTTCTGTGAATACGTGCTTGCTTTTACTTGTGCTAGTAGTATTTGCATTTTGCCATTCAGTTGTAGCAAAGTGTTCTGTGTTTTCTCCACAGGTTGGCTCTAAGGGTTGAAAACCAGTAAACTGAATTGATAAAGTGTCTCTTCCCTCTTCCCCGCTCTCACTGTCTCTCTCTGTTTCTCAAAAATAACTAAAATGGTAAAAAAATGTATATTAAAAAAATGGTGACCATTGTACTGGTTTCACTGATCCCTCAAACCAAACTTCAGTTTCAAAACAGAACATACATTTCACAGCATCCCTACCGTGTAAACACATTACTAAGTGTATTTCCAGTTACACATTTCTTTTAAGTTTATTCATTTTGAGAGTGGGGTGGGGCAAAGAGGGAGACAGAGAATCCCCAGCAGACCCTGTGCTGTCAGCATGGAGCCCAGTGCAGGGCTTGAACTCACAAACCACCAGTCACACAGTTGATCTGGAGTAACAGTTCTATGAGGTCCGGAGTTCCCTATGGCTGCTATAACAAGTCACCACAAAATTGGTGGCTTAAAACACATTTATTCTCTTATAATTCTTGAAGTCAGAGGTCCAAAACATTTTTGCTAGGCTGAAATCAGGAGTTGGCAGGGCTGTGCTCTCTCTAGAAGCTCCATTTCTGTACTGTTTCTAGCTTCGGGTGGCTGCTACCATTCCTTGCTTTTGGCCACATTAATCTAATCCCTGTTTCATGAACACATTCTCTTTACTTGTAGTAAAATCTCCTTCCGCCTTTCTCGTAGAACACTTAGGATTACTTTTGGGGCCCATCAGATAATCCAAAATAATATCTCCATCCTTAACACTTCCATCTACAAGACCCCTTTTGCCCTCGAAGGTGACATTCTCAGGTTCCAGGGATTAGGACGTGGACATTTTGGGCAAGGGTATTATTTTTCTAAGGTGCAGGAAAAATGTTTAGGGAAGTAGTTTGCCCCAAGGTCTTATGATGTTTCAGAGGGGCAACTTAAGTTCTGGCTTGCTCAGGCACCTGGGTGGCTCGGTCAGTTAAGCATCTCAGGTCATGACCTCGCAGTTTGTGAGATTGAGCCCAATGTTGGGCTCTGTGCTGACAGCTCAGAGCCTGGAGCCTGCTTCAGATTCTGTGTCTCCCTTATCTCCCTTTCCCTCTGCCCCCCCCCCTTCTCTCTCTCTGTTTCAAAAATAAAATAACACTATAAGAAGGAGGGCTTAATCCCTACCCTGAATCACTGAATCTCTCTTTCTTACATGGAATCTAGAAACCTGAATGTACTGTCTAAAAAAAAAAAAGGCTATTCTGGCATAAATTTCAGATAGCAAGAAGAAAACCTCAAGAGGTTCAGAAGTTTAGTTCAGAGAAGCAACCAGAAATTGAGATGATTACCTGACACTGAAACGACTTGCTTGATATGAAAACAGAGCTGTAAATCTCACAAGATTACATGATCTTGTAAGAATTTCACACCTTCTTGCTATTAGTTGGCAATCCCATAAGAATAGCTTCCCTTAAACACACTGATAATAAGCTTCACAGCTTAACATTCAGTGGCCTATGTTTTGGCTAAATGAGCTTCAGAAGAAACAAAAGGAAACTTGAGGTTTAGTTCCATCTACTTTGGAGCCTCTGGCTAAATAATCTGCTTCTGCTGTGCTCTGTCTTCTTATCATCTGTACAACGGAGCAGCTCGAAAACCACAGTCACAGAAATGATGTATAGTTTTATGCACACCGTTGTCTGTATTTATTTAAAATACCAGTAACATTTAAACTATTACTGAAAGAGTACACATGCTATTTTAAATCATCTAGGATAAAACTCTGTTAAAATAAAAAAAAAGGAAAGGTGCCCAAATAACTATGAATTTCCCAAGGGGACACTATGAATTTCTGATCTGGGATCAGAACCCTGATATCATCGATCCCACTCCATAGTTCTTTAATTGAGTTTTGAATGATACAGAGAAATAATACTCCTGTGTTACATGTAACCAGTGCAGGACTTGGCAAGATTGGAATTAGAGCACTCCATATTAAGAGGAATCTGGAAAATTATTATTTTTTTCTTTTTTCGAAAAGTTTTTTTAACAGTTATTCATTTTTGAGAGAGACAGAGCACAAGTCGGGGAAAGCAGAGAATGAGGGAGACACAGAATCTGAAGCAGGCTCCAGGCTCTGAGCCATCAGAACAGAACAAAACCTGATGCGGGGCTTGAGCCTACAGACCGTGAGATCATGACATAAGCCAAAGTCAGACGCATAACCCACTGAGCCACCCAGGTGCCCCAAATCTGAAAAATTCTTAAAACTAGACCGATATATACTAGATACAGAGAAAACAGTGGAATCTGAAGATGATTCTACAGGAAGAGCAAAAGGAGTAGTTCAAGGTGTGGATGGGCTGCAGTTACAAAAAAGGAGAGGTGAGTTCCTGTTTCCCAGCACTTTGGAGGCTCCACCCCAAGCTACAATACTAAGACAAAGTAAACATTTGAATTAGGTCATATTTAATTCTGCATGTTCATGTAAGCCATCAAAATATCCCAGGTAACATCCACGTTGTCATTTATTTTCTATCTTGAGTTTTCATCTCCTTTTTTTAAAAAATATTTTTATTTATTTCTAGGAGAGAGAGAGAGAGACAGCGTGAGCAGGGGAAGGTCAGAGAGAGAGGGAGATACAGACTCTGAAATAGACTCCAGGCTCTGAGCTGGCAGTCAGCACAGAGCCCGACGTGGGGCTCGAACCCACAAACCGCCAGATCATGACCTAAGCGAAAGTCGGACACTTAACCAACTAAGCCACCCAGGCGCTCCTTGAGTTTTCATCTCTTAAAGTCTTTCCAAACACAAAACAGAGGTTGGAGAAAGGTACATGGGAGGCGGCAGAGATAAAATAAGCCCATTTCACTTACCATGAAAATTAAGATCCAAACAAATTTTTCACAGCTGAAAATGTCCAAACAATTTTCATGTTATGGCAAGGCTTCTGGAAAAATCATGCTGAAGGACTCAATTACCGAAATGTCCCTTATCTGTTTCAATACATATCACTATATATTATGGGACTTCTGAGGGGCAGAGAAACATATCCTGCTAAACATCTCCATGCCCATGATGCAGACAAGATGGTCTCAAACTAACCTGAGGATGTTAGAGCCCACTTTCTCCATTCCTAATATTAATAGAGGATAAAACTTCATATGCTTTTGCTTGTACAACCTAAGTCAATTCTTCATTAAAATGGATGGCCCAGAAAGAAGTCTGTAGTGTAGGCATCATTGGATGCCGAAACTATTTTTGTGGGTTTTATTCATGTCATGGGTTTCTAGGGAGGATCTACTCAAAAACTCTGAGTCTAGTTTGACATTTACAATGAAATTATCATGTAACCTTGAACAAAGTGAGCTCATCATCATAAAGGAAGGATATTAATACTTTCTATCCCTACTTTCAGGGGCTTGGGTAAATTATCAAACAAGGTAACAGAGGTGTATATGAATGCACATATTTTCATTGATAATGATACATGCTTGAAAATAACTCCACAGAATGCACTATAAAAATCTTGATGATTCGTATCTCGAAACTAGTTTCCAGTTGTCTCATTAAAACTACTTAAATTAACAAACACCTGGGGAGGCAAGATGGTGGAGAAGTAGGGGGCTCTGTACTTTTCACACGCCTGCATCTCTCAAACAAAGAAGGCCTTAAGCCATAGGACACTGAACCGCAAGAGCATGGGAGGAAAAGAGACAGAGTCCACTAAGAAGACAGCCTCATACATGCGTGATTGCAAACTGGGGAAGATAAAAACAGGCCAGGACCCAGAGGCACAGAGGAGAGGGAGCCCCCTCCATGGAGAGCCACAGAGAGACAAGGGGAAGAGAAAGATCTGCCGAAACTGCTCAAAGAACTGTCCCTGGAGAAGAGAAAAAACTTGGCCCACAACGGACAGGGATACTACCATCCCATCTCTAACTGCAGGGCATTTGGAGAGAGACCCTATCTCTAGCTGTGGCACATTATTTGGGCTGGGTGCCCCGGTCCCAGGTGGCACCAGGAGAAACTACTCCCTTATTCCCCCTACTCCATTCCTGGCTGGGAAGCAGCCTGGCCTGCGGGATTAAATTTTGGGCATTATCAATAAAGTGCATGGACTAACATCTGGAAAGGAGGCGGGGCTTGGGACATAGAACATGGCTCACCTTGGCTATGTCTGAGGCACAGGGAGATCAGACCCAAAAGTGTGGTTTGAAATGCTTGGATCGAGAAGGGACTGGGGCGCTGACAGTTTTCTCCCCACTACCACCAAGGTGGGGCCTCAGGGAGTGGTCCTCAGGACCCCACAGTGGAGGTGAGACCTGCCTACACCAAACCATGCCCATCAGCACTAGAGAGCTGCCTTTTGTTTTTTTTTTAACCAAAGCCCGGGGCAAGACCACCATTGATGCATTCCCGTGATTAACTCTAGATCAATTCTTGCCATTAAGATATATTTTCCCTTATCTCATTCTTATCTCTCCCCTCCACTGGATGGGGTGCTCTGGTCATTGGTTTGCTTAAACAGCCACACTTAATCCATTCTCTTGATGTATATCCTACACCTCTGTCGTTACTTTCTTCTCTCTCTCTCTCTGAAATAATCCGACTATATAGTTCCTTTGGGTACCATTATCTTCGTTTCTTTCTCCTCCCCTCCTACCATATTCTCCTCTTTCTCTCTCTGAATTAAGCCTTTTAGTCTCTCTTGCTGGTCAATGTTCTATTTCACTTTCTCCCCACCCCTGTCATTTCTCTCCTTGTATAAGCTCATCTGTCAGCAGTGCCTCCACCCTGCTCTTTATTTATAGCAGGGAATTCTGGTTTTATGCTTTTAGACTGTCCTTTGTCTTTTGTTGTTGTTGTTGTTGTTGTTGTTGTTCCATTTCCATTTGCCTGTTTGTTAGATTTGTCTGTGTGTTTGGGTGCTTTTGTTCCCTGTGTGTTTGTCTGTCTGTTTTCCTTTTCAGGGCTACCTCAAGAAACAAGCCAAAGTACACATGGTGGAGAGTCCCAAATATCACTACAAGTAGGGAAATCAAATAACCAAAGGCACAACAAGAAAGACCAAGGGATACCATTAAAAGAACACTTCCTGAATGGACAGGCCATGGACAGTCAATGAGCCTCCATTAATATAGCAGAACTCGCAGCTGCAGAGTGCATAACAAGCTTTCAAAACTTACAAGAGACAGAAAGCTAGCCAAAATGATGAAATGGAGGAATCCTCCTGTAAAAAAAATTCCAGAAAGAAATGACAGCTAGAGATTTGCTCAAAACAGATGTAAGCAACATAACTGACCAAGTATTTAGAACAGAAGTCATCAAATTTATCGCAGGGCTTGAAAAATGCATGGAAGACACCAGAGAAACTATTGCTACAAAAACTATGGAGCTTAAAAACAGTTGTGATGAATTTAAAAAATGCTACAAATAAGGTGCAAAATAAAATGTAGGCCGCCAGTGCACGGATTGAAGAGGCAAAAAAATAGGTGAATTAGAAGACACAATTATATAAAAAGAGGAAGCCAAGAAAAAGAGAGATCAATTGATCCATGAGCACGAAAGGAGAATTTGAGAACAGAGTGATCCAGTCAAATGGAACAATATCCATATCATAAGAATTCTAGAAGAAGAAAAGAGAGAAAAAGGAGCTGAAGGGCACTTGAACAAATTAAAGCTGAGAACTTCCCCAATCTGGGGAAGGAAACAGGCACTGAAACCCAAGAGGCACAGAGAAGTCCCCTCAGACATAACTTGAATCGATCTTCTGCGCAACATATCATAGTGAAACTGGCAAAATATAAGGGCAAAGAGAGAATTCTGAAAGCAGCTAGGGATAAAAGGGCCCTAACATACAAAGGGAGACCTATCAGAGCAGTTGCAGACCTATCTGCTGAAACTTGGCAGGCCAGAAAGGAATGGCAGGAAATCTTCAGTGTGATGAACAGAAAAATATGCAGCCAAGAATCCTCTATCCAGCAAGCCTGTCATTCAGAATAGAAGGAGAGATCAAGGTTTCCCCAAATGAACAAAAATGGAAAGAATTCATCACCACTGAACCAGCCCTACAAGAAATCCTAAGGGGGACTCTGTGAGGGAAATGTGGAAAGGAACACAAGGTCCCAGAGACACCACTACAAGCATGAATCCTACAGAGAACACAATGACTCTAAACGCATATTTTTCAAAAATAACAGTGAATGTAAATGGACTAAATGTTCCAAACAAAAGACATAGGGTATCAGAATGGATTTTTAAAAAAAAAAAAAAAACCAAAATCCATGTATTTGCTGTCTAGAAGAGACTCATTTTAGACCTGAGGACATCTTCAGATTGAAAGTAAGGGGATGGAGAAATATCTATCATGCTACTGGAAGTCATAAGAAAGCTGTAGTAGCTATACTTATATCAGACAACTGGAATCTAAAGTAAAGGCAGTAACAAGGGATGAAGAAGGGCATTCTATAATAATTACAGGGTCTATGCATCAGGAAGAGATAACAATTATAAATGTCTATGCACCGAATACCGAAGCACCCAAATACATAAAACAATGAATCACAAACAGAAACAATCTTATGGATAAGAATGTGCTAATAGCAGGGGACTTTAATACTCCACTTACAGCAATGGCTAGATCAACTAGACAGAAAATCACTAAAGAAACAATGGACTTGAATGACACATTGAACCAGATGGANTTTAAAACACAATTAATCCCAATTTTTCTCAAGCTATTCCAAAAAATAGAAATCGAAGGAAAATTTCCAGACTCATTCTGCGAAGCCAGCGTCACTTTGATTCCCAAACCAGACAGAGACCCAGCAAAAAAAGAGAACTACAGGCCAATATCTTTGATGAATACGGATACAAAAATCTTCAAGATACTTGTAAATCGAATTCAATGGCATCTAAAAAGAATTATCCACCATGATCAAGTGGGATTCATTCCTGGGTTACAGGGCTGGTTCAATATTCACCAATCAATCAATGCAATACATCACGGTAACAGATGAAAAGATAAAAACCATATGATCCTGTCGATAGATGCAGAAAAAGCATTTGACAAAATACAGCATCCTTCTTAATAAAGACCCTCTAGATAGTTGGGATAGAAGCAACTTACTTAAACATCATAAAAGCCATTGATGAGAAGCCCTCAGCTGACATCATCCTCAACGGGGAAAACTGACAGCTTTCCACCTGAAATCAGGAACACGACAGGGATGTCCACTCTCACCACTGTTGTTGAACATATAGTGCTGGAAGTTCTAGCATCAGCAATCAGACAACAAAAGGAAATAAAAGGCATCAGAATTGGCAAAGAAGAAGTCAAATTTTCACTTTTCACAGATGACATGATACTCTACGTGGAAAAACCAACAGACTCCACCAGAAGCCTACTAAAACTGATCCATGAATTCAGCAAAGTGGTAGGGTACAAAATCAACATACAGAAATCAGTTCCTTTTTTATACACCAACAATGAAACAACAGAAAGAGAAATCAAGAAACTGATCTCATTCACAATTACAGAAAAAACCATAAAATAGGAATAAACCTAACCAAAGATATAAAAGATCTGTATGCTGAAAATTATAGAAAACTTACGAAAGAAATTGAAGACACAAAGAAATGGAAAAACATTCCATGCTCATGGATCAGAAGAATACATATAGTTAAAATGTCATCACTACCCAAAGCACTCTACACACTCAACACAATCCCAATCAAAATTGCCCCAGCATTCTTCTCAAAACTAGAAGAAACTATCCTAAAATTTGCATGGAACCACAAAAGACCCTGAATGCCAAAGTAATATTGAAGAAGAAAACCAAAATGGGAGGCATCACCATCCCAGACTTTAGCCTCTACTACGAAGCTGTCATCATCAAGACAGTATGGTATGGGCACAAAAACAGACACATAGACCAATGGAATAGAATGGAGAACTCAGAAGTGGACCCACAAATGTATGGCTAACTAATCTTTGACAAAGCAGGAAAGAGTATCCAATGGAAAAAAAACAGTCTCTTTAACAGATGGTGCTGGGAGAACTGGACAGCAACATGCAGAAGAATGAAATTANCAACAAAATCATGTTTTACAAGCAACAAAAATCACCTGCAAAAAAAAAAAAAAAAGTGAAGTGATCACATGCAAAATAAAGCTTTATCTGGTGTATAAAATGTGAAAAAAAAATAAGAGAAAATATCATTCGTACAACAGAACAAGATACTTTTAACAGAAGAGAACTTTCAAAAAACACGAAGAGTTTTTGAAAATTAAAATTGCCATAACTAAAATTAAAAATAAAAGTTCAAAAGAAGGCTGGGAAGAGTACATCAACAAACCTCCCATTATGTTTTCCCCAAAAAATACTTACATAAAGTTGAGAAAAGGCAAGAAAATTAGAGTATCTATTGAAAAGTTCTGTCATCTAAGTAACAGAAATTCCAAGAGAACAAACCACAACTACTCAAGAAGAAACTATTTAAGATACAATAAAATTTCCCAGAACTACAGAGAATAAAACTATAGTGTGGAAGGCCCACGAGGTACTTAAAAGTACCATGGTATGTAGTTATAAAATTTTAGTGTATTGGCNTTCAAGAATACCACCAGACACCTAAGGAGGAAAAATTAGGCTGGAGGGGAGGGAGGGGGGATAGAAAATGTCATCAAAATTCTGAGGAAATAATTTTTCCAACTTAAAATTCTTTCCCCTCCCACATTATTAAACAAAAGATAAAATAAAGACATTTTTAGAATGCAAGGCACTCCCCAGACAATATATGTCCCAAGCATTGTTTTCTGGAAAGCTTTTAGAATATAAATTCCTTCAAAAGGAGGAAGCGAGCCAAGAAGTCACAAGATCCAGGAAACAAGGAGTAAAACATAGGAGAGTAGTGAGGGGAATTTTGAAGAGAGTGGTTCCTAGATGGTCGCTCTCCAAAAGCCCAGATTGGAGCTGAGGGACAAAAGGCTCCAAGAAAGTTGTTTCCACATGTAGGGGGAGGGAGATTAATAGATTATTAATAGATTATCTGATGGGCGTAACAGAAAGGACATTTACCATTCAGTCTGAATGTTTAAGTTTGAAGTAACGGTAGGCACATAGAAAATGAAGTATATGGATAAAAAACACAGCAATTATAAACTCCAGGGAGACAAAAAATTCTAAAAGAAATAAACAATAATTATATTACATTATGTTACATTTTTATATGATGATGCTGTGAACAATAATTATATAATCAAAATAGTATAAATTGTGATTATTGATTTCAAAAAATGTGTAATGTTAGAATGACAGGAGCTGAAGCTTGGATGGGATTGGTGGAGATACTGGTATTGACAGAGTACAAAAGAGAAAAAACCTCAGCTTCTCTAATAGAAAATCAATTGAACACACTTAAAACTAAAACACTATGGAGCACCTGGGTGGCCCAGTAGGTTAAGCATCCGACTTCTGTTCAGGTCATGAACTCCCAATTCATGAGTTCAAGCCCCACATGGGGCTCTGTGCTGACAGCTCAGAACCTGGCGCCTGCTTAGGATTCTGTCTCTCTGTCTCTTTCTCTGTCTCTGTCTTTCTCTGTTACTCCACTGCTTGTGCTGTCTCCCTCTCTCTCAAAAATAAATAAAAATTTTTTAAAATGTAAGCTAAAACACTAAGGAATAGCCTTTCAATATGAGGATCAATTTTACATATAATAAAGCAAATAATTTAAGTTGTAACTGGCCACAGGTTGTACACATAGTAGTGATGGTTCTAGGACTCCAGTCCAGGTCTGTTATGCAAAATCTATGCTTTAACTCCCCTATGTGCTGATTCTGCCTTGCTAGCAATGTCATTTTTTTTATATCTCGGGCGTTTAAGCCATAAATCCTACTCTACAAAATGTGCATTTCTAACACCGCAGAGTCCTACACAGTATCATGTTAGAGATATTTCCCAGAATTTATTGCCAAGAAGAACTGTACCAAACCATTTGTCGGTGTCATATGGTAACAACAAATAGCAGAACATCCTTTGATCTGGATCCTCTGAGACTGAACTGTAATACTAGATCTTTTTATAATTAGAGGAAATCATTTTTAAAATAGATTATACTTTATTTTTTATTTATACTGCTTTCTTAAAAATAAAGTAATAATCATTGTTAGCTTTTGAAATGGTTTCTCTTTTTTCTTAATTATTTTTTTAAATTTGCATCTATGTTAGCATAAAGTGCAATAATGTTTTCAGAAACTGGATACAGTGATTCGTCCCTTGCTTATAACACCCAGGGCTCATCCCAACAAGTGTCCTCCTTAATGTCCCTTGCCCATTTAGCCCATCCCCCCACCCAAAACATCTCCAGCAACCCCCAGGTTGTTCTCTGTATTTGAGTCTCTTACATTTTGTCCCCCTCCCTGTTTTTATATTATTTTTGTTTCCCTTACATTCATCTGTTTTGTATGTTAAATACCACGTATAAGTGAAGTCATATGATATTTGTCTTTCTCTAATTTCACTTAGCATATTACCCTCTAGTTCCATCCATATTGTTGCAAATGGCAAGATTTCATTCTTTGTGATTGTTGAGTAATACTTCAGTGTGAGAGTGTGTGTGCCACATCTTTGTTATGCATTCATCAGTCGATAGACATTTGCGTTCTTTCCATACTTTGGCTATTGTCAATAGTGCTGCTATAAACATTGGGGTGCATGTGCCCCTTGGAAACAGCACACCTGTATCCCTTGGATAAATATCTAGTAGTGCAATCGCTGGGTCGTAGGGTAGTTTAATTTTTAATTTTTGGGGGAACCTCCATACTGTTTTTCAGAGTGGCTGCACCAGTTTGCATGTTTTTAAGGTTTATTTATTTGAGAGAAAGAGAGAGCACTAGTGGGAGTGAGGCAGAGAGAGAGTGGGGGAGAGAGAGAGGGAGACGGAGAATCCCAAGCAGGCTTCTCCCTGTCAGCACAGAGCCAGACACAGGATTCAGTTTCACCAACCATGAGATCATGACCCGAGCAGAGATCAAGAGTTGGATGCTTAACCTACTGAGCCACCCAGGCACCCCACTCATTGTTAACTTTTTATTAATGATTCAATGCCATCGCTTTTACAATCGCACAGAAATGCCCCTTTTCATATCACAGGCTACTTTGGAGAATGTTTTAAAGTAAATGGCAGGTCTAAAGTAGTTCTTTGTCAGCTGTAAATTAGAATCACCTGCGGAGCTTTTAAACCTAATGATCCCTAGGTCCTACTACAGACCAATTAAAAATCAGAATATCTGGAGATTTTTAAAAACATCCCAAGTGAGTTTGTAATGCAAAGCCAGTGTTGAAAGCCATAGGTTTAGGACCGCAATTCTCAAAGTGTTGTTCCCAGATCAGTAGCACCAACGTCCCCTGAGAACTTCCTAGAAATGCAAAATCTCAGCCCAACCCACACCTACTGAATTAGATAGATACTCTGGGAGCCAGGGGCCAGCAAGCTGAGCTTTAACAACCCCTCCAGGTGAGTGTGATACACCCTTGTATTAGTTTGCCAGGGGGGGTCACAGCAGATTATCGGAAACCAGGTGGCTTTAAAAAAGAAAGAAAGAAAGAACCCTTATTTTCTTACAGTTCTGGAAGTGTGGGCAGCACAGCACTCCCTCCGAAGCCTCTGTCTTCTGTTCCTTGCTTCTTCCAGCTTCTGGCAACTGCCGGCTTTCCTCATGGTCTCCTTGCTCCAGATTCTGCCCCCGGAAGATTCACAAAAGCTTCGCGTCTGTGCGTGCAACACCTGTTTCTAATAAGGACCCTAGTCGTTGGATTTAAGGACCACCTGGAGACCCTAACGTTATTACATTTCAGAGGCGCCCTTGCCACTCACAGTCACAGGATCTGGAGACATTTCTTCAATGGAGAAGGGAAGGCACCATTTAACCTATGACAACACTCAAGTTTAGGATAAATTGATTGAGGACAAATGAATGGGGAAATGCCATGTGAAAAGATATACTTCTGGGGGGCACCTGAGTAGCTCAGTTGGCTAAGCATCCAACTTTGGCTCGGGTCATGATCTTACGGTTCGTGAGTTTGAGGCCCGCATCGGGCTCTCTGCTGTCAGCACAGAGCCTGCTTTGGATCCTCTGTTTCCCCTCTCTCTGCCCCTCCCCTGCTCTGGCTCTCTCTCAAAAATAAATGAATATTAAAAGATACACTTTTTTTTCATTTCCTCCTCTTTGTAGTCTTGTTGTTTTGATTGTTAGGTTTTTCTAGTCCTTTTCGGCTATTTAGACTTTTTCTCTCCACATTCCCTGAGGGAGAATCTTTCCATTATTCCCTGACTCTTCTCCTTACAGTCTTATTCACACTAGACACTGAGGTTCTATGTTAGCAGAAATTTCAGGGTAGTCCACAAATAAAGCTACTTTTCTCAGATGAAATATCAGAAGTCGTATTGCACATAAAGTGTGATGAAAACTGATTTTAGACTTAATACCACATATTACAGGGTCAACTGGGTAGCTCAGTCTGTTTAGCATCCAAATCTTGGTTTTGCCTCAGGTCGTGATCTCACATTTGATGAGATAGAGCCCAGCATCATCGGGCCCTGTACTGACGGTGTGAAGTCCGGCTTGGGATTCTCTCTCTCTCCCTCTCTCCGCCCCTTCCCCACTTGCTCTCTCTATTTCTCTCTCTCTCAAAATAAATAAGTAATTTAAAAAAAATACTACAGAAAACAATTCAACGTTACATATAATTTTTAGGAATTTTAATGTTTTATCGTTGTGTCTAGTGCTCTCTAGTGGCCAGTGTAGGAATTCATAGTAAAAAAAACAAATCCTTTTTCTTGCTCATTGACTGATTAAATCTATTTTGAACATCTGTCAGACGCTGTCGATATCTCTGAGATGCCTGGACCAATAAACTGCAAGTCCTGGTCTTCAGATGTTCAACTTTCCCCCACATTATTTCATATCCCATAATAATACGTGACTGAAATATTTATTTCGCTAGAAAGTCTATAAAAACTATTTCAAGTTCACTAGCATAACTGCAGACTTCCTAGGGAGCAAGATTTTTCTTGTCTGGAAGGATAATTCCAGAAACTTCATCATGTATGAAAGTGAATGAAATTTAAAACTGAGACTTAAATCAGAAACCCTGGGTGTGATGTAATGAATCATACGTTTTGATATGGACATTTTCACTCTTTGAAAAGCCTTTATTTATAATGGGATGATTATATATCTTTTTGCCTTTGAAAACTAGCAGTTAGTTCATGTTTACTAACCAAGCATACATTTTTCCTTCCCTTCCTCCCCAAATCCGATTAAAATAATTAAAGAAACATACACAGGAGCATAAATCTGTTGAGTTGACTAGTGGAAAAGACGGGATCACCAGACCAAAAAAAAAGTGCAATTTGACAAAATGTAATGTCTGTGTAGAGAGTTCATGTCAGGCATGCAGACCTGTGGTTAGCCTAGGGCTTTCTAAAAGCCATGTCGGTATTCATAAAAAGAGGAAGTCCTTAGGGAAGAAGAGGTAAGCTCTTCATAACTGGAGAGGAACGAGGGGTATTCAGAAGCAGCAGGAGATCAGAGCAGGCTGTGAACTGAAGAAGAAGAAGTTTCTAGAGATCTCTGGAGATAATGGGGAGAGCACTGGATTTCCAACAGCATACAGGACTCATGTTGGAGCAAGTCTACTGGTTTTTTGGTTTCTTGGGGGTTTTTTTGTTTTTAATTTTTAATATTGTTAAGAGACAGAGCATGAGTAAAGGAGGGGCAGAGAGAGAAGGAGATACATAATCCAGAGCAGGCTCCAGGATCTGAGCTGTCAGCACAGAACCCGACACGGGGTTCAAACCCATCAACCGTAAGATCATGACCTGAGCTGAAGCCTGGTCCTTAACCGACTGAGCCACTCAGGCGTCCCCAATTCTACTAGTTTTTAAAGGTTAGAGCAACCTCCTAAGTCTGGAAGATGTGAGGTCATGCAGACAACAAATTGCTGAGTTTCAAATAACTGAAGTTTGCAAACTATTTGGTTTTTAAAAAATGAAGTGGAATAGTCTTGATATCCTTGTAATAATGTCACCTCCCTTTACTTGCATTCAATATGCTTCGTTTGGCTGAGAGTGGGGCAATTAGAGGTANTGTATTCTACTCAGGAATATTCTCCCTCATTTGTATCAGAGTGAGGGGGAAAGAATCTGGATGGTATATTTCACAGAACGTGCACAGAGAACCTGTCTGAATTCTTCTGATGTTCACAATCCTCAAGCTGAGGGAGGCTCAACCACAGCGTAGCCCACAGTTACCTGAATGACGGGAGTAGAGCGTCGAGGGGAAAAGATCAGTCCAGTTACCCTGCCTCCCAAGCCAGCTCGCCTACCCGATAGAGACCCCAAACATCTGTGTTCCTTCTTATGGGCTGAAACATGTCTGATCATCCTGTTGAAGCCCCGCTAACTCAGATTGTGACTGTATTTGGAGACAGAGCCTCTAAGGAGCTGATTAAGTTGAACCGAGGCCATGGGGGTAAGCCCTAACCCAATGGTACTGGTGTCCTTGTAATAAGAGTAAATTCAGACACACGAAGAGACACCTGGATGAGCACGCACAGCATGTGAGGGGACATAAGAAGACGGCCGTCTGCAAGTCAAGGAGAAATCAAGGGAGCGGATGGACCCCTTGATCCTGGACCTCCAGCCCCCAAAACTGTGAGGAAAATACATTTCTGTTGTTTAAGCCACCAGGTCTGCTGTGCTCTATTAGCACAACCCTAGCGAATGATACATTCCTCAGGGCGTAATGTCTCAGTTTTAAGTTTGTTACCTAACCTAGGCTTCCTTGTACCTTTTCTTCTGCTATTAAAGTCCATTCATCAAAGGTCACCAAAGTACACCAGGGGTCATAAAAAAAAGTTAGGTTTCTTACCTTCCTGTAGCAAGGGGAAACATGTACCGGGAGAACCGTGCCGTTTCTNTCTCTAAAAGATACAAGTCCTTTATATAGTTACTGTTAGATCAAGTTTATGACTTAACTTGAACACAGGGGTCTGAAAGGGCTGGTGCTAAAGGGATCAGCGCTTAAATGGTTTGTCCTGAAGGTCATGGTCTGGTACAGTTGGGTCTCTTTTGCAACTTATGGTATCGTTTTGCAAACTGTGGTTTCTGTTTCATTTCTCACTACTCAGAACCTCTTTGTGCTTACCTTAGTGATCTCAGATACAGTCCAAAGAACTGATATGGGTAAGTGAGCTCTTTATCAGCAAAAAGCGACTGCTTACTTTCTGGGTGATTCCAAAAGTCCATATCTGTTTAAGATCCTAATATTTTAAAAAAGGCAACTTGGTGTCTGAAAAACTAAAGCTTCCACACACTCCATTAACGCAAAGTTACTTCCTCATGTTAGCTGAAATCCACTGAAATTGCATTAACAATTCAGCTGAAAAATTTAAAGTGGGCCTGTCAAGTCAGACAGTCCTTGATTCAATTCCTGTCTCCCTGGCTTGTGAGTTGTAGCATCTTGGGCAAATTCTTTAATACCTCTGGGTCAATTTCATCACCAGAAAAATAGCATAAAGAACAGTACTTCTTTCAAAGGGTAAATGTGAGAATTAAATAATACATGTAAGTCTAGTTATCTGGCACTACATAAAAAACAACTCAAACTTGGTGGCTCAAAATGGCAATTTTATTTTGTGGGTCAGGAATTTGGTAAGGGTTTGGTGGGACGTTCATCCCTGCCCCACAAGCATCAGCCGAGGTGATTCCACTGCGGCTGAAGGACACACTTCCAAGATGGCCGGGTGGGAAGGCCACCCAGCGCTACTCATCTGAGATCTCGGTTCCTCTCCAGGGAGCCTCTCCACAGGGCCACTCGGGCTCCCTGCCAGTCTAGCCACTAGGTTCTAAGAGTTCATGTTCCAAGTGGCCTGAACAGAAGCTGGAAACTTTTTTTTAATGTAATCTTAAGTCCCAGAGTATCACCTCTATTTTATCCTACTGGTGAAGCATGTCACAAAAGCCACCATGGATTCGAGGGAACAAGAATTTAGCCGTCCCTCCCTATTGCTGAATGGGATGGTAAAGAATTTGTGGTCATGTTGAACCTACCACACACAGAGTGTTTTACACAGTGATCGCCACACTCTGTGGGCTATTACAATCTTTAAAGCCATTACTGGACTCGACATAGGACAGAAGATAGTGTTAGTTTCCTAAAAGCAGCACAGAGATACAAAGTAAATATATATTTTGACTTCCAATATAACTTACTGTCATTGCTTCGGGGTATGTTTTCCCAGCCTTCTTTGATAATCATCACCACTATAGATGCTAATGATAGTTTTTGCTGAGATGCTGAAACATTCTTTAAATAATCATTTGTCTCCAGATTTCTCAAGAATAATATTAAAAAGTATTTCCTATACCAGTTCTCTCTTGCAAAGGTTGTCAGGTTAAAGGCAAGGAAGAGATTCCCCAAATATTAAGTTAAAGACCTTCCTCTCATCATGGCCCCTACCTAGCATCTTCTGCTTTGATGGAATAAAGATAAATAACTGATGATCTAAGGACTTGAGACAGGAGGAGCGAGAAGGTAGGGACAAGCTACTGAATTACTTTCCAGTCCCATTTTCTGAAAGGGGAGAGGAGAAGATTAAGGGTGACAATAAAAATTGTCTTTAAATATCTGAAGGGATGTCCTGTAAAGAAAGCAAACTTAATCCTGAAGCAAAAAAAATGTTTTTAAATTTTTAAACGTGAGTCAGTATGTGGAAGCCATACGACAGTAAACCTTGGTTTAATAAAAACAAACATTTTCTTTGTTAGAATTGTTAACTGGTGGATGGTTCGGGAAGTAGCATCCTTCTGCTTCCCGGGGGACTGGTAGCAGGGTCTGGATAACTATTTGGTGGGAATGTTACAGGCAGGATTCCCACAACCGTTAGTTACGGCTCAACTGTGTGTATGATATCAAGACCCTCCAATGATACAATTATATAATTTAAAGTCTGATCAACTTCAGTGCCTGTTTTTCTGACTTCGTTTATCATCTACAATTCTGCAATCTACATGCAGGACCCACCTTCGTATATAATCTATTGACCACTCCTTCCTGTGTGAGCAAAAGCCTGACGGTTCAACAGACCCATCCAGCAGAATTTGGAAGAGAAGCAACTCTTGCCAGCAATTGCAGCGTGGGCTACTGAGGAGTAATTGAAAGCACCATCCCTCAAAACTCATGTTTGTAGCAGGGTGAAAGTCTGAAGGTGTCATACAAATAAATGCAACTAGAGATATATAATAATTGGACATAAAGAGATGTGACATCTATTGGTTTGGAGGCATAGGAAAGTTGATACACAAGGTATAATATTTTAAAACAGAAAACAAGGAAATGAGTGGTAGGAAGCTTGAACTTGGTAGCATTTATGGCATACCTAAAAACTGTGTGTCGTGTGAGGCAGGACAAGGTAAAAGCCAGTATTGGCATGTCGATAGGAGTCTTTTTACCATTAGGCTGGGAGAGAACTTTGGTGACTAAGAGAGAGGTTTTCATAAGAAAGAAGGTCACCATCTCTGCACAGATCATTCTCAGAGGAAAAGTGTCTTATCCTTACAGAAAAAATAATTAGAATCGTAACCGTAAGATCACCAGTTACCTCTCTGGTGCCAAAGCCAGTCACCGCCCTGTCCTAATTTTATTGTGTCGTTCAGCAGCTTTTCACACTATTAACCATACTTCTCACTTTCTTTAAACACTTGTTTCTTTTGGTTTCAGTAACTCTGGACTCTTCCGGTTTCCTCCTCTATCGACTCCTTTCAAGTTAGTTTCCTTTTCTGGCCCTTGACATCACCTCTACAGGCTGAAGATCCTTCAAGCTCCAGTAATGGCAACCACTCTCTTTCCATATCATTAAATACCATCTATACCACCTACACACTTAAACCACCAAAAGTATGCCTCGAGATAAGAATCTCTTCTCAGAGCCCGCCCCATCACGTATCTATCCAACCGGCTACTTGACATCTCTACTTGTGTACTTCACACATGTTAACTTCAACAGGAACAAACACAGTATTTGATTCTTCCCCGACCAACACTGCTCCTTGTGTACCCATTGGCCCGCCCTCAAATCTGTTGCGAGTCTTCCCTATCTTAGTAAATGATGGATCACCATATAACCAGTTATTCAGTCAGACATGCACGAATCATCCTTAACTCCTACTTCTCCTCTTTCCATCATACCCAATCTTTATCAACAAGTTCTGTTGAGCCCACATACAGAATATATCTAGGACCCATCCACTTTCTGCCTTTTTACTTCTAGAACCCGAAGGCAAACTATGCTGGACGTTGCAATGGTCTTCCTAACCATTCTTTCCGTGGTCACCTTGGTCATTCTCAACCCGTGCTCCACACGGCAACCACTGAAGCTCTTATGAAAAATAATTTTCTTGTGAAAAATGGTATTTCCATTTTTCTTCCCCCACAGAAGAAAAAGGGTTGGAGAATTTTTATGCAACTAGAACAACAGCTTGGGTTTCAATCCTTACTACTTCTAAGAGGCAATGTTTCCATTCTCTAGTCTTCTTTTCTTCTGTTCTTTTCCCTTTCATAAGTCAATGAAATGCCTAAGGAATGTATCTCTCATCTGCCAAGGGAGTCCACTTATTTTTTAAATTTACTTATTATTTTGAGAGAGAGAGGGGGGAAAAAACACTAGCGAGGAAGGGGCAGAGAGAGAGAGAGAGGAAGAGAGAGAATCCCAAGCAGGTTCTGCATTGTTAACATGAAGACTGACTCAGGGCTTAAACCCACAAACTATGAAATCATGACCTGAGCCAAAGTCAAGAGGACACTCAAGTGACTTCGCCACCCAGGCACGCCGGGAATCTACTTTTTGACACATGTGCTAGACAAACGAGCTCCACTGTGGTCACAATTCATGTGACTCTTCTGTTTAGAAATTTTCAATGATATCCCTCTGGAGCCAAAAGAAAATCTAATTCTTTACTGGAGTCTTTATAAGGCTCTCACATACTTCTCTCAAATGATCCATGTTTTGGGCCAGTTTTCTTTTTCTTTCTTTCCTTTTTTTTAAATTTCCAATCCTTTCTTATGGTTACCTTCTTTATAACATATAATAAAAATGAATTACTAGAAAAGATAAAATGAGGGAAAAAACACCAAAATACAAGTTCAATTTTTTTAATTAGATTGAATAGATATAAAACCACTCCATCAATTGTTTAAATTGAAAATTGCTTATTTTCAACTCCTGTATTTATGCCATCGTGGATCAGTTGAAAAACTGACACTGACCTAGATGATCTAGTGCCTGCCTGGCTCTCCAACTTCATCCTAAGGACTCTCTTCCCCCTTCGCTGTGTCCCAGCCCTTCTTTCTTTCTTTTTTCTTTTTATTTTTTTAATGTTGATTCATTTTTGAGAGAGAGGGAGAGAGACAGAACATGCGCAGGGGAGGGGTAGAGAGAGACACACACGCAGAATCCAAAGCAGGCTCCAGGCTGTGAGCTGTCAGCACAGAGCGCAGCATGGGGCTCAAACCCATAAACTGCAAAATCATGACCTGAGCCAAAGTCAGACGCTTAACTGGCTGAGCCACGCAGGTGTCCCCAGCCTTACTTCCTATATCTTAACCAGAACATACTCTCTTCAGCTTTGAGACACATTCCTTTCCCTGGATCTGGAAGCTTCGACATCCCTACCTCGATGTTCCTTCTCCTCCAATCTCATTTTGACTCCATCCTCTCAAATGACCATTTCAACTGAAGTAGTTGAGTAGTTGCCCTGTTTTTCTCTGATAGAGCGCTTCGTCCATTTCTGCATACCACCTAGCAAAATTAATACTTTGCTTGTTTACTGTTTGTCTCCTAAATTGGGTCTCAGTTCACTACAGGGAAGAACCAGGTCAGCTTTATACAGTATCAACACCTGGCACACAGCAGGCACTCTCTAAATATTTGTTGAGTGACTGAATAAATGGACAGATGAGTGGGCTTTTCTGATGGAGGACACTACTAGCCATGCTCTCTATCCTTGAATATTCAGCATTTGGGCCAGGTCGACCCAGTCAAAGTGAAATATTAAAGTACACAATTATTCTGTAGTTGTACTCAACTATTTAAATTCACAATTCCCTGAAGGATAGTACTAAATCTAAAACTATATAATGGCAGGACTGTTCACTGACCTTCCTGGTGCTTTGTGCAAAAGAAAAATCATTCTAAGTCTCTGTCATCCTGTTAAATAACTTCACAATATTCACTTACTCGGTGTAAACGTGTGCCTTTTACACTCCATTTAGATAATAACATTAATCCCCAGGGTCAACATTTTAAAGTGAAGATTTAAAGTAGCACAACTAAGGGAAGGGGGGAGACCAGCAAGCTATGCTTTTTGTGGTTGTTTCATGGCAGTTTTGTTTAATGATTTTTACTGTGTCTTTTATTTGTACATTGTTGCACAATAATCTGAATATGAAAGACAAGTCAATCAAAAACAAAACCCTCTGAGCATATAAGACTTCCTGAAACCTTTGCTAGGAAAAAAAAAAAAAAAGTAATTTCTCTACTGTTATCTTGAAATCTCGAAGAAATTCAATTAATCATTATGCATGCAGAGAGTATTTTTTAAAGACACAACCATCTGGAGTGCCTGGGTGTCTCTATTGGCTAAGCACCTGACTTTTGATTTCAGCTCAGGTCAGGATCTCACAATTTGAGGGTTCAAGTCCTGAGTCAGGCTCTGTGGTGACAGCATGGATCCTGCTTCAGATTCTCTCTCTCCCTCTCTCCCTGCCCCTCCTCCATTCTCTCATACTCTCTCAAAATAAATTACTTAATTTAAAAAAAAGAATATAATTAATTAATTAATTAATTAATTTTAAAAAAAGAACATAGAACAAGGGAGTAACATTGAGAGTCCAGAACTAAACTCAAGTTTGCATGGTCAGCTCATCTCTGACAAGGGTACCAAGTTCATTCACTGGGGAAGAACAGGATCTTCAACAGCTGGTGCCAGCATGACTTATTTTCCACATGCAGAGAATGAAGTACACCACATCATATATAAAAGAAAATGAGCTAAACAGAAGAGGGTAAACTATAAAATTCTTAAAAGACAACATAGGGATAAATCTTCATGGCCTTGGATTTAGTGATTGAGCTTTTAGACATGACATAAGCAATGAAAGAAAAATAGATAAATCTGACTTCATGAATATTAAGAACTTTTGTGCATCAAAGGACATTATCCAGAAAGTGAAAAGACAGGGATGCCTGGGTGGCTCACTTGGTTAAGCATCTGACTTTAGCTCATGTCATGATCTTACGATTCATGGGTTTGAGCCCCGCATCAGGCTCTGTGCTGACAGCTCAGAGCCTGGAGCTTGCTTCAGATTTTGTGCCTCCATCTCTCTCTCTGCTCCTCCCCTGCTTATGTGCTCTCTCTCTCTCAAAAGTAAATAAATAAACATTAAAAAAAAAAAAAGAAAGTGAAAAGACAATCTTTGGAATGGGAGGGAATATTTGTTAATCACATATATATAAGCTTTAAATAACCAGAATATATACAGAACTCTTAGAACTCAAGTTTAAAAAGACAAACAACCCAATTTTAAAATGGGCAAAGTCCTCAGACAGACATTTGTCCAAAGAAGGTACACAAAGGGCCAAGAAGCACATGAAAATATGTTCGATATCCTTAGTCACGAGGAAAATGCAAATCAAAATCACAATGTGATAACACTTCAAACCTACTAGGGATGTCTAGAAAAAAACAGAAGACAAAAAGTGTTGGCAAGGATGTGAAGAAACTGAAACACTTAAGCATTGCTGGTGGGAATGTGGAGTGGCACAGCCAGTGTGGAAAACCATTTGGTGGTTCCTTACAAGACACAGAATTACCATATGATCCAGGAACCCCACTCTCAGGTATAATAGCCCAAAGAATTTAATAGCTTAGACAGCTGTATGGCAATGTTCATTGTAACACTATCCACAACAGCCAAAAGGTAGAAATAACTCAGGTGTCCATCCATCAACAGATGAATGGAAAAATTAAAAATTGTATATAGATCCACTGAATGGAATAATGCTCATCCATGAAATGAAGGAAGGTCCGATGCACGCTACAACATGGATGAACCTTGAACACAGTACGCTGAGAGAAAAGTCAGATATGGAGGATACATATTATATGATTTCACTTCTATGAAATATCTAGATTAGTCCAATTAATAGAGCTACAAAGTGGGTTACGGTTATCAGGGGGTAGGAGAAGATGGAAATGGGGGTGTTATTGTCTAATGGTTACAGAGTGTCTGTTTGAGGTGATGCAGATGCTTTGGAAGCAGATAGTGATGATAGTTGCACAACAGTGTGAATGTAACCAATACCACTGAGTTGTACATGAAAAAACAGTTAAAATGGTCAACTATTCTGTATATTTTACCACAGTAAGAAACACATCTATAAATAAGTAAAGACACATGTACACTAACAAAAGAATGTTAATAGACATATATCCTGGGAATATCTGCCTTGTAGTAGAGGACTATATTTATTTAACTAGCAGTTCCTGGTACAGACTCAGTGCTGCTGATCTGGTCAACAAACATAAAGACGAGGTCCTCGACCTCGAGGAATTTACAATCCGTGGCAGAGACAGACAAGGCCAATGCCACTCTGAGAAATTCAGAGATGGATGTACACGTGGGGAGCTAGACAGTACACAAGAGGAGTCGCTAACTCAGATCAGGAGGAGTTAGAAATAAGACTAAAAAGGGACAAAGGATTCTGAGCAAGAAGAGGAGCTTTTGCAAAAGCTTTGGTAAAACAGACACTAGGCCTTAGGGAAGCACTATTATTGGTTGAGCAAGACTGAAACAAAGTTGAAGACGATAGAATGGGTGGTCGCTGAGGGGTAGTAAGGGATGAGGTTAAAGAGACAAGCAAAAACAAGACTTAGCCAAGCAGAAAAGTCTCCATTTTATGGAGAAGCCACTGATTTTAAGCAAGGTAGTAGGAATCTAGGGACTCCTCAGTGGCTCAGTCAGTTAAGCTCCAACTTCAGCTCAGCTGGTCATGATCTCACAGTTCATGAGTTCGAGCCCTGCGTCGGGCTCTGTGCTGAGAGAGCCTGGAGCCTGCTTCAGCTTCTGTGTCTTCCTCTCTCTCTACCCCTCCCCCACTTGATCTCTCTCTCTCTCTCTCTCAAAAATGAATAAGGTTAAAAAAATTTTTTTAAATAAATAAGCAAGTTAGTAATACAATTAAGGGCAGTGCCATGAAGAATGATTTAAGGGTGATAAAACCAAGTAGTGGAATTCAGGCACTCCTATGAGCTTGAAAGAAAAATCTCCAGCCGCTAGAAAGCCATCAATATAATGCTCTAAAATCACAAACTGTTTGATAAATCCTTTGTTGATAAGGCTTTGGGTAAACAAGCATTCTCACACATTCCTGATGTACAGCAAACCATCAGGGTAATTTGACAACATTTATGGGAATACATGTACATACTTAGCAGTGTTTCTGGGATTCATCCTAGAGACAGACATGGGTAAAATGGCATATGCTGAATGTTCAGTTACTGCTCCAGTGTTTGTAATCAAAGAAGATTGGAAGTAATTTACATATCCAACAACTGCAATCTGAACAAATAGGTTATGGTACAGCCATACACTGAAATACTATTTGACAATAAAAATATGTGATCCAGCTCTCATGTACATATAGAGAATAATTACCAAGATAAATTTGTAAGCACTAATAATAACAAGAATGAAGCAGCCTCCCCCTCCCCCAAAAATGTAAAACATAAAATTTCATGTTATGAAAAGTGGGGGAAGGGTGGATTTAAAGAGAAAATACTGGGCGCCTGGGTGGCTCAATTGGTTAAACATCCAACTTCAGCTCAGGTCATGATCTCACAGTTCATGGGTTTGAGCCCTGCATCTGGCTCTGTGCTGACAGCTTGGAGCCTGGAGCCTGCTTCGGATCTTGTATCTCCTTCTCTCTGGCCCTCCCCAGCTCACACTCTTTCTTTCTCTCAAAAATAAGTAAACAATAAAAAACTTTTTTAAATAAAGAGAAACTGCTATTGCCAAGACAAAATTTTAAGTAAGAACAACAAAAAATAAAGATAAGAAAGCAAAGATCAAATATGTGGCTATTTGTGTAAAACAATGGAAAGAGAAGTCCTGGATTTAAGAAGAATGCCATCTAAGTCCCTTGATAGTAAATAACCAAGAAAGTAGTATTATAACAACGTTACATTTCCTGAGTACCTTGATTGTGTTGTGGTTATGTAGGAGAATGTCCTACATATCTACTTTTATTTTATAATTCCCTAGACTATTTTGGTAATAATTGCTGCGAAGCCCATTTATCCACAGTCTCTGAAATTCAACCCAAAATTTCCTTCTTTGGAAAATAGACACATTTGCTGCTGTCACATTTAGGCCTTGTACAAAAATAAGGCCCTTTATGCAACTGACTCCTCGTGCTATTAGCTGCTCAAAGCCTGTTGAAAATTTCCTCCTGACCCTCTGTCTAATACCTTGGTTAGAGACCTATGGCTTCCACCATCTTCTGTGAGTTTTAGAAACATACACAAGAATTAATTTTAAAGGTGGCCTCCAGGAACTGACCTTACACCCTTCACAAAATTAACTCAACATGGATCACAGACCTAAATGTAAAATGCCAAACTATAAAATTCCCGTAGGATAACATACGAGAAAACCCAGATGGCCTTGGTATGATGATCCCTTTTTAAGTCCAACACCAAAGACCTGATCCATGGAAGAACTAAACCCTAAACTGAACTTCACTAAAATTAAAAATTTCTGCTCTGGGAAAGACAATGGAAAGAGAGCAAGACAACCACAGACTGGGAGAAAATATTTGCAAAATCACATCTGATGAATTGAACATTACCCATAATATACAAAGAATTCCCAAAACTGGATTGGAAAACAAGTAACTGGACTTTAAAATGGGCCAAAGTCCATGACAGACAGCTCACGCAAGAAGATATACAGATGGTAAATAAGCTTAAGACAACGTGCTCCATATCAGATGTCATCAGGAAAACGAAAATTAAAACATCAACGAGATACGACTACACGTCTATTTGGAACGGCCACATCCAAAACACTGACAACAGACGGCTAGTAAGAGTGCAGAGAAACAGGAACTCCCTGAGGAAGGCCCTTCAGAAGACAGTCTGGCAGTTTCTACAACACTAAACACACCCTTGCCATATGATCCCATCATCACGTTTCTTGGTATGGACTCAAAGGAACTGAAAACTTATGCCCACACATTAAAATAAATAAAAACAGACCTGCGCACCCATGTTTACAGCAGCTTTATTCATACTTGCCAAAACTTGGAAGCCACCAGTGTCCTTCAGTAGGTGAATGGATAAATAAACTGTGGTCCATCCAGACAATCGAACACTACTCAACACTAAAAAGAAAAGAGCTACCAAGCCAAGAAAAGATGGAGGAAATGTAACACATACTATTATTAAGTGAAAGAAGCCAATCTTAAAAAGCTACATAGTATATGACTCCAACTATGTGACATTCTGGAAAAGGTAGGAGATGTGGGGGTTGGGGAGAAGGGGTGAATAGGCCAAGGAAAGAAAAATTTTAAGGCAATGGAAATACTCTGTATGATCCTATGATGAGGGCTACATGGCACTGCACATTTGTCCAATCCCATAGAGTGTACACCACCACAAGTGAACCCTAATGTGAACCAGGGACTTGGGGTGATTGCAATTTGTTTATATAGGCTCATCAGCTATAACAAATGTACATGCCCCTGGGAGATGTTGATAATAAGGGAGGGTGTGATAGGTAGTATATAAGAAACCTCTGAACCTTCCTTTTAATTTTGCTGTGAACCTAAAACTGCTCTAAAAAATTAAATCATAAAAAAAAAGTGGACTTCAGATTGAAAATTCTATAGAGCAGTTGGGAATCTTTGAGTTCAAGGTAAAAGATTCAATGTCACTATTCCCTATTTATCATGGGGTTATATTCCTTGATTTGGAAGCTTGGATCTCTGTTCACTGTTTGTGACTAACCTTTCTCCCCAGACCCCCCAAAGGAACTTCAGATAGAAAACACTTCCTAATCATTAAAATGTGGGACTAAGACCAGATAGTGTATAAAAAATTTTCCAGCTCTAAGCTTCTTTTTCTCCCTGTGATTGGGTAAATTATGAATAGGTACATCTTCTGGGCACACCAATTTCTATAACAAGTTAAATATTATGTCCTACATCCTCCTTTATACTCTGGTTTGACCCATAGTAGAAGGTTAAAAACAAAAAATTAAAGGTAAAGAAGTTAAGGTTCAGAGAAGAAGGCAGGAACTTAACATTTACTGAATGAATATTATGATAAGCATTTTCTGCATGTTATCTCTTGAAATCTGCACAACCATCCTGAGTGGTAATCAATTGTACCCTCATTTCAGAGATGAGGAAACAGATGCTCAGAGAGGTTAAGTGACCCGCCTGAAGTGACTCAGAAAGTCGGTAGCTAATCTGTGACTCAAATTCAGTTCTCCCTGAAAGTGAATGTATCTTTCTCTATACCAGACTTTGTAAAACACACTGTCTTTTGTTAGCAAAAGGGGAAGTCAGATATTCTGCACTGCTTTTACTGTTTCTGAGTATGTCTCGCTCTATTTGGAATTTCCAAGAATGTCTACAGTGACAAGTTCTTAAGAAATCTATATTTAAAGTATGTTTTATTTCTGGATCATTGGGAATGATTCCGTCAGTGATGTAAAGCAACATTTTGGACCTCTTGCAAGGATTTCCAAAATAATAAATTCTATGTAAATCACAAAATAAACAGACTCATTTTTGCAAATTCATGTATTTCCTTGATTTGTAGTGTCAAGCCTCTGGGAAGCAATCGTTTGATTTCAGAATCCAATTAATATTGATCATACTTCAGTGACACAACTAATCCTAGTTTTTCCTGAAATCTGAAAGAAATGTTATAGGTTTATTTTAGAATTACTCCTCATGTATAAAAATATATAGTTTGTATACATAATCTTCAGGTACATATAGACATATAATACACAACAAGAAACATACATATAGTCTTCCTCTCACACATATTCCTAAAACCCTTGGAATCTTTTCTCTTTTTAATGTTTATTTTTGAGAGAGAGAGAGAGAGAGAGAATGAGAGTGCCTGATGTGGGGCTCGAACTCATGAACTGTGAAACCATGACTGAATCTAAAGTCAGATGCTAAAGGACTGAGCCACCCACGCGCCCCAACCATTGAGATCTCTTAAGTGAGAAATGTCTTTATGCATCTTAATGATATGACTAGTGGCTGGGGGCTCCCAGAGAGCCTCAGGATGGAGGCTGGTCGATGGAGGTCACCAACCACATGATTAGACACTTGGAACTTTAAGCCTCACCCCCTACCTTCAGGGAGCAGCCAGAAACTGAGATTGAGTTAATCATCTACTGCCAATGATTTAATCAACCGTGCCTATGTAATGAGGCCTCTGTAAAAACCCGTTCTCCAAAGTGGTTTGGAGAACTTCGTGTTGGTGAATACTGATCCAAAAGGTGAAAGGAGGGTGGTGCACTCACCCTTACCGCACACCTTGCCCTATGCATGACTTCCATCTGGCGGTGAAACTAGTAAACTGAGTTCTGTGAGCCATTCCAACACCTTATCAATCTGGAGAAGGGGTCTGTAGGCACATCCGATTTATGACCAGCCAATAAGAAGTGACCTGGGCTTGTGACAGGCATCTGAAGGGGCTGGGGGACAGGCTCAAAGCACATCCGATTTATGACCAGCCAATAAGAAGTGACCTGGGCTTGTGACAGGCATCTGAAGGGGCTGGGGGACAGGCTCAAAGCACATCCGATTTATGACCAGCCAATAAGAAGTGACCTGGGCTTGTGACAGGCATCTGAAGGGGTTGGGGGACAGGCTCAAAGGACTGAGCCTTTAATCTGTGGGCTCTGGCACTAAGTCCAGGTAGCCCGTGTCAAAACTGAACTGAAATATACACACCCAGTTGGTGTCCAGAGCCCGGGAGAATTGTTCCATGTGTAAATTCCAGACATTGGTGTCAGATATGCAGACAGTAGAGAAAAAGGCTGTGGGCTTTTTTAGCCTCTCATGAGCCCTATCACAGATTTTGCTTTCCCATGGCAGTCTGTAAGACCAATTGGTTGAAACTATACTGATCACTTATTTACCAGTTTCTAAAAACACTTAGGAGGTGGCTGGCACTAAGTCTGGACGCCTAGGGAGCTGGGGGAAGGGTGGGTGGGGAGGCTTGAAGAAGGAAGCGGCAGCCAGGAGACTGGCCACTGTAAACATTGCAGCAACAGGGGTGCTCAGTGCTGCTGAGGCAGGATGGCGGAGCGGCGGAGCCAGCGACACGGATCGTGGGTCGACACTGTCTTCCAGGTGATGAATAAACAGCTCCCTAGTGTAGCGGTCAGGCAGCACCTGGTTGGTGGAGGGGGACCCTTTGACCAGATCTCTACCGGCTTAGCTGGACTGTGTAGAGGCGGCCAATGAGGGCAGAGTCCGCTGCGGTCGCTCCTGCCCCGGCTGTGCCTTGTGCCCGAGGGCGTCCCCCTCTTGGTGCCTGCCAGGCGGTGGCCCTTGCTTAGCTCACTGATCAATCGCGGAACATCACAGATTTAGAATTACAGCCCAGTTATCGGACAGGCTGCAGCAGAGATTCCGTGCACCTGCGCCTTAGGTGGGTGGCGGAGGAAAGGAAGGCTTCTACAGTAATTCCCAGGGAAGGGGGCGGGGGGAGAAAAGAAAACCACATAATCTGAAAGACAGGCAGGGAAATCATGGGCGCAGGACAAGATCCACACAGAGGTGGGCGCTTAGAATCCAGGCACCTGCACCATTCACGCCACCTCACCCTCTTACAGAAACGGAAATAAAGGGAAGCCTGATTTGCTCTGTTAAAAAAATTTTTTTTTAATTAAAAAAAGGACTTACTAAACCCTCTACATAAATGTTGATAGCTTTTCATAATTGCTCCAAACTGGAAACAACCCAAACGTTCAGCAACAAATTGTGTTACATTCATAGAATGCAATGTTAGCAACAAACCTGGTTAATCTCAAAGGTATTACCCCGAGTGAAAGAGGTCAGTCTAAAAATTACAGTTTAGGATTCCATTTGTAGGACATTCTGGAAAAGATAAAAGTAGAGGGATGGAGAGCGGATAAGTATTACAGGGGATGGAGAAGGGGGTGGGCGTGATCATAAAGGAGTAGCACACAGTTATCTGGGGCGCCAAGACTGCTCTGTACCCTGATTATGTTGGTGGTTATAAACTCTACACGTGTTAAAATTCATACAGCTTTACAGAGAAGGGGCACCTGGGTGGCTCAGTCGGTTAAGCGTCGGCTTTGGCTCAGGTCATGATCTCACAGTTTGTGGGTTCAGGCCCTGCATCGGGCTCTGTGCTGACAGCTAGCTCAGAGCCTGGAGCCTGTCTTCAGATTCTGTGTCTCCCTCTCTTTCTGTCCCTCCCCTGCTCACGCTGTCTCTCTCTCTTAAAAATAAAACATAAAAAAAAAAATTAAAAAAAAATTCATACAACTTTACAGAGAAGGGGCGCCTGGGTGGCTCAGTCAATTAAGCCTCTGACTCTTGATGTTGGGTCAGGTCACGAATCTCACTGTTCATGAGATAAAGCCACAAGTTGGGCTCCGTGCTGGCAGTGTGGAGCCTGCTTGGAATTATCTCTCTCCTTCTCTCTCTCTGCCTCTCCTCTGCTCTTTCACTCTATCAAAATAAATTTTACAAAAATAGAACTTTATAGAGAAAAGTGGGGAGTCTATTTTACTGCATAACTTTTTTAAAATTTAAACACTATATCAGGCATTATGCTATCTGCAGCAAAAGCAATGATGGACTGTTATCGTGACAGGGCTGCACTGGTAAGGCATGAATATCGGCACAAAGTAACTCTGACACCAAAATATTTGATATGTGATAACTAAACAGTAAAAATAACAAATGTTGGGGTGCCTGGGTCACTCAGTCGGTTAAGCACTGGACTTTTGATTTCAACTCAGGTCACAATTCCAGAGTTGTGGGATTAAGCCCCATGTGGGGCTCTGCATGGTGCGTGGAGCCTGTTTGAGATTCTCTCTCTCTCTCTCTCTCTGCTCCTCTCGTGCTTGTGCTATCTCTAAAAATAAATAAAATGAAAAAAAACCCCAAATGTTAGAAAATGAAAGAGAAAGAAATCATTTCCAGCTTAACTCAACAATGTTTCAGAGCAGAGCTTGCACTGGATCACGCTGTCAAGAGCAAGGGAAGGCAGACAATCATTTAGATGCATTATGTCAATGCTGTGCAGGCAGGAATGGAACAGAAACTGCTTCAGGACAGAAAGTGTGCCCAGTTAAAAGATAAGGGATTTGGGGAGAGCCTTTGCTGGGGTGCTGGCCATCAGGCACAGCAAGCCTTCACAGGCAGTAGGATGCACCCCTGCTGGATGCCATGGAGACCACGTGGAAGATGAGCCTGGTCCACTTCATTTTACTACCACCAGTTAAGGGTTTTTTGGAGCCTCCTTTACAAATATGGGGCATACGTTCATCTTCCTTGCAACTACCGGGGCTCCTCCTAATTATAGTTATACTATCTTGTCTGCAGTGTATCCTGAAATCGGTAAGAACAGCCCTTCCCAGCTTCTAGTATATTCTGACAACTCCGCACAGATAGCGCCTCACAAGACAGGGGCACAAGCTCCCTCTTCAGGGATCCAGGCAGCCCCGTAGTGAAAATGGAGGGGAAAGCACAGATTTGAGAGACAGGATTTTGGAGTTCGGATTAACTAATAAGACTGGGTTGTAAAATGGATGAAAGGGGAGAAGGAACTGGGAAGAAAGTCAAGGACAGATTTGGAGGCCAAGTTCTAAGGAAATGTAAATTTGTTGATTGTTTTAATTCTTGTTCGACAACTGCATTTAAATATTAGTTGGCTTTATCAATAACCAATTCTTTATTTAAAAATACATACAGGGCAATTAAATATTATTTGAGAATAGGCCATTCTAACTTTAAATAAAAACTTAGGGGCACCTGGGTGGCTCAATCAGTTTAGTGTCTGACTTTGGCTCAGGTTATGATCTTGTGGTTTGTGAGTTCAAGCCTCACATCGGCTCTGTGCTGACAGCTCAGAGCCTGAAGCCTGCTTCCGATTCTGTGTCTCCCTCTCTCTCTGCCCCTCTCCCACTTGCACTCTGTCTCTTTCTCAAAAATAAATAAACATTAAACAAAAATTTAAAAACCCTAAAAGGTAGATGTGTGAAATAAGCCCAATGACACAATCAAAGAAGGGACATGGAGATTTGGAACACGGTGAAGCAAGACTTCAGTCAATGTTGTTGTAAGAGCTGGTGTCTGATGGATATGCACGCTTGGGGCAGTTACAGCAGGCAATTTATCTCCTAGTGTGCAAGTCCCTCCCCTGACTCCTCATTGGCTGAGTACTACAGAGGTCACAGCCTTACCCAGAAGTCGCCTGTGCCCACATAAGACAAAAAGTACATTCCCTGATGTGATGCAGAGACCTCAGTTCTTTGGACACGCTCATTGCAAAGCCTGTGAAAATAAGCCTGTGAAATGTAGAGGGGAAGAACTAGGAAGTGAAGTGTCTAAGGGTTTGGGACTCCATTATGTGTGTGTGTGCGGGGGGGGGGCGGGGGGTTGCACATATTTTCAATAGCTTGCAAACCTATTAACTAGACAGCACAGCTTTTATTGGGTATTTCTGAAAATGAATCTTCTCACTTCTCACAGAAGGGGTGCATGGATGGATGGCTCAGTTGGTTGAGCGTCTGACTTCAGCTCAGGTCATGATCTCACCATTTGTGAGTTCAAGTCCTGTGTCGGCCTCTGTGCTGACAGCTCAGAGCTGGGAGCCTGCTTCCAATTCTGTGTCTCCCTCTCTCCCTGCCCCTCCCCCACTCATGCTCTCTTTGTCTCTCAAAAAATAAGTAAGCATTTAAAAAATATTTGTAAAAGAAAAAAAAAAGAAGCCAAACCCTACCATATGTTAAATCAAGCTTGAACAGGCTTCAAAAAGAAAACATCTGGGGCACGCACGTGGCTCAGTTGGATTAAGTGACCGACTTCAGCTCAGGTCATATGTCACAGTCCAGGAGTTCGAGACCCACGTTGGTTTAACTATTGTCAGCGCGGAGCCCTCTTCAGATCCTTTGTCCCCCTCTGTCTCTGCCCCTCCTTCACTCATTCTCACTCTCTCTCAAAAATAAACAAAACAAAACAAAAAACCCTTAAAGGTATTTGAAGCAACAGCATGATGTAATCCAATTTTTGAAAGAGCAAATAATAGTCTCTCAAATCGCAATTAAGAACTCCTTATTGGTTATGTAGATGAGGGAAAAGTTATAGATTTTGCAAAAATAGAGAGCAAGAAAATAACATATGGCTGAAGAATTCTTTAAAAATGGGAATCAGCGGTTTTTCTCACAGTAAAGAAATTATGTTGAAAGAGAAATAAAAATGACATAGAGAATAAAGTTTGCTGTACAGCTTGTAGTAAAAAGGAAAATTTGACAGCACTAAATGTATATCGCTCTAGTTTCAGTATTAAACCACTAACATATACAACAGAAAAGACCTGCCAACTAATTTGAACACAGTGAGATTTTTCCTATTGGTATGAATATATGTGATATCGTCATTAACACTGCAATAAAAAAATATATGCAAACCAATATAACAAGCAAGTCACATCAATGAAAAAGGAAATGAAATCAGCCTTGTATTCTTATTCTTTGAAGTCATGACCAAGTTTACAGGGCTCTTGGTTCAAAGGAAAACACAGCAGCCACCAGCACGTACTGAAACATCCCCATTTTACCACGTTTTCATTCTTAGGACTCGTCAGTGAATCTAAAGGACAATGCTGCTTGGCAAGTACTAAGTAAAACCAGTCAACAAGATTTAGTGATTTTTCCTCAACTTAGAGATAGCATTTTCAATGTACAAATGTTAAATGTCTGCTAAATGTCTAGCGATATTCCTTGCTGATGGACGAAACAGAGAGAAAGCATAGGAACACTGATAGCCTGCGACTGGACACTGCACGGTGTGGAGTAATCTCTTTAGTGTAGCGACTCAGACACCATGAAAATTAGGACATAAGAATTTCAACTCCTTTGCCTCTAGGACAGCTGAGAGAGGCAAGCCACACAACAGGGATAAGAAACTCAATCATTTCAAATTTTATTTTGGCTAGCATTTCAATTTCTCCTCATATTAACCTTTTATCAGGAGATAAAAGGAAACAACAAAAAAAAATGAGTTGATTCAATCAGACCCTTCCCATTTCCTGTGTGTGTGGCTAAAATGTAATTAAAGAAAAGAAAGGGGAGGGAGGTGGCAAGAGTGAGAGCTGAATAGACAGGACCCAGAACATGCACTAAAGCAAAGCATGTGTACAGAGGGAAAACAATCTCTCACAGAGCAGCATGATCTAGAAAGACAATACTCATGGCAAAGATCTCAAATCCCCTGTATTTGATTCTTCATCAGTGATCAATTCTGTCATGACCCTGCTGTGCTTCTAATAGAAAGTCACTTCTGGTCATCAGGGTCCATCTATTTAAGAAGAGGGAGAGGGGCCAGACATTGGACTGAATAAATAATGTCTAAGCACTGTTTAAGGACAAAATTAAGAACAAGTCTTATAGGGGTGCCTGGGTGGCTCAGTCAGTTAAGTGCCTGACTCTTGGTTTCAGCTCAAGTCATGATCTCATGGTTCGTGAGTTTGAGCCCTGCGTCGGGCTCTGGGCTGACAGTGCAGAGCCTGCTTCGGATTCTCTCTCTCTCTGTCTCTCTCTCTCTCTGTTCCTCCTGCTCCCCATCAAAATAAATAAATAAACTTTTAAAAAAAGTCTTATATTAGCAGTTACTGTATTCTTGCTGAAATATCCTAGTGGGGAATAAATGCTTAATAGTTAGAGGTGGTAGTAGCAGGAGTAATTAATGAATTCACATAACAGTAACTAACACTGAAAAATGGAGCAAGGGAAAGATAAGGAACAATTTCCAGTTTTAAGAGAGAGAAGTAAGGCGTTCACAAATTTCATACAGTGCTTGTAAGTGATGACCCAAAGGTTAAAAACTAATGAAAAGCTGGGGAGCCCAGTTGGCTCAGTGGGTTAAGCGTCCAACTCTTGATTTCAGCTCAGATCATGATCTCAGTTGGTGGGACTGAGCCCTGCATCAGGCTCTGCACTCAGAGTGTGGAGCGAGCTTGGGATTCTCTCTCCCCGTCTCTCTCTCTCTCTCTCTCTGCCCCTCCCCTGCTCACACACTCACTCTCTCTCAAAATACATAAAAAAAATTTTTTGTAAAAGTCTTAAAAAAAAACAAACAAGAACACCTTATGAAAAGCCTACAACTCACAGAAGAGCAAACCCAACAGCACTGACTAACGCAGATGCAAATATACAGCAGCACTTGCTGCCGCACATCCCGCTCATACACTCCGCAGGGGCAAAGGAGAGGAGCCCCACGTATTCTTTCATCCTGAAGTCCGCTATCTGAAGCCCAGTTCTGAGATTAAGGGTGGGGGTTCTTCATCTGTCCTGCTGCAGAGGGAGGGTGTCACAGGCTCGAAAGCTGACACAGCTCAGTGCTTCTACTGTAACCGGAGGTTCTCAGAAAAGGTCCTTGATGGAGGTCCTCTTTAAAAAATGGATCTGGCAATGACACTTTGAATTCATACAAGCCAATGTCACTTGATCCTCATTGTTGGTGCATCACGTGGACAAAGAGGCCCAGCCAATGTCACAGGGTTCAGAAATGACAGTGTAAGGGCTGCAGGCCACGTGGTACATCTTTGCTCCCTAAAGGCTCTGCAGAGTGGTGGGTTTCTCTGAAGCCACTTTGTAAAGGAAGTGAACTTTGGCAAATTCTTCACACCAGCCTGTGACCCAGCAGCCCTCACTTCCACATCTTAGACTTGGTCCTTATTTATAAGAAGGCACTTTCATGTAGCCCCAAGAGTTCCCCTTCTGGAATGGGAAACGAAATACCCAAATGGGTTCTTCCTCTATAGCCTTCTTGCTCAAAGTTAGTAAGGATTATATGACACTTAACTTCTAATGTCTTAGATCCTTGTCAGTGTCACTGACACTGGGAGGTCAAGTTCTTGCGGCTGAGACTTTACAGGGGAACCCTATGAAGTTGCAAAGTTTATCCATTTGAAAAGATGGATTGTTTCTATTTTGAAGACGTGTAAGAACAAGATGGTAATACCAAACACCCCTCCAATTTGAAGTCATCACGTATGGAATATTGGACACATGGTCTTCTGAGCCAATCAAAACATGTTAAAACCAAAATGGTGACAGGCATTCTCCCTACTTGACCTGTGAGTTATTTTAATATTAATAATAATAATAATATCCAGGTCTTTTTGAGTTATATACCTCTTCCGTACAACTCTCAATAAGCATATTGAATAATGCTCTACCAGATGTAAGCATACCTAAATGATGGGAAAGACACATCACTGTCCTGTACTTATTTTTAAAGTATTTTAGGAAATCCCACAATGATGGCCATGTTTTTGAAAACCATGTGTGACCCATCTTTCATACACACACATATTTATTTAATGAAAACTTCCTCCTTCGGACTTATGGGAGTAGCCAACGTTCATGAAGCAATCACTCTGCCAGGCACTACCCCAAGTCATTTATGAGATCACTTGGTTTAATCCTCTAACTTCAGGCAACAGGTATTTTTACTTAACCCAGTTACAGCTAATGAATATCAATGTTTTAGGTAACCTGCCCAAGGTCATTCAGCAAGGAGCGGCACAGCCAGACTTGAATCCAGAGAGTTCCACCTCAAAGTCTGTACTCTTAGCCACTTCTGGAAGCGTTCTTTCGATTTCACATCAGAACTATGTGTAACTAAGAAAAGGTCATCAGTGGGGCACCTGGGTGGCTCAGTCGGTTAAGCGTCCGACTTCGGCTCAGGTCATGATCTCACAGTTCATGGGTTCGAGCCCCACGTCGGGCTCTGTGCTGACACCTAGCTCAGAGCCCGGAGCCTGCTTTGGATTCTGTATCTTCCTCTCTCTCTGACCCTCCCCTGCTCATGCTGCCTCTCTCTCTCTCAGAAATAAATAAAACATTAAAAAAGAAAAAGAAAAAGTCATCAGTTTTCCTTTGCTGTGCGTCCTCTTTACTCCTGTCTCTTCTTCCACTTTCCTTCCTGCTCCCTTTCGGGCTTTCCAACTCATTCTTCCGGATTTCTTCGGTTTTCTTCTTCAGCCCCTGCCAGGATACCTGACTTCACTCCAGCCCCCCCACAGTGGCGACAGTTCAAGTGTAGGTAGAAGGCTGAGCCTGATGGGAGCCCCAAGCAGAAGGCCGCTGGCAGCAGACATCAGCAGAACTGCCTGGAAAGTGGGAGGTGACCCGCATGTCCACGGTGAGCTCCCAGACTTGGGTAAGAAAACATCCTGTGGCCCTTCCCAGGCACACATTTCTTTTATGGTTACATGGAAATATGTGAGGAGCTCTCGGACCGACTGAGGGAAATATTGAAGGCAGCAGTGCAAGCTCGGAGCAAGGGGATTGGCTGCCGATTGAGGCTTTCTTTCTTTGGCATTTCTTTATAGTCTGTGCTTAGGAAATTTAGAAACTTGTTCACTAAATACTTCTTCAGGGTAGTGGGATTCAAAAAGTACTGCCAAAATTTTTCCGAGGGAAGAAAAGGGAAAATCCTTTATTTAAAAAAAAAAAAAAGTGGGAAGTGCCTGGGTGGCTCATTGGATTGAGCGTCCAACTATTGGTTTTAGCTCAGGTTCTGATCTCACAGTTCGTAGGATGGAGCCTCACATCAGGCTCTGTGCTGACAATGCAGAGCCTGCTTGGGATTCTCTCTCTCTCCCACTCTCTCTGCCCCTCCCCTGCTCTCTCTCTCTCTCTCAAAAAGACATTTCTACAAATAAGCCAATCATAAAAGAGACAAGTACTGTATGATTCCACTTGTATGAGGTACTTTGAGTATCAGACAAAAAATCATAAAGATAGTTGGGGCGCCTAGGTGGGTCAGTTGGTTGAGCATCCGACTTTGGCTCAGGTCACGATCTCACGGTTCCTGAGTTCGAGCCCTGCACTGAGCTCTGTGCTGACAGGTCAGACAGAGCCCGGAGCCTGCTTCAGGTTCTGTGTCTCCCTCTCTCTCTCTCTGCCCCTCCCCTCCTCATGCTCTGTCTCTCTCTCTCTCTCAAAAATAAACATTTTGGTAAATTAGCAGATATGCTGAATTCATTAGATGTTACATCAAGGGCTTGATGTAACATCAAGGGGCTGGCTTGTTTCTGCATTATTTTCCTGGCCAACCATGAATGGCATCATGTGCCAGATGCATTAGGCGGCAGGTGAATTAGCTCAGGAGTCAGCCAGACCTGCACTTCCACCTTTTTTTTTTTAATATTTTTTTTATTTCTAGGAGAGAGAGAGACAGTGTGAGCAGGGGAGGGTCAGACAGAGATGGAGATACAGACTCTGAAACAGGCTCCAGGCTCTGAGCTGGCAGTCAGCACAGAGCCCGACGCGGGGCCTGAACCCACCAACCGCGAGATCATGACCTAAGCGAAAGTCGGACGCTTAACCGACTAAGCCACCCAGGCGCCCCGTTGCACTTCCACCTTCAACAGTGTGACCTGGAGCTAGTTACCTAACTTCTTCAAACCTCAGCTTTTCTGTAAAAAGACAGGGGCCTTAATGTTCACTGCCTGGGGCTGCTGTAAAGATCAAATGACATCATGTCTATGAAACTGCCTAGCACAAGAACTGGCAGGGGAGGCATCTAATAAATGGTAGTTTTATTTAATTTTATGTCATTTTAAGGGACGGGCAGATGTAAAGCCTTGTTATTAAGAAATAAGGAGAAAGCAACCATAAATTTGTGGTCTGCCATTTTTTCCCTTCACTTAAGAAAACTTCACCAAAGCTGTATTTTCAGTTCAAATAGGGAGAATAGAATATTTTGCAATAGTTCTCCCACCAAAACCTCAACTCTCAGTACCCAGACACTTTGAAGTTTGGCTGTATGATATATGGCTGTCTATGTATTACTGCTACAGACGTGTTTACGGCATGAAATTCAGACATATTTACAGCATAAAAATGAAAGCCAACAGAGAAAGGCTGATGTAAATGTTAGGCTCCGAATAGCCTATCAGAAAAAAAATCATCATTTACAAAAACGAGGAGTACAGGGCTTGCAAGAAGAAATAGCGGTAAATCGGAAATTTTACACGATAAAAACATTTATGAAGAAAGCTCAGAGGGAAACATTTTTTTCTACCTAAAATTATGAGGTATCATTTTCAGCCTTATTTGCCTTTTGAGATCAAGAAAAAATCAGGTCACTACCACTCTGCTTAACATTTATTTCCTTTTGAAGGCGCCTCATTAGCGCAGTAGGTAGCACTTCTGTCTCATATTTCCTTTTGGGTGACAACATGGACACTCTGTTGAAAAAAAATAAGACAGTGGGGGTTGCTCACCAGAGAAATACAGAAATTGACAAACGTAATGCACAGCAGCTCAACAACAAATAATTTGCCACGGACCAGGCCCAGGAAGGAAACTAAAATGGGAAATTGATAAAAACCGAAAACCGTTCTCTGCGTGAGGCTACAGGGCCGGAAGCTGATATATTTCACAGCCCAAAGGGCTGGAAGACATTCTCTATCTAAAGCGTACAATGGGCTGGGGAGGAGGTCAGGCCACAGGGACTGTCAAAAAGCTCACGGTACAGCAAAACCTCACGGTACAGCAAAACCTCCAAAGTCATTTCCAGAATGTAATCAAAGCTCTTCTGCACAGAATCAGAGTGGTGACAAGTTCTTAGAACTGATTTTTGTTGCTGAGTTCAGCATTAAAGAGTCTCTGAAAAAGCTCAGATCGGCGAGGCTGAATAAACAAGAAGGAAAAGTAAGTTTTCTTATAAAGTCTCAACCACGGCTACATGAAGCTGTCCTTTTTTGTTTCACCAGAAACTCACTGCGTATACCTAAGCCCAACCCCAACCCCCACAAAACCCTGTCTGGCCAACTTTCTAGAATATTCATAAGGTCGATAATGTTAAAAGCAATGACAGTGAAGCCACTCACTATTCTTTTCCTTAAATACATAAATAATATGCCTACATCAAGCACAGAGAATTTTCCCCCCAACATTACATATATTCATGCAAACTGTATTACCTCTGCCCATGTTAAAAAATTTAAGTGTTTAACTGGCATCTATCCTAATCACCCCAGGCCCAAAGCATACAAAAACAAAAAAATAGAGATTTCCAAAAACTTTTTATTAAGGCACACATCCCATATTTTGTTTTAATCATTTCATTTCAAAGATTTTACTTGTAAGCAATCTCCACACCCAACATGGGGCTCAAACTCAAGACCCCGAGATCAAGAGTTACACGCTCCACTGGCTGAGCCAGCCAGGGCCCCCTCTACCCCGCCACAAACCCCATTTTAAAGAATGAGCCCCTAAAGGTTCTGGAAGAACAGATATCATTTCAACAAGGATATCATATCTTCAGGTTTATGCTTATGAAGAAATATAACTGCTTAACTCAAATTTAGTAAACGTATTTATTTTGAAGAGAAAATACCCTTTCTCCTTAATTTTAGATTTTGTGCTCATCCTTTGCTTTCCCTACTTATACAGATTTCTTTCTATTAAAATTTGGTTATTCGAAAGACCTCGAACAGGCGTCTCAGGATACTCTTCCTCAAGGCACCGACAGAGAGAAAAAAAACAAACAGTCACAGATAGAAAACTCTCACAGTAGCAGTTATTCATTTCCTGAGCTAACCCACTTCCGTTTTCAAACATTTCCTTCTCTTCACCAATGTTTTTTTTTGAAATTTGCATCAAAGTCTTCTTGCAAAATACACTTCTGGATCCAGGGCCTGGAAGTGGGGCAAATGCCAACGGCCATGTCATTTTTAATGCCATCGCCACCTTGATGCAAAATTAGAATCTCAAATCAAGTGTCTTTCAGTAGTACAGAGGGCTCCCTGCAATATTAACTGATATTTTCGCAAAAGAAGCTGAGTTTTTATGAGCTTGAGCCATGCTCTGGGTAACAAATGCTTTGATAACAAATGCTCTCAAAGTGAAAAACTAAACACAAAAAAATTTCATGGCTCCTGGCTACTCCATTATAGAAAACCAGAGCATCTTCCATGATAAGGAAATCAATTTTTTTAATCTTTCAGACCTTCAGCAGACTGTAATGAGTTGCTGAGTTTCTCCGTACTAAGTATAACCTTAGAGATAAAACTACAAGTCTAACAATGACTACTGTTGTATATTTCATTATAAATATATCTTCTCAATGATTATGGACTTTAATCAAAGCAAATATATAAAGTTGAACAGGTATTTGGCTATTATGATTCCTTTGTGCTAATAAAGGAATCTTAACTCTATTGTACAAAAGTTGTATTGTACAAAATACAACTTAAAAAATAAGATCAGCCTTTTCCTAAATATAAATATAAAAAGCTTTATGTACTGGCAAAGAGTGATACCACAAAAACAGACAAAAGGAATACAGTCTCTTAAAATGTTTATTTTTGTCAGAATAGCTGACGATTTTCTGTTAAGTCTTTTGGTTCATTATTATAACAAGCATTCTCCCCCTTGAAAAAAATCCATTCAAAATATGTCAATCCTTGAGGTAAAGAACTTTAACTAAAAAAAAAAAAATCTGGTTTTTTTTTTTTTAAAGAAAAATTCTTAATATTCCTTTAGCTTGATAAATAGAAATAATCTCTTCTTCTTCTACTCTGGTGAACAAAAATGTACTTTATACAGCAAAATATCCAGTCACTTATTGGCAAACTAAAGGTGAGAACCTACTCATTTACATGTTCTACTCAAACACAGTGCAATACTTCCATGTTCATATAGACTTAAAAAAAAAAACCCAACGACAACAACAACAACCAAAAAACAGTTACCAACACTCTTCTGGCAAAGACAAGGGTTTTGGAATGGCAAAGGCAATAGAAGTTTTAGATCTCAAAGCTCCAGAAGGGAATTAATCTGAGTCTTCATCATCAAGATACTCCTCGGCATTGCTTAATGTTCGAACAGCATCTAAAAGGAATGGCGGGAAGGCAAAAGGGAACAATTACAGACTGCTCACATTTTGTTTTCACTTTCAAAGCTCCTGATACCTCAACAAGGCGTAATCTTTCCTCAGACCCGGGGACTATACTTCCCCCGAGGATCTTTTTCAACCTTTGCTTTCCTGCCTGACTGTTCAATGTCTGCTGTCATAAAGGCTGACAAACACAGCAGTCTGCATGTCCCTAAAGTACGTAGTGCTGAGGTGCCATTAATCTATCTTGCATGAAATGGAACATGCCGGAAGCCCCTCCACTCATCCAACCTCCTCTCCCAATGACAAGTGCACACGTGGCTTCGGTCGGTCAACAGCCTGCAGCCTTACCTGAAGGGAAGGTCACTGGGTAGAAAGATAACTGATGAAGGGGAAAAAAGGAAAAAGAAAGAGAATGAAAACACAGAAGCTTCGGTTTCATCTTTAAAAGCATGGATAAATAAAGTACCCTCCGAGGTAAAAGAATGAAATAAGAAAAACAAACAAAAGTTTGAAACAGAAAGAGCCAAACCCTACCATATGTGACAACAAGCTTGAGCAGGGTTCTGATAAAGTCATCTGATCTTTAACTGTTTACCTATTTGACTGTCTAGTTAAATGCCTGTAAGCAACAGGTTACATGGGGTATAATTTCAGGGGGCAAACTGAAATGCAAACCTAAGCACTGTCAGAGCTCAACAAGGGTATGTTATCGTGCTCTCTAACTACTATACTCTGTGCTCACTGGAGATATGACAGACGGATTCCAAGTCTGGGGCAGAAAATGTAAAAGAAGGACCTGAAACCTCCTGTCACAGCATAAAACAAGGATGCTATCAGGGCGCCTGGGTGGCTCAGTGGGTTAAGCGTCCAACTCCGGCTCAGGTCATGATCTCACAGTCCGTGGGTTCGAGCCCCGCATTGGGCTCTGTGCTGACAGCTCAGAGCCTGGAGCCTGCTTCAGATTCTGTGGCTCCCTCTCTCTGTGCCCTTTCCCCACTTGCTCTCTGTCTCTCAAAATAAATAAATAAATAAGTAAATAAGTAAATAAATAAATAACAAGGATTCTATCAAAGAGAGTGTCATGTTACAAAGGTTCATGATCCAACCTAAAAAGCCCTCCTCCACTAACCAGACAGGAACTATCAATAGGGATACTAAATGTAATGGATTGAAACACAGCAAATATTTCAGCACACATCAAAGAGAATTCACTAGTCCTCTTTGGAGAATGATAAGGAACCAACACATTATTTCAAAAACTCATACATAAAGGATGAAAATCAAGCCTTGATTCTTCCCCTACTATACAAACTATTCCTCGGAGTCATCCTATTCCCACGCAGATCACAATACAAATTCAAACTTTTTATTGGATGATTGAGGGAATGAAGCAAGAAGAAAGAAAAAGGTAATGTGAAAACTGAAATATAAAAATTCATTTCTTGCCTCTGTGTGTCAGGCCCTAAGATGACCTCATTAATGAGTCTATTATCTAATCATTACACATTTAGGAAAGTAGACCAAAGGCACTTAGTGTGAACAGAGAAGAAGAGACCTACCTCCTAGCCCTGTTCTACAAAGACTGCAGAAAGGGGAGGGGAAAAAGAGTAGACCTGCCTTCCCCAGCTCTGCATGCTCAGATGGAGGCTTCTGGGTAGAGCCTTCTGGGGTCTGGGCAAGCATGGCATTCTCCTTGCCTATCAGGATCAAGCCCATAGTACACATGAGACTCTGATAACCTCCAGCTCCGAAGAAACCTTACTTGCTCAGGACATTCTGAAGGTACCCGTAGAACAACAAGAAGTCAGTGGCAGAAAAAGGAAGTTGGGCCATAGTCCTACTTCCTGACCCAACCAAGGCAGCAGGAAGGAAGAGGCGCATGCCAGGTGAAAGCATCTCTCCCACATGGCTGCATGCATGGCTTCTCAATCAACAAGTAGCTGGGGGGCACCACTCGGCTGGTCCATACTTTCCCGCTGGCTTAGCAGACCCTCGATCCATCTAAGCATGAGTAATTACTTTAAAGAAACACCAGCTCTGCCAGTGAGCATTCATGGATGAAATAATTCAGGAACCTGAGCTGCTCAGCGGTTTATACTGCATCTGAACTGAAGTTAAAAGAAGTAAGAATCTGGAACAAAGATGTATCTGGAGTAAAGAACAGAAGGACCAGCGGACTCGTGAGCAGGGCTATGATGGGAATTTGGTGATGGGCGAGCAGGATAATTCTGGGAAGCTCCCTTGGCGAGTCACGAAGAGGAGGACTGTTTGCTATTTTTGATGAACTAAAGCAGGAAACCCGAGGCCTCATTTTATTTTGTTGCTTCCGATGGAACAGGGCGAGGGGACAAGATAATGCTGCCTCTTCTCAGAAAACAAAGGGGGCTTAAGGAAGAGAGAAGCTTTCTAGGGGTTCAAAAACCAATGGCAATGTGACTCATATGAGGAAAACAGAAATCAGTACCTCACTCCACAAGCTCAGAGAGTGACAACACCCTCGGGTTAACATAGAAACAAAAATGCACGGGGCCTCTACACTGGAAATGTCTCAGAAGTTGTTTTGGTGATTCTCCATCAACACAGACCAGGCTAAACTTCAGACTCTGAAAAGCAATACTAAAAAGGGTTGGAATGATGAGTAGCAATGCTCAATAAAGATGTGAAAATCGAGTTCTCCATTATACTAGTTCCATTCTAGAAAATGGTGGACAAGGTATAGCAATCATTGGCTTATATACTCCATGCTGGTATTAAAGTGCCAAACACAAGATAAAAGTAAAGTAAGGTTTAGAAGTGGGGGGGAGTGGGAAGGAAGAGAGATTGTCAACCAAAACATCTTGTATTCTCCTTTTTCCTCCCTCAGGGTTCCTCATGGGCCAGGAGACTGATGGCGGATGAAACGGAGAGACAGGAAAGGAAAATGGGGAGGGGTAAAGCACCTCCCCCCAGAATTTCTTTCAGGGGGAAGCATTCAGTACATTATGTACAGAGAAGTCCAATAAACAGCCAGTCTCTGAATAGTAATCATGAAGAATGCAAGCGTGTTTCACACCTTTTCTTTAACAGCTTTTTGAAATAACCACAAGGACCTTTGGTTTTTTTTTTTTTTTTTCAAACCCAATCTCCCACGCGGATAGATATTTTTATCTCTAAGAATGTATACCTAAACTTCACCTTTAAAAACCACCCCACAGTCTGTAAATAAACGTCAAATTGGTTACGTCTAGAATAATTCTGATTGTAGTTTACTGATACTCTTGTTTAAAACAGGAATAAAATGTAATTATGGAGCTCTTCAGTGCTTAATTGAAAAGTAAATATTTAGAGACAATCACTTGTACAACCAGATTCGGAAACCACAGTCCTCTGATAAGGGCTCTAATGGAAAGCAAGTGATTCTACTGGATTGCAAGGAACAAAGGAAACACACAGAAAGTACTAAAAGGCCAAAGCCTCTTCACTGTGTTTGCCTGAAGGTATTCTTTGATGTTGAATGTTCCAAATTAGACCCAGGATGTAAAATCTAACTTCGAAACCACAGGAAAAGTTTACCAAGAAAACTTCCCCCCAATTCTAAGCTGATAAACGTCAGTCCTGATGGCGTGAGAGAGGAGAGAGAAGGATTCAAGTCAAATACCTCTTCCCTCTTTCTTTTTCAGGAGAGATGCACAAGCCGCATTAGTAGCCATGTCCAGGGCCAGCTTCTTCTCGTTGTTTCTTAAGTCTGTTCTTGCACCTTCCCCAACACAAGAAAAGCAAATCAGTGTTTTTGAAGAATCTGGAGTAGGAGACCATCTTCTTTCCACCAAAATGAATCACTTTTGGCCAAACTAACTAAGAGAACCGTTCTGGCCCCGAAGTAAGCTTTTTTAAAACAGTCAAAGCATGTTTGGTGTCCTTCAATCAGGGTGCTTGCTGCTGTGTCATTGATAATTAGGCACAATTAAAATAGTGCCTTTCCTTTCAAATCCTCACAATGCCGCATGTGACTTTTCAGTGGGGACTTCACCATCCCCGAGGTACATTTGAGACAGGTGGACTCCAATGCATCCTGGCATGAGTTGTAAGTAATTTAACACACCCTTTGCTTCCTGAGAGAAGCCTATGTCGGGTGCACCCGTGGCGATTAATATTTTATATCTGCAAAGATGCTCTTGTGCAAATTAGCAGAAGAGTAACTCAAGAAAAGCTAGGGGTGATCCATTGTTTCCGTAGCACGCCTTCTACTTGCTTTTTGTCCTGGTCTTCATTGTGATAAAAATTACATCAGGATTCATGGGTACATTTTCATTGTTAAAACTTCAAAGATAGCGAAGTATGCTGAGCAAAAAGCATACGTCCCATTTCATCCCCCGACTAACCCCTCCCAGCCCATCTTCCAGCTTGTCTGGAGGAAACCATTCCCTGCAAGGAGGTACCAGTCCCTGCCCTCCTCAGCTGCAGGAATGCACTCATGGACACCTACACCCAAAATCACACCGCATACAATGTTCTGTAAGTGGATTTTTTTTAACTCAGCAATATAGAATGGTACCCATTCCTCAGCAGTACACATACTAATAACTCAATCCATCTGAACATTTGTAAGTAATCAATTTTGTGAACATTCCAATATTTATTTAATAACCCTCCTCTTCCCCTACTGAGGGGCATGTAGGCTGTATGTTCCTAGATCACAAACATTATTGCCGTAAATCTCCTTGAATACCAGCTTTCTGAAGAACTTCCCAGAAGTGATGCTGGAATATAAGGCTAAGTTCAGTTTTAAGTCTGCTAGCTACTGTCTGACTGCTTTCCAGGAAGCTTTACCAATTTATACTTCCTGCCACAGAACAGGAGGAGCCATTTTTTTGTGATCTCATCCTCTTCAGGAAACAAAAAATAAGTGAAATGAAACTCAAAGGCACAAAAACACTGAGTGAAGAAAGCATGGTTTGTTTAATTAGGAATATGGCAGTTGTGTATAGAAATCTCTCTCATGCAACTTAGATCTACCCACAGCTAAGTGTCTATAGAAACCTCATTCTCTCATTGGGCTACAGGGAAAAATTCCAGAGGGTTAAGGGCTCTGTGACTGGTCATATCTTACATTACATTACACGTTAGGACCCATATACATGATTTCTGTCAGGACAGGAAATGTCCGGAGCCAGCAAGGCAGAGAAGAAACGACCATTTCCTGTGTCCCTCTCAACCAGTGCTACCCAAGAGAAATACAATATGAGCCGTATGTGTCATTTAAAATTTTTCTAGGGGCCCCATTTTCAAAAGGTGGAAATCATTTTAATAATGTATTTTATTTAATATGGTAGATCCAAAATGTTACCACTTTATCATATAAGCAACATAAAAGTTATTGTGATACTTTACATCTTTTTTTCCCCTAAGTCTTTGAAATTTAATGTGCCTTTTACACTGACAGTACATCTCAGTCCAGACTATGCTCATTTCACCGGCCCAGTGGCCTGTGTGGCTAGTGACAGGTGGCGCGGTTCTCAGCATAACCCTTAGGGGGCACTAGAGTGGTCCTCATGCTGTCTGATCTTTTACACCTGAGATTTACATCACCAACGTCCTTTAAATCGGTAACAGGGACGCCTGGGTGGCTTAGTCGGTTAAGCGTCCGACTTTCGCTTGGGTCATGATCTCGCGGTTCGTGGGTTCGAGCCCCGCGTTGGGCTCTGTGCTGACTGCCAGCTCAGAGCCTGGAGCTTGTTTCGGTCTGTGACTCCCTCTCTCTCTGACCCTCCCCTGCTCAAGCTGTCTCTCTCTCTCTCCTAGAAATAAAAAATTAAAAAAAAAAAAGATATTAAATCGGTAACATTTCCTCTCATGTATCCCACAACATTGCTACAAGGGTCCCTAATGGAGGTGCATCCATAAGACACCTTGGGATTCAAGCATCTTCTATCATAGGCTTCTGGACCAGGATGCAGTATAGGAGAGACACCCAGCCCTGTGGAAGGATTAATCCATATTTGTGTGACGGACGGGTAGATGGTGAGTCCATTATTTCACTGTCCCCTCTGACTTGTATAAAAAATAGGGAATTGAGGTAGCTTCACATTTTTTGTACAACTAGCACCTGCTCAGATCAGAGCAGGACATGACAGCCCCAGCGTTCTTTCTTATCTGTCAGGACTTTGCTTGTGAGCAGGGGCCTCAGCACCTTCACCCCTACAGACTTCTGAGATCACATCGTCTCTGCACTTGCCCCTGGGTGCACACACATGCCTTTCTTCTAGGACCCTTTACTCCTGCAGAAATGTATTAAAAACTCGTGCGATAAGTAATGTATGTCATTTTAAAGCCTACCAAGCTTTTAATGTAAAACCAAAACTTTGGCACGAATCACCTCAAGTCTGTAATTTCGTCTTATTGTAACAACTCTGTGATACAGGCAGAGTCGAGCTTAAAATCCCAGTTTCAAAATACGAGGCTTCTGATTCTTCCTACTATTTCAAATAATGTAATTGAATGTAGCCTGTTTGTCCAGGGTAAGCAAAGGCCAGACCAACGGGGCACCTGCTTTACCTTTTTCCAGAAGCAACTGGACGATGTCTGCATAACCCTTCCAGGCAGCGGCGTGCAAAGCTGTGTCTCCCAACTTGTTCTAGGGTGATTTAAAAAAAGAGAAAAGTAGCATTTTAAAAAGAGACGCCGGGCTGAAAACATGCATGGAGTTAGGTGGACTCTAAGCAAAGTCAAAATGAGAACGAGTTCTAAAGTCACATAAAATTCCCAAGAGAGAAAGGAGGCTCAAGAGATGAGGAAACGGTCATCAGGGACGGAAGGCGGAGCAGAGACGGACTGGACCGAGCAGAGGGAGACCCAGGAGGAAGCCCGCGGATCCGCCCCTGCAAACCTCGCGAGAATTAGGAAGCCGCGCTGTCTGGAGACGCGGGACATGCCCGAGGCACGCGAGTGAAAACGAGAGAACTGGGCGGAAGCGTTTACGGAAGTCATCAGGGGGCGCCTGGGTGACGCCGTCGGTGGAGCCTCCGACTCTAGACTTTGGCTCAGGTCACGATCTCATGGTTCGTGGGCTCGAGCCCCGTGTCGGGCTCGGCGCTGCTGAGAGGATGGAGCCTGCTCGGGACTCTCTCGCTGCTCCTCCTCAGCTCACACAACGCGCACACTTTCTCTCTCAAAATAAATAAGTAAACATTTAAAAGAAGAAGAGGAGGTAATTCGATCACCTTCCTCTCTCTTGGCTGCCGGGTGAGCCGGGGCAGACGGCCGAATCACCCTGTTGAAAACGTAACCAGAGAAGTGTCCAAGCTCGGGCAACTTGCAGGTACCAGGGAAGGTGGCCACAGGGCCCGGTACTGAAACACTGCGGGGAGGCGGGAGAGGGCAGTCACCCTCACGTCTGGGTGTCGCCCCAGCGCAACGGCCGGGACCTTCCCACGTCACCCCGCAGGGAGGCCCGGAGCCCGTACGCCCCATCCGCCTGCACAGCTTCCAGTCACCCTTAAACATGAACAGAGAGGCAGAGATACTACGTATTTGAGGAAAGCCTCTAATATTTGAGAGAAGAGTGAAACAAAATGAATGGATCTCAGACGGAGAAGACACAGTACAGTGAATGGCAGGAAGCCTTTTAAAGGTGCCCAAGATCCCTGCCCTCTGGGGATCCACCCTCTGTATAATTCCTCCCCCTCAAATATGTATGAGACTAATGAATATAATAGGATATCACTCCCATGATGAGGTTTCTAATCAGTTGATGGTGAGTTCATCAAAAGGGAGGTTATACTGGGTGGGCCTGACCTAATCAGATGGGCCCTTTCCCAAAGTTATAGCTTCAGAGGCGCAATTGCCTACCGACCTTAAGGAAGAAAGCAAACAGCCATGTTGTACAATGTCTACGGAGGGGGGTGATCTCTGAAAGCTAAGGGCCAGAGCACTGCAGGTGCAAGAAACTCAATCCTCTGGGCAACCTGAATGAGCCTGGAATAGGATCTGAGCTCCAGATGAGAACCTGCTTCTGGCCAATACCTTGACTCTGGCCCGAGAGACCCTGAGCAGAGAGCCCAGCTCTGCCACACCCAGAATTCTGGCCTACAGAACGTGTGAGGTAAATGCGTGTTGTTTTAAGCAGCTAAGGTTGTGGTTATTTGTCACACAGCAATAGAAAACTCAAGACACTAAGGAATTTAAAAGGTAACCAAAATAAAACACAAAGCTAAGAATATCTTGGGGCATGTGGCTGGCTCAGTCGGTTAAGCATCCGACTTTTGATTTGATTTCTGCTCCAGTCACTATCTTGTGGTTGGTGAGTTCGAACCCCAAGTAGGGCTCCACGCTGACAGCACAGGGCCTGCTTGGGATTCTCTCTCTCTCTTTCTGCCCCTCCCCCACCTCTCTCTCTCTCTCTCTCAAATAAATAAACTTTAAAAAAAAAAGTAAGAAAATTTGAGAAAAACAAAATAACTGGAGACTCAGTAAGAGGTCCAACCTAGCTACTACTGAGCATTCCAGAACCAAAGAATAAAGACAGTAGTCAGTAAAAACTAGAAAAGAAATAGTCAACAGGACTTTTTTTCAGGCTGAAGGAGTCTACCACCATTACTGGGAAGACACACACGCTGAAGCACATCGTTACAAAATTCTAGAACACTAAAGACAGAGTTGTAATTCTGAGCAACAGAAAAGCAGATCACATACAGAAGAATGGGAATCAAAATGGCATCAAAACAATCCTAAAAACCAGAATACCGTAGAGCCTTGCCTGCAAAATCCTGAGGAAAATAATTTTCAATCTAGAATTCTGTCAGCCCAATAACCAATCCCTAGATCCCCTTTCTTAGCAATCTTCAAGGATGTTCTTCAACATACGGAGGAAAACACAGGATCCAGAAAAGTGAAGACACGCCCCAGGAGAAAGGCGACAGTAAGTCTTCCCAGGAAGACAGCAAAGGGCAGCAGAGACCGAGTCGCTTCGAATGGGGATGAGGGCTTCGGGAAGTACCATTCCAGGGAGAAAAAAGAATGCAGTTCTCTAATACAGTTTGGAAAAGTATATCAAGAGAACATGAAATAGTGTGGAAATCTTTATGAGATACAGAAACCAAAAGACAGAAACCAGCTAGGGGCGCCTGGATGGCTAAGTCGGTTAAGTGTCCAACTTAGGTCAGGATCTCACGCTTCCTGAGTTCGAGCCCCGCACTGGGCTCTGCACTGACAGCATGGAGCCTGCTTGGGAATCTTGCTCTCTCCTCTCTCTCTGCCCCTCCACCACTCATGCTTCCTCTCACTCTCAAGATAAATAAACTGAAAATAAAACCCCCAGCAAAAGAAAAGTCAAGAAGTATAGAAACAGAAGTTATACACGCAGTGAGCAATATTTAAATATTTAAATAGCCATAATACTTGTAAGCTTCGTAGAGCAATGTAACCAAAAACAATGATATGATATGTGGGAGAGACCAGAGGAGCAGAGGCTGGGCACTGGCAGATCAGAGTGGGGGCAGCTGAGAAGCTTCAGCCTTCAGATGGGACACTGACACACTGATGAAGGTGACGACTTAGGGGACAGCTCCGTAAGCCTCTTCCTTATTAGTCACATGATGGCAAGAGTGAAGTGCTCAACGCTTCAACGCTGAGTGACATATGAGAAGGAACATGACAGGTATTTTGGGCTTTATACAATTTGGACTTCAGTACAACAGTAATTTTTTAACTATGTGCTTATATTACCTGGATTAAAAATTGTAGGAAAGATAACAAATGGGAAAAGGTCAGTTCAAGACACGAAGATAGGACTTTCCATGCCCATAAGGCACAGGGCGAGAACAAGGCAGGTGTGTTAAGTGACCAGCAGCTTCCGTGGAAGCGATCTTACCTGTTGGTTCAGTTCAATGTTTGGTTGAGTAAACAGCATTTCCACTATATCTGAAATTCAAACAGAAAAGGGATTTTTCTTAAGACTGCAAAGGAAAAGGCTGACAAGACTAGGCATAGCCGTTTTAAAAGAGAGGATTCCTTAGAAGACTCTTCAAAAAAATCCTTACAACAAATTTGTTAAAATTTATGTAAATACAAGACTTAAGAACCTAAAAGTAGAATTATCTAGGGGAAAACTGTTTTGCAATAATTTGGCTTTTGGATTTTCACATGGCAACCATTATAGAAAAAGCTCTACATTCACTATGATATTTTACATTCATTTAACTAATCTGCCTTTATCAGCTCAAACGAGATGGGCTTCTTTTGGGGAAGAGCCATCAACTTTCTTCTGGCTATGCTGCTTAATGTGTTGGGTGCTTTGTTTCTCATGGCTGCCGTGTTTATTTTGTGTGTGTGCTGTGGGGAGAGGTAGAAAGAGGGTGGGTGCAGCAGATGTGGGGTCAGGCTGAAACAGATCTAGAAATTCCATCTGTCATATTGCTGAGTGTAACTGAGAGGTCTGTCCACTCAACCACTACCTTACATAAATGCTGTCTTTCCCCAGAATCTAACATGCACGTGTTAAACTTACATGTAAATCGGAAAACACGTCTTGGGAAGGGCTAAGCTAGAGTAGTCACTTTCTGCCCCTCTCTTCCATCAGATTAGATAGTGGGGTTTGTGAGGACATGACTGTGATCTTCCTGTAACCCCTCCAAGCCCTAGAGAGGAAAGGAAGCTCCTACTCTTTCAAGAGGTCCGTGCAGTGAGCATCCAACCTACTGCGTTCCAGACCTCCTAGGAGGAAGGTTTTGGCCAATGTTCTGAAGGATGCGAAAAGCATAATTTTTGTTCCGTTTCTGTAAACGCCGCTCCCCTTCCTGAAGCACATTTTCAGCAACATGGACGCTGAAGGCAACGAACAGGACACAGTACCTTTGTGGCCCCCGTGGCAGGCCCAGTACAGGGCAGTGCTCCCGGCTTTGTCCAAGCCATTCACACCAACTCGGTTGTCCAAACACTCCCTCAACCAGCTCAAGTTGCCTGAAAAAGTTTTACAGAAAAGCACAAGAAAGAGGGTTTTGGTGTTTTGTTTTGCTTTGAAATCAATTCCGTCCTGAAATCAATTCTGTCCTCTACACATTTCCATCTAGAATGGATTAGTTAGCAAATCTGAAATTAAGACCTCCTCAGGAATGTATTCATGATGGTACATTTTCACTTCCAACTTATTAATGAAAAGCAGTAACGACAATTTGTGGGGGTTGGAGGGGAGGGAAAAGGGAGGTACAGTAGGAATGGCTTAAGGAACACACATTATTAGTCACAGTTCTGGGAAGTCCAGAATGAAGGTGCCAGCAGATTCAGTGTCTGGTAAGCGCCTGCTTCCTGGTTCATAGACACCGTCTTTCCACCACTTCGACAGAGCAGAGGGAGGGAGCTCTCTGGGGTCTCTACCAGTTCCATTCATGAGGCCAGAGCCCTCATAACCTAATCACCTACCGAAGGCCCTACCTCCAAACACGGCCACAATGGGGTTGGGTTCCAACATCTGAATTTTGAGGGGACACAAGCATTCAATCTATGGTGTACACAGGTTGGTACACACACACTAAACAGTGTGTATAAAACTGATGAAATAACAAGCTCGATGGATTGTGCAACATCAATTTTTAATGATAGGTTAATTGGAAGAGTGGCCTACATGAGTCTATGTATGGTAGTCTTACTCTGTAAAAGCTATACACATGTAATTTTTTCCTTTGTGAAATCCTGGACCTTGGGGGAAAAATACCAGTCAAAACTAAGAACAAGTAGATAACATTCATATTTATATTAAATGCATATTAAATTTCAGTTCTTATAAGAAAATAAGAAAACAAACACTAAATAACCTACTCAAAGCGGCTGCTCTCATACGTTAAAATATAACTTTTTAAATTTTATTTAAAAAATTTTTTTTAATTTTTATTTATTTTTGAGAGAGAGAGAGAGTGCAAGTGAGGGAGGGGCAGAGAGAGAGGGAGACACAGAATCCAAAAACGGCTCCAGGCTCTGAGCTGTCAGCACAGACCCTGACGTGGGGCTTGAACTCACAAACTGTAAGATCATGACCTGAGCCGAAGTCAGATGCTTAACTGACTGAGCCACCCAGGAGCCCGTAAAATGTAACTATTAATTTAAAATCCTCTGGCTAATACTCTAAATATATAATTTACAAATGATTCTTCTTTTTTTCTTCCCTCCTTCCCTTCCCTCCTCCCTCCCTCTCTTTCTTGTTTCAAGTTTTTATTTAAATGCCAGTTATTTAGGGGCTCCTGGGTGGCTCAGTCAGTTAAGCATCCAACTCTTGATTTCAGCTCAGGTCATGATCTCACAGTTTACGAGTTGAAGCCCATACAGGGCTCTGTGCTGACAACTCAGAGCCTGGACCCTGATTCAAAGCCTATGTCTCCCTCTCTCTCTGCCCCTCCCCCCTTGTTCTCTCTCTCTTTCTCTCTCTCCCTCTTTCTTTTTTTTAATGTTTTATTTATTTCTAGGAGACAGAGAGAGAGACAGCATGAGCAGGGGAGGGTCAGAGAGAGAGGGAGTCACAGACTGAAACAGGCTCCGGGCTCTGAGCTGGCAGTCAGCACACAGCCCGACGCGGGGCTCGAACCCACGAACCGCGAGATCATGACCTAAGCGAAAGTCGGACGCCCAACCAACTAAGCCACCCAGGCACCCCTCTCTTTCCCTCTTTCTGCACCTCCCTAGCTTGCGCTGTCTTTCTCTCTCCGTTTCAAATATAAACAAACACTAAAAAAATTAAAAAAAAAACAAGATAGAGTCCCAAATACACGGCCCACCCGTTGCTTCCTCCCTCCCCAACTCCATTCTCAGCCCACACACCTGCCCTGTACCAGTACCCGCCTAAATGGTTTACCCCCAAGATGCCTCCACCCTCCTGCCCTCCAATGACTCATTCTGGTCTCTGGAGCCTGTTTAACTTGAACCTAACTTCAGCTGCTGTGTTCCGGCATCATCTTGTAATGCTCTGTTACACACATCTGACTCTGGGCCCTGGGAGTCACAAATGATGCCTTTCTGCTTGCCACTGAGCGCACGGTATGGAAAGTGCTCAAAAGTGTTTGGTGGCTGACATTTTGAAAATTAAAATCACAGGGGCGCCTGGCTGGCTCAGTTGGTAGAGCATGCGACTCTTGATCTCGGCATTGTGAGTTTGAGCCCATGCTGGAGTGTAGGCATTACATAAGAAAATTTTAAAAAATAATAAAATCACACTTCTCTCTCCAAGGTGATGACAGAAGAGACTGCCTCTGGGGGAGGCGGGGGGTTAACTGGAACAGGAACTTTCTGGGATGACAGAATGTTCTAGCTCTTGGTCTGGGTGTGGTTACATGGGTGTGGACATTTGTCAACCTTGGGCACCTGGGTGGCTCAATCTGTTAACCCTCCAACTTTGGCTCAGGTCATCATCTCACAGTTTGTGAGTCCAAGGCTCACATCGGGCTTTGTGCTCTCAGTGTAGAGCTTGCTTCAGATCCTCTGCCGCCCCTCCTGCCCGTCCCCCACTTGAGCTCACTCACGCTCTCTCTCTCTCTCTCAGAACTAAATCAACATTAAAAAAAAAAAAGATGCCAAACCATATAATGAAAATCTTTGTGTTTTCTTGTGCACCGTACTGTGTATCCCAATGACATACAAGCAGACCTACCTCTTTTTGCAGCTTCGTGCAACGGATTGTCAATGGATTCTGCCTGTGCGGCCACTAGATTGAAAACAGAAACATGCAAAACCAATGGTGAGCATGCCGCCCAAATGACTCAATGAAGCCACTTTGCAGTCCCCAGTTTCCAGGGCCTTCCACCACAGGGCATCCCTTCCAATGCGGATTGAAAAAATAGCAGAAAATCAAGCTGGTGTTTCCTGCTTTAAAAGAAGCTGAATTATCTGTGAAATGAAAGCAAGCTAAGCAAGAAGGCGCCACCACAGCAATTAAGTGGCAGTATAAACAGAAACAAACGTGGCAATTAAGTGGAAGCGTCAGCAGAAACAAACAGACCCGTGGCCTGCACACCAGTATCCTAAAGTAAGTGATAAACTTGGTCATGAACGTGCAGAAGAAAACATCTGACGTCCAACTTTACATTCTGTAAAAACGCCCTACTTTGAAGATGGCTGAAAAGAATTGTTTCTCGTGTGTGTGTGCATGTAGGGGGCATGCAGGAGGGGGAAATCGTTTGCTTCCTTTATTTAAGAAGGGCAATCAGCACACCTACCTGCTTCTAAGGAAGGTGTGTTCTCAGTTGTCCTACAATCAGCAGGAGTGATCACGTGAAGATGCCGGTGGTTCAAAACAGACCAGACCCACCCCCTCCTGCCCTCAAGAGCTGTAACTGGACACTCCCTTGGCCACTGGGGACCCAAAGTAACCGAGGAACACACTACATGCTCAGTGTCTTTGGCTGGATGAAATGCAGTGCGTGGCAGAGGTATACTGGGGATTTCAAAGGTTAGAAGAATGTAGAACTGCTTCAAGTCNGAGCAGCAGAGAGAGAGGGAGACAAAATCTGAAACAGGCTCCAGGCTCTGAGCTGTCAGCACAGAGGCTGACACGGAGCTCGAACCCATAAACAATGAGATCATGACTTGAGCTAGAGTCTGACGCTTAACTGACTGAGCCGCCCAGGGGCCCCTCAAGTCTTTTTTAACCTAGAACGCTATCCGCTTTAGACCAGGGCAAGTGGGGTCCGTGTGTGGGGCCCCAGACCTCAGCTCCCACTTCCCCTCCCTTGCCCTCCTTCTCCTGGCTTCCCTGCGTTGTGGTGCCTTCCTTGAAATTTCCTGAGTCCTCTGCCAGTGTTTGGCACTGGCGCCTGATGCCAGCCCTGGTGGTCTAGGGAAACATCTAATGCTGAAGTCAACAGGAATCTTGGAAGTGATTTAAATCAAACCCCTCATTACACAGAATGAGGACACAGTCTCAGGGACAGCAGTCAGTGCCTTCACTAAAGTCCCTTGTTATTAAGAAGTGGAAGAAAACGGATTAAAATCCTGTTTGCCAATCCTGTGGTCTTTTTACTTTACTTTGCTGTTTTCTACAGAAGTACGTTTGCCTGTGTGTCCCTCTTCCAACCAGAAGTGGCTCTGATGAGGGAGCATGAGGCAGGCTGAGGGGAAAGTCGCGAGCTAGCAACCCCCTCCCCCCCACCAGGTGGGATCTGTGTGACTTTCCTTGGATACTCCCAGCTACCCAAGAACAAAGGAAGGGGTTTAAGGGCTTGCCATGGCGATGTAGGAAACTAAGGCAAATGAAAAATTAAATTCCCTACTGCCCACAGCCCCCTGTCAAGTCCGTGAAACCGGCAGAAGGACCTCCCTGTAGGTGCTCAGCTGCCTCAATGAGGACACACTGCTGGGGGCCAAAGAGAACCTGGGCTTAACATTGTCCCAACCTCGAGGATCCTGTAAGTCTACTTCCTTTATCTCAACTGCCCCAAGATACATGCTGGCAATCACGCTCCAAGCTTACGGTCCTCAGATACACATCTGAAGGATCGCATGACTGAGGTGTTATTAAGTGGTAATAAATGGCGTTTCCCTAGCAACAGCCAGCCCCTCGAGGTCCTGGAACCCGTGCTTTCAAAATTCCTTGAGACTTACTCTATCCCCGACCCCCTCCCAACCTGAGGGTATATAACGAGTATCTGTCACAACCCCAGCACAGCTCTTCCCACCCACGGGTCCCTTCCCCAGGCTTTAACAAAATCGCCATGTTTGCATGAAAGGCATCTTCAAGAATTCTTTCTTGGCCATCGGTTCTGAATTCCACAAAGCCTACATCACCCCAAAACCTAATCGGCTTCATGGCAGGGGCCGCATCTCACTACTCAAGCCCCTCCAACTACCTTGATACCTGGTAATGAACACAACTGCCCCAAACATGATTAACAAGGCAGGATCACTTCATCCCAAAAGAAAGGGCTAGGCTAAGTAAATCTGTGAAATGTGGTTTAACAGTGAAAAGGGAAGGAAAGAAGAAAGGAAGGAGGGAAGGAAGGAAGGAAGGAAAACATATTCTAAGAGTTGAATAACGGAGAGCCGTAAACAATTCCCTGGAAACCTTGGGTTCTATCAAGAGTGCTATGATGCATTTTCTTAAGCCAAAGAATGAAGTTCAAGCACCTCCAGTGTCCATTACCATCTTATTAAGAGGTTCATGGAGTAGAAAACATCCTACAATGGCAATGACTCCACTGACTTTTCAGCCACAGCACTGAGCAGAAAGGCTCAGGACCCAGAGAACTGCAGTGCCCAGAGCGAGCCCAAAGCCAAGCCACCACGGCCATGCTTACCATAGTTGCTCGGGATTAGTCCAGTCTTGCCTTTGGAGGTGCCTTTCCACCAATTGTTATCACTCTAGTGAAAAAAGAGGTAAATTAAGTGGCACCAAATCCAGTTTACGTTCAATCACTTTTAAAACTGCTGGCCTCATAGAGTGCGCCTGCTCTACAAAAATGGCCATCGGTCATTGTCACAACGATTGAGCTTCCGTGCCCCCTAGTTATGGGTGCCCACTCCCCTGATCATCAAAGTACAAATACACACACATCGGCCTACAGCAAACACAATACACATCGTGACAGAGTCTCAACAATCGCACAATCAGAGACTATATGAAAGAGAAGAACACGGTTACATTTAGTTTAAACTAAATGTCCAACTTCATGTTTTTTTTTTAAAAAGATCTCTTTATTTCACCTTTATGTTTTGGGAAACTTTATTTTGGAAAAATTCAAACCTATGAAAAGGAAAAAGAGCAGCATAATACGCCTACATAATCTCATCTCCCACTTGCGTAAATTCCCAATATCATTCCATATATTTCACCCACAACTTCCCTCCCCTTCAGATTATTTTGAAACAAATTGTAGACATATTATTTCATCTGTATATATTTCAGTGCATATTTCTCAAAGATAAGGATTTTTTTCCAAAGACATTATCACAGCTTAAAATTCATTTCAATACTTTCTTTTTTTTCTCAGTTTTTATTTTTTTTATTTTTTTATTTTTTACAAATAGTTTATTGTCAAAATAGTTTCCACATAACACTCAGTGCTCATCCCCACAAGTGCCCTCCTCCATGCCCATCNTACCATCAAATATATAGATCAAGATTCAAATTTTCCGTTTCAAAGATCCAGTTTTCTACAATTGGGAATCCAAGTAAGGGCCATACAATACCACTGACTGATTTGTCTCTTTTCTGTTGTTTAGTCTATAGGTTTCCCTCCATTTAAAAAAAAACAACAACAAACTTTAATGTTTGTTTATTTTTGAGAGAGGGACACAGAGCACAAGCTGCAGAGGGGCAGAGAGAGGGGGACACAGAATCTGAAGCAGGCTCCAGGCTCTGAGCTGTCAGCACAGAGCTGGATGCAGGGCTTGAAGTCATGGACCAGGAGATCATGACCTGAGCCGAAGTCAAAGTCAGACGCTTAACCGACTGAGCCACCCAGGCACCGCTCCTCCCGTTTTGTTGTTTTTTTTTCCCCACTTCTTCATAATACACTTGTTGAAGAAACCAGAAACCAGTTTATTTGTTCTGCTGAGTTTCAGTCTGGATTTTACCTGTTGTATCCCTGTGTTATCAAAAATGTGTTCTTCTGCTCTCCATACTGCCCATAAATTGGCCATTAGTGCTAAAGGCTTAGATTTAGATTCAGTTTTTTGGGCAAGACTATCTCTTGGGTAGTACTGATGCCTTCCATCAGGAGACACATAATGGCTGGTGGTCTCTCTTTTTGTAATGTTAAGTTAGCCACTGATAAGCATTAGCTGGATTCATTGTTTCCTGGGGGTTGCAAAACCTTGATAGTCTATCATGCCTTTTTCATTTAAACAATTAGAATATCAGGGCACCTGGGTGGCTCAGTCAGTTAAGCATCTGACTTAGGCTCAGGTCATGATCTCACAGTTTGTGGGACAGCTCAGCACCTGGAGCCTGCTTCAGATTCTGTGTCTCCCTCACTCTCTGCCCTTCCCATGATCATGCTCATGCTTTGTCTCTCAAAAATGAATAAATGTTGAAAAATAAAAGAAGAGGGAAAAAAATAAACAATTAGCATCTCTCTTTAAAGAAAAATTTTCCCTCATCAACACTCAGGTTATGCAGAGATGAAGTTCACAGAGAGAAGGCAGAATCAACGCTAATTATCGTCCTTAACGGAAGTTGTCAGAATACAAAGTCGGTTCCCTAGCATCCGCTCAGGGTGAAGAATGATGTTTGGGATTTTTGAACTATCATTAGGAGCTCACGAATTGAAACATCACAAATGCATTTCAATTCTTGGGGACTGTTGCCCTAGTTGACTGCTCAGACTGTCCTACCTTTGACTAGTGACAGCCTCTTCAACTTAGTTCCTTTCTAGGATCTAGAAAGTTCTGGCTTTGCAAGTTCCTTGCATTCTAATAACGCAGAGTTCTGGGATTATCTTGTACTTCTGCTGCCCCCAACCTGGTAACAGGTGGTTCTCAAAGGAGCCTTGTTCCTTTGAATGGAAAATAACACATTTTTATTGGGTCATTTTTTTTTCCTCGGCCTTTTCAAAGGACAGAGCAGGACATATTTTTTTATTTTATTTTAGATAAAATACAACATGCTTGCAATACAGATGCAGAGCTACGGGGTTTTTACTTAACCTCACTGATCTTTCATGTGTGTATCTTTTCTTGCTGGCTGAAAAATCCCAATTTTCAGTATCAATGACCTAAGGACTCATTTGCTGTAAACCACAGCATACATGCAACGATCTCAGAATAGCAATGCCACGGCTTCTGCAACAAGATGGTGACTGAAAACGCTTGACAGCTGTTTTCCTTGCCAGTCCTTTTTGTCCTTCCCATGTATCTGACGGGAGATGTTCAGTCGACCTGCTGAGGTTTAAGGTCACCTGGAATAGTTCCTGTCTGTGTGGTTATGCCAATTACTCGGGGTATCATTAACTTCACTTGATTCATTCTGCCTTTAAATTTCAGGGACTGCTTTTTACGATTCAATTTAATTTTATAACTATGCAAAAGTTTCCATGACTCCAAAGTCAGAGCTCCAAAACAAGACGATTTTTTAGAAGTCTGTATTTCATCTATGTTCCCTCCACCCTATTTTCCTTCGCTCACACAGAAGCAGCTATTTCTTAGATTTTATTTTATGATTCCTCCTTTGACTTTTTATTTTAAACTGAAGAAAATATCTAACCTCTCTTAGATAAATATGGCATACTATCCACATTTTTTTTACTTTGCGTTTTTTCACTGACAGTACTCCATAACAGTATTTAGAGATATTCCTCATTATTTTTTTATAGCTGCATAATACTCTATTTGCGGATATGCCAAGGTTTATTCAACCATTTTCCAACTGGTGCACTTAAGGGCTACTTTCAATTTTACGGTGTTATTACAGATTGTGCTAAAATGAACAAACTCAGGCGTAGGTATTTCTATACAGACACACATCTAAATAACGTACAATATTACAGCCGTACAAAATAGTTTTAATGCATCTTTAGTTTATATGTAGTATTACAAAATATTAGCTGGGCTTACCATGTCAGTAATGTAGATAATATCACCCTCCTCGAAGTACAATTCATCTGGCTGAAAGAAAAAATATAGAGAGTTTGACTTCATGTGGTTTTTCATGACTTAGAAGACAATGATGAAGATAACAATTATATGAATTTCAAATCCTAATATACCTTGTAGGCAATGTGGCTTTTATAGACTTAAATTCGCACACAGACCACATAATACCACCCTACTTCCCAACTAAAACGTGTGTAGAAAGCTGAATTTTTCCCGGGACGAACTGCCAAGAATGACATAGAGGGCATATAAGAATTCTGCCCTGTGCCCACATCTTTTATAGTCTTCCACAATGAAAGCAAGGCATTTTTATATCAAAAGAGAATATTAATAAAACCTCTTTCTTGTAAAATTCTAAAACGTGATATGTATTTTTTCATAAAAGGATACATGTCTAGAATTTAAAACCATGGCTCTGTCTAAATGACTAGGCTTCAATCCTTAAATACTTTCAGATCAACATCTGCTACCTGCTTGTTTTGAGAAAACCAGTATCTTATCTCTTCATGTTCAGAGACCATGAACATTTATATAAGAATAGTTAATACATCATTCAACCATTAATAAGGCTGAAGAGCTGGAAATAGGAAGCAGAAAGTCAGCCAGTCCAGGCCGTCGGCAGCTCTCAGGGGTTGGCGGATTATACAGACAGTATGCGCTCTGGCTTGTACCAGCCAAATGTTCAGCAAAGCTCTGAATTAAAGCCAGGTGCTCTCATGAAGCACCTTTGTTCCATCAGAACAGAGCACTTAGCAGCATGACTTTATGACTCTACAGGACCGTGTCCATTAGGATCGATCTTCAGAAACTGGGAAATATTTACATTGTCATGTTGAGTGAAACATGTGGAGCACAAAATTTCACATAGGATCAGATCACAAGTATGCATGAAATACACATAAAATCTTTTTCCAAATTGTCTATCACGGCATGTGTTACTTTCATAATTTTGGCTGAAAAGATATTTTTGAAAAGGGCTTTGATATTTCTGATTATCACTATTGTTCCATCAACAAATAAAAGTTATGTTGGTGAAGCAAATTATTTCATCCATGCATTTTTCCATGTGTTTTTATCTCCTCTCTCAGTAGCACACTGGCGCAGTAAATGTGACTCTGTGCTATTAATTTATTTAGTTTCGAAGCTGATCTATATTATTATTATAACTATTTCCTCTTGAATATAAATGAAGACTATAGCAGCTGTATCATGCTTTAAGCAACATAAACAATTAAGTGCATTCAGATATAAACATCACCAAATGATAATCAGTGATCCTAAAAAATGGCTGAGTTCCTTTAAAAGGGGCTTCCTGAGAGTTGCATTTACAACCTATTTACCCAATCTAGACTTACACACGGCACAGATATGCAAAATTAGTAGAACCTATGCAGACTCAATGATACAAATGTTAATATGTGAAATAGGCATCTAGGGCAAAAAAAAAGTAAAGCCTTCTAAGATCTTTGCTAATCTTTCTCGACAATGTTCTGACGATCTGTGAGCAATAAACTACCAATATGGGATGGGTATAGGAAGTAGTTAGGGAAACAGACTATTTCTTTTAGTATTTCCCTGCCACTAACTGGGTCACTCCCAGAGAGGCTGGAAAGGGGGACAGGCCCCTCACCAAGCTCCTCACCAGCACCCCAGCTACACACAGTGGCCATCCCCCTAATGTAAGGTTGGCCTTTGCTGGCAGTTTTAACACCCACTCGAGTGTCTCTCCTTGAGATGACAATAGAGGTTAGGAGGCGAAAATGAAGGTGAATGGAAGGAAGGAAGGAAACCAGAACGTATGTGTGAACTCAGTATTTTTCTGGAGGGACTCTGAGTTACCCGAACTTTTGAAAGAGTTCAATGGCTTGAAGAGCTCTCTCTGGTCTTCGGGACATCCTGAGCCACTCTCACCCACTACCCCTCCAAGGTCTAACCTTGCCTACTTCTGTCCAACAAGGGGGATTTCATCCAAGTTAAGGAGCATCTCTACACTGTTGGTCTCCTTATAAATCACGAAGGTCGAGTTGGCCTAAATTTCCACATTTGATAAATTCATTCATTCTTGAAAGAAAAAGGCATATTTTGAAAAAAGTGCTGAACAAAGAGCTTTAAACACACACACACACACACACACACACACACACACACACACACACACACACACACACACACACACACACACACACACACACACACACACACACACACACACACACACATCCCTGTTTGGTCCTTCTAAAAAAGAAAAAGAAAAAGAAAAAGAAAAAAAAAAAAAAGGAATAAAGCCCAGAACAATGGAAAGTACGTGCTTAATGGGTATAGAGTTTTTTTTGGGGAGGATGAAAAATGTTCTGGAACCAGACAGAGGTGGTGGTTGTGCAGCACTGTGAACGAACTAAATGCCACTGAATTGCTCCCTTTAAAACAGCTAGTTTTAAGTCATGTGAATTTTTACCTCAATTTTTAAAAAGGCAATTGAATAAAAGAAAATAACAATAAACTTAAGGGCGATAAAGCCAAGAACAGTTAAAAACAAGAAGAGTTAAAACTCTTAATGTCTTTGAAGTAATTCTTGTCCTTTGCCATTTGGTAAAAAAACGCACCATTTGGAAAATGTCACTAAGTACAGTCATTTCGATACCTCTTGGTGCTACTTTAGTTTTAAAAATAATGGCTGCTGTTCAACGGTGGTGACTGCCACAAGCCACCTAGAAGGTGAGGGCTGTTTTTCAACTGAGAGAACAACAGGCGGTCGATTTCAGTCAGGGGGGATAAAAGGTCTCGTGATGTTTTTCATCCTGAGAAAGGACAGTGGACAGTTTATTCTCTTTTTAATCGATAGCTCCCAGACAGACGATGCTACTCCCCATAAAATATCTTCTTCCGAAGAAACTGTGGGCAGTTCTTCCTAACCTAGCAAAAGAGGTCATCCTCCAAATTCTTCTGACTGTCGTTGGGAGTACACTGATTTTAAAACTTAAAGGGATCGTACCGATGATATTCACACTTTCCTAGTGGAAAGTGCTTGCGGGGCACTTGACCAGAACGGTTCGATGTGGGTCTACTTTTAAATTTCTGGCATCGTATTCACGGAACAGAAATGGCAATGCAGTGACACAATCAAGCAAGCACTTTGTTTCCAGTCTGTTCTTTAGTTTCCAACCACATTCCTCTTTTCCTCTCTCCTTGAAGAACCACAAGGTATCAGAACGGGGAAATAGTTGGCCCCGGGAACGCTGGAGCAATGTGTACAAATTTGGTAATATATGTTCTCATTCCTGTCCCATATATTCTTGGTAACATATAATTCCCAAGGCATTAATCTTGTTTATGGGTTATGAAAAATATGTGTTTTGTGAAAATGTTTAAAGAGGCGATAACGTAGTTTTGAAGCTTTTCAGATCTGTCAACCTGAAACCCCAAGAATTAGTAAAAAGATTTTTAAAAAGCAAATTCTCCATGGATGATCTCATTTAACACTTTAGAGTACCATCACGTGCCAGGCACTGGTCCGGACATTGCAAATCTCAACAAATTTTAATTCCCACCGGCAATACCAGGAGGCGGGTGTTACTCTCATCGGCGCACTATAGATGCGAAACTTGTCCAAGGCCGTAGAGCAGGTATGTGGTAGATGCTGTACTTGAACATGACGCTTAGACTCTGGAGTCTGCTCTTCACCAGGACCTACGCTTTCTCTCTTACACAAGGGTCATGCAGGGCCATTCCTACTCATCATGGTGTCGTGATCAGGTTAAAAGGGGGTGGCCATGGAAAATACCTGATGTTCACCCCTATCCCCATGCCCACAAAATGCAGCACAACAAAACCAACACCAGCATCTTACACTTGCAAAGCTTGTTCCCCCTCAATTACTCCTCACAGCAACCCGTGAGGGCAGGGCTGGAACGTGGGTATAATCTCCATTTCATAACCAGGCTCAGTGGGGAAGGGCTAGCCACAAATCACATGCCTAAGGGAGTGGCAGGGCTGGGCTCCGATTTCAGCTTCTGGAATCCCATTCGAGGGTTCCTGCGTCTACACAGAGTGCTGTAAACCTAGCGAAGCCCAGCAAACATGACATGACAGAGCAGAGATCCGGCTGGTTTCCCTTGAGAAATCAGTACACAGCCAGCACCCAGGCAACGCTGCTCTCTATCGGCACATCTTGTGCTGGTCTGTCCCGTCCAGCCAGGTCTCTGCATGAGACTTCACCGCACTGAGGATGAGGCAGGAATTAAGAACCAAACAGGCATGGGTGGTGCCAGGGCCACCCTGCCTTGCAGCCTGACGGAAGGGAAGCGGGGTGGCAGGAAGAACCAGGAGTGACGAAGTGCCCCGTGTTCTCCCTGCTCTGTGAGTCGCCGGCGCTGAGCTGGGCAGTGCTGTCCCTATACTGCCTGAGCACGGAAGAGGGGCGGCGGGACCCAGGCCTCCCTGGGGCGCTGCGCTTGTCGGCAAGGGTCCCGCAGAGTCCAGCTCGGCCCTTCCGTCCCGCCTGGCCCCCGTGACCTCGGGGAGGCCAGGTCGGCTCAGGATGTGCCAGGGGACATCCGTCCCGCCAGAGGAGATGGCTCCTGGGGGAGACGGGAGAGAGAGACCCAGCTGAGCTTCCCTCATCGTCCAACAGGAATTCTCATTCAGAAAAAGAAATGTGAAACTAAACTAGTTCTGGGATGAGATTCCAAATATATCGAATAACCGGTAAATCACAGGCACTTCGCCAGTCAGGAAGGCCCACGGGAGCTAGAGGCCACCGGCCTGGCCAGACACCTACCTCCCCTTTAACATCGGGATCAAGGGAGGTAGAAAGGGACAGAGTATGGGGGCAGCGGGCGTAGGGGAGGGGACTTATTACCAACCACCCAATACATCCCGGATGAATTAGCAGCACTGCCCCACAGCTGAGGGCATGTTTAAAAACTAGCATTTTAAATATGGACTATTCAAAAAACCTAATGAATTAAATATCCATTTTCTTCTGTATATTCAATAATAACAGATTTTTTTGAAGTTTATTTATTTTTGAGAAAGAGAGAGCGAGAGAGAGAGAGAGCGAGCACAAGCCGGGAAGGGGCAGAGAGAGAGAGAGAGGGAGAGAATCCCAAGCAGGCTCCGTGGTGTCAGCACAGAGCCCGACGTGGGGCTCGAACTCACAAACCGTAAGATCGTGACCTGAGCTGAGGTCAATAGTCGGAAGCTTAACCAGCTGAGCCACGCAGGCGCCCCAATAATAACTAAGATTTCTGAAAGCAGTAGAGAGATTCCATCCTGGAGCAGAACTGGATGTGAATTAAAATCATCAATATGATAACCAATCAAAACTGTTCGCTAAATGTCTATGATTAGGGCGACCGCCCCTCCTCCTTAGGGCAACAGCAGCTTCCCACACTTAACCTCCCCCATGTCTCACTAGAACCCTATGAGACTCCTCACTTTACAGAGGAGCACACGGACGCACAGACGTTAGGGACTTTCTCAATTTCCCAGGTCACACGGACGCTAAAGAGGCAGTGCGGGTCCTAAGATTCACGGCCAGCTCTGAGCAGGCCTGTTCCGCTGCCCTCCCAGACATGGGGCCGGTGAGCGGGACTGAGATGCCAAGTGCGTAGGTTCAGAGGGGGAAGAGGCGCCCCGCTCTTAGGCGGGTTAATCAGAGTCTTCACGGAAAAGGAGGTATGGTTGTGCTATTCGAGCCTAGAAAGGCAATACCATGGGTCCAGAAAGGGTTCAGAGACGGGTTCGCCTGTGCATCACCTGCGGACTGGACCAGTCCAAGACGGGAAGGAGCAGAGAGAGGACTGCGGGGCTGGAAAGGCGCTGGCCTGGAGGGGACTCTCTGCTAAGTCAAATAGCGTTGAAGCAGGCTACGGGGTCAAAGCCACACCGTAGCTCTGCAGGGCGCAGATGGAATGGAGAGGCTGGAGTCCACGTGCCAGAAGCAGGAAAAAGGACAAGACAACTCAAGGACCAGGAGGTCCGTGAGGAAGGACAAAGGTGATGACCAACAAGTCCCACACTGAGTACACGCAGGTCCCTGCCCGGAGTGAGGGGGCTGGAGACAATGAGCTAGTCACTGGCCAGCCCAGGAGGCAGCTGACAAGCAGCCCCCCCACCCCCCAACTCTTATCGACCTCAGGGGTCTTGTAATCTAGGAAACAACTGATTAGGCCGATTGGACGCATGAAATGATAGCCTTCTGATGAGCAGGGGACAGACAGAGTCAACGGCTTCTGGGCCTCATACTTCCTTACCTTTTTGTGTCCCTTGTCCCCCGTCCAAAATTCTTATGTTGAAGTCCTAACCCTCAATACCTCAGATGTGAGTGTATGTGGAGACAGATTTTTTTCTTTAATGTTTATTTATTTGTTTTTTGAGAGAGAGCACAAGCCAGGGATGGACAGAGAGGGAGAGAGGGAGACACAGAATCAGAAGCAGGCTCCAGGCTCCGAGCTGTCAGCACAGAGCCAGACGTGGGGCTCGAACTCAGGAGCCACAAGATAAAGACCTGAGCCGAAGTCGGGCGCTTAACCAACTGAGCCACCAAGGTGCCCTGAGACAGGTTCTTTAAAGAGGTAATTAAATTAAAATTAGGTCATTAGAGTGAGTGCTAATCCATAATCTGACTGGTGTTCTTTTAAGAAGAGCAGATTGGGGGCACCTGGGTGGCTCAGCTGGTTACGTGTCTGACTCCATCTCAGGCCACGATCTCAGTTTGTGAGTTCAAGCCCCACGTCCTGCTCTGTGCTGACAGCTTGGAGCCTGCTTCAGATTCTGTGTCTTCTTCTCTCTCTGCCCCTCCCCTGCTCGCTTGATCTCTCTCTCTCTCTCTCTCTCAAAAATAAATAAACATTAAAAAATAAAAAAATTAAAAAAAGAAGAGCAGATTGGGACACAAACAAGCACAGAGGAAAGACCATGGGTGGACACAGGGAGAGCTTGATCATCTACAAGTCACAGAGAGACGCTTCAGAAGAAACCGACTCTGTCAACACCTCAGTGTGACCTCTGGCCTCCAAAATTCTAAGAAAAATGTCTGTCGGTTGAGCTACGGAGCCTGCAGCACTCAGCTAAGGCAGCCCCGGCAAGCTAACCGCCCCCCACATTCATTCCCCACCCTCCCGGCACCACAGGAGAGACGCCACTGGGACTTCTTGGTGGGAAGAATAAAAACCAGAGATTTACTTCTACCTCCCCCCCCACCAACCCCTTTCTTGATCCAGGAACGTTTGTGGATCTAAAGTCTTGGGAGAACTCATCTGAACAGGAGCACACCCCGCACTGGCCGGACTCCCTGCTGCCTCTTACTGATGCTCCCCACATGCTAGGCTCAAAAACTGATCTCCTCCCACGCTCACAGCGGAATTCCGTAGGACGGCCAATCTTATTCCCGTTTTCAAACGAGGAAACGCATGGCCACAGGTTGAGGCAATTCGCCATGAGCACATGACAGATCCGGAATCTGAAGGCGGGCCTCAGCCTGATGGCCCTGACTCCCTGATACCTGTTCTGTGGTAGCTTCTGAGGCGTCCGACTCGGGGCAACAGGGTCCGGGACAAGCCCAGACAAAGCCAGCAGCAGGCTGACAGCCTCGGGCAGGAAGGCTCCCATCTCCAGCGAGTAAGGCCACACGGTCAAGAGAGCAGGTGCCCTTGCTGGGTCTCTCTCTCCTCTGCCTCCTAACCGTCTGGACACACTGCTCCCCGCCTTGCTCTCCGGGATGGCTCCCCACACCTCAGGGAGAGTGATCCTTCTAAAACTTAGCTAATCAATCCTGCACTCAAAACCCTCCATCTTCCAGTGCCTGGGTGGCTCGGTTGGTTAAGCGTCCAACTCTTGGTTTCGGCTCAGGCAGTGATCTCAAGGTTTGTGAGTTCGATCCCCCACATCAGGCTCTGTGCTGACAGTCTGGAACCTGCTTGGGATTCTCTCTCCCTCTCTCTCTCTCTCTCTCTCTCATTCAGTCTCCCTTTGCTCCTCCCTTGCAGGCTTTCTCAGTCTCTCTCAAAATAAATAAACTTAAAAAAAATTTTTTTAATTAAAAAAAAAAGAGGGCGCCTGGGTGGCTCAGTCAGTTAAGCATCTAACTTTGGCTCAGGTCATGATCTTGTGGTTCGTGAGTTTGAGCCCCGCATTGGGCTCTATGCTGATAGCTCAGAGCCTGGAGCCTACTTCCAATTCTGCGTTTTCCTCTCTCTCTGCCCCTCCCCCACTAGCACTCTGTCTCTGTCTCTCTCTAAAAAATAAACAAATTTCGGGGCGCGTGGGTGGCTTAGTCGGTTAAGCGTCCGACTTTNTAGAAATAAATAAAACTATTTTTAAAAAAAAATTAAAAAAATAAAATAAAATAAACAAATTTTTAAAAAAAATTTTTAAAAACCACCCTCCATCGTACCCAGGGCAAAATCCAAGTGAGCCCCATGAGCCCTACACGATCTGCCCTCCCTCTCCGCCCAGACTCTCTGAACCCATCTCCTACCTCCTGCTCCCTCATTCATGACGTTCTATGCTGCTATCATCCCTGCTGTTTCTAGAACTCATCAAAGACACTCCTTGCTGTTCCCTTGGCTCTCTCACCTCCCTCAGGTCTCTACTCAATCGTCACCTTTATGGAAAGGCCATCCCCGAACACCCTGTTGAAAACAACACTCTTTTTTTCTCTTTTTGGCCCTGTAGGCTCCTTATTCTTCTTCAGAGCACCTACCAGGCCTTCACAGTCATGTTCATCTGTTGTGTCTCCCCGCACTGGGACGGCAGCTCTGTGAGACCCCCCCCCCCACTTTCTGTTGAGGTGGCACTATCTCCAAGGCCTGGGCTGGCACATAGTAAGTGCTCACTGAATCCAGGATGGATGCGTGGATTGATGGATGGACCCCAGAAACTGTAACAATGGAATGTGTACACGGCAGAAACACAGAAAACTGCTCCAGACAGAACTAACTGCTGGAGGGGAGGTGGGGGATGGGCTAAGTGGGGGATGGACATTAAGGAGGGCACTTGGGAGTGTCGTATGTAAGTCATGAATCATGCAATTCTACTCCTGAAGCCAATACGACACTGTATGTTAACTAACTTGAACTTATAGAAAATCTTGGAAAGAAAAAAACATTGCTCTAGATGGTTGTAAAAGGTGCCATTACGAGCTGGCCTGAGGTAGAGGGTCGACAGGAAGAACAAGGAAGGTCAGTGTGAAATTCACGGCAGGGTAACTAAGATAAGGTCATGCACTTTATGTGCAGGGCACTTGGTGATTTTTCAGGTGGTGTCACCATGCGGGAAGAAGCCACACAGGACGGACGACATGAACTCAAGGTGGGGAAGACATTCAGATCAGTCCAGGGACTTAGCTTCCACACCTCTGGACCACACGGAAATAAGTGAGCATCCGCTCCTATGAATCTTTTATGACTAGCAAAGAAAAGGCCAGAGGAAGTTATCTAAATGAAATCCCCTTAGGTTTTTATGCCAATTTTAAAGTTAAAAACTCAATACTTACCGTTCTGGGTTCAAACGTATAAAGAGCTCTGAACACTTTAACTTGCCCTAAAAGAGAGGGAAAAGACAAACACATGATCAATTCTTTCATTTTAAGTTTACTGTAAAGAGCATTACCCATTATATTCTTCAGAATTCCCTAACTAAAAGCCCATGTGAGAAATTTATTTTGGAATTAAGTGCTTTCTTCCAGCATAGAGGGTATTTCATAAATATTTGTTAAATAAAGGCATGAATACACACACACCTCCAGGGATGATTTTGCAGGAGCTATATAATTATTTGGACTTCACCTTTGTTCTACATAGAGCCCTTCCAGCCCTAGGCTCTAAGTTTATGGTAAGCATTTAACGTAAAGAGATATTTAATGTGACAATCAACACTGGCTTAGTATTCTTAAATCAATTATTTAGAACTTTCTATTTTCCAAAAGAAAAGAAAATACCATGGAGAAAAATAGTATCGCTTGGAGAAAAATGTGATTCCGTTAAATCCCAAAACAGAGAGCAATAACTCAGCAAAGAGGAGATCATGTTCATGAAAGCTGTCCTCCACTCTCCCAAAGAAGATCTCTCTTAATATGCCCCTTCCCTGTGTTTCCATAACACCTTGTATTAGAATAAGTGATTTGCTGGCCTGTGTCATTTGGGAGCAGGAGCCCTGACTTGTTCAATTTCCCAGCACTGCCCAGCATACGGTATGCACTTCATAAACAATTACTAAATGAATATGTAACAGAACAAATTCAAACAGTAGAAAAAAGTCTACAGATAGGGGGAAAAAAAGAGGTCTTTTATGAAATAAATAGATTTCGAAGGAATATCAAAATAGGACTACCTATTTAAAATGTGAGAACAATTTCATTTCAGCACTACAAGAACCTTTATTTATTTATATTAAAGATTTTTTTAATGTTTATTTTTTGAGAGAGAGAGACGGAATGCGAGCAGGGGAAGGGCAAAGAGAGAGGGAGATACAGAATTGGAAGCAGGCTCCAGGCTCTGAGCTGTCAGCACAGAGCCTGATGCGGGGCTTGAACTCGTGAGATCAGGACCTGAGCCCAAGTCAGGTGCTCAACCGAGTGAGCCACCCAGGCGCCCCAGCACTACAAAAACCTTTAGACATGGCTACGTCCTACAAGAGCATCGTTCAAAAAGACAGTCTCCAAGATGCGACACAGGAGGACTATTTTGGAAAGTATTTCCTTTTTTGACTTATTCTTTTTCATTCCTATTTTAATTGTTTCCATATATTACGTTTTATAATACAACAACTTAATAGGATACATACGCAACTTGTAATACACATACATTTACTGGGAATGAGTACTGAAAACCTTTTGCTGATAGAGTGTTAAGCATTATGAGGACAGGTGTTTATGTTTTATGAGCAAAACATCCAAGTACCTAGCACAGTGCCTGCCTGGCACAGAGGAGGCACTCAGTAATTATTTGCTGAACGGATGAATAAAGAAATGGAAAATGCACTCAAAAAAAAAGTCTGAAAACCTGCTAACAGACTGTCCAAGAGAACTTCATGCAATGATGAGGAAGCTCTACTTCTGTGCTAGGCACATATGGCTACCGAGCCCTTGAAATGCGGCTAACGTGACTGCAAACTGATATTTAAACGTGATGCAATTTTAATTAAGTTGAATTGCTACACAGGGCTGGTGGCTAGCATGTGGAACAGAGGGTTAGAATATTGAAAAATATGGGAAATGACCGTAATGTCCATTAAGAAGGGCTCATGTAAATCAAGTCTGATGCATCTGAAGAATGCTGCAGACAGATGTGCAGACACTGCCCTAGCAAAGACCTGGTAAAATATTCCGTGCAAACAAGCAGGTTACAGAACAGCATACTGGGTCCCATTCCCCTCATGTTGACAATATACACACGTGTACATACACCCCTTGAATGGCACCACCAACTATGGAGAACCTTCACCTTCTACCTTATATATATGGCTCATATTCATGACACTTAGCGGGTAGGACTTCTATAATCCACAAAAACAATAATGATCCCTTCAGGGCAGGTGGTGGGGTTTCAGGGAGGCGGGGCTGGCTATCACCCTTTCTCTTAAATGCCCTCAAACAGAAGATCCCCTGCTGACACCCCTTGTGACTTAGCATGTGTGCGAGAAAACATTCTTTTTTGCATGTTTCAATGCCCCTCCTTCCCTGCTCTTCTAGGGGGAGGCTGATGGGCAGAAAGCAAACATGAAAACGTTTTTCTTCCGGGGTATGTGTTTTACACACACCCGCGGCCCTGGGAGAGGAAACACGGAACGGAAGGAAGAGCTGCCAGGAGAAAGGCTGCTGCCCCGAATGTCTGTCTGAGAGGGAAGGCTGGTTATCTTGATGACTTCAAACTTTCCAAAGAGAAGTTATACAAGGAAGCAGTCCAGTGGGGACCAAAATCAGTAATGACAGAACGTTCTCGTTCCTTTGAGGGAAAGGCAGCAGTGTGATGTGCTATGGCTACCTGTGGAAATCAGATCCAATGTGAATTCAGTGAGCTTACTTCAACTTCAATACAAATTAAAGAACCTGGGGAAAAAAATAAATACTTGGGAGTGTGACTAAGCCACTGATTTTTGTTATCTTCTGTGATTGTCTCACTTAAAATGTTCCCAACTAAAAGGAAGTGGGAGATTCACTTGCGTTTTGACTTATACTAAACATTAAACATTGAACATTAGGCTAGTCTTCTATATGGTTATGCAAGGGAACACTCTCTCTGTGTGAAGCTGTGGAAACCCCTTTCACATACACAATCCTGTTTATCGACTGATGTTGGGACGTTAGCCTCATGAGGCTCCCGTTTAATCCATAGATTATAAAAGTTCTGGGGCTTAACTTACTCAATTCTCAAACCAAACCTGAGCCAAACAGAAAAGAAACAATGCAAAAAAAAAAAAAAAAAACCAAAAAAAAAAAAAAAAAAAAAAAAAA